>NC_133864.1:543035-556838 GCF_044706935.1 Curcuma longa
TTCAACACAATTAAAGTGGATACTATCTAGTCTCATTCTATTAGAGCTCAATTTGCGAGTCTTTCCTTACTTTGGAGCCTATCCTGCAAGAGTAGTTCATTCAAAACGTAGAAAGATCTACAAGGTCTGGTGTACCATTGGCTCTTTCCTTATGGTATAACCTTACTTGCCCATATGGTTTAAAGCTTGCTATACCCATTAGAGGGCCAAGGTTCAAATCCTTGCTCCTCCCTTTTTTTTCTTTTTCCTTAGCAAAACTTACATGAACCCATTACAAGCAACATTCCGTTCTTACCCCTGAATTAGTATTTTATACTAATTCCTTTTTATTATAATTAATTTATCATTTATAATTACATATCCCAAAATTATCGAAGGAAAATTTACGGGTATTACATTGGCGTTGACAGATGCTTCCATGTTGGGAAGGCACCGGTGATGTCTGCCGCTTCCGTAGCGGGAAGGCGCCTCAAACATAAAGAAGGAAGGCAGGTGTTAACTTACCTCTTATCTTGTTGTTGGAGTAGGGGCCTGATGGACCTGGGTCTGGTGGGCCTGATTGGCTCTGGTGGGCTTCCGCAGGTTCGAATAGCCTGTGGATCGGTGTCGGCGCCGATGGAGCTTTGCGGAAAAGGAGGGAGGTCTTGAAGGGGCGACCGGTGACTGCGGCTGCTATCTGGAGATCTCTAGGACGGTAGAGGCCACCGCCCTGTCAAAATCTTCCTGCATCCTCTTGTATTGTCGTTGGAGTGGGTCCGAAGGTAGGATTCGGCGAAGGTGAAGCCGAATGTAGGATTCGGCGGAAGCGAAGCCAAAGGTAGGATTCGGCGAAGGCGAAGCCGAAGGTAGGATTCGGCGAAGGCGAAGCCAAAGGTAGGATTCGACGAAGGCGAAACCGAAGGTAGGATTCGGCGAAGGCGAAGCCGAAGGTAGGACTCGGCGAAGGCGAAGCTGAATGTAGGATTCGGCGGAAGCGAAGCCGAAGGTAGGATTCGGCGAAGGTGAAGCCGAAGGTAGGACTCGGCAGAAGCGAAGCCTGACGAAAGCGAAGCCGAATGATGAATTCGGTGAAGCTACCTTAACAGGAAGATTCGGCGCACCCCTTCGGCGAAGGCATGTCCGAATGGTTGATTCGGCGCCTATGCAGCTGTTCGGAGGAGACGTAGCCGAATGAAGGATTCAGCGAGGGCGTAGCCGGAGGGATTCGGTGAAGACGCAGCAACCCGAGGATTCGGCGGAGATACCCCAGCATGGAGATTCGACGGGGAACAACCAGGCGGGCACTTCGGATCTTGGTGGGCCTGATGGGTCTTGATCTTGATGGGCCTAATGGGCTTGATGATGTTGGGGCTTGAAGGACTTGAGGATTCTGGACTCGAGAATAGTGGGCCTCCATGGGCCCACAGCGGGCCTCTGTGGACCCGGACAACTGGCGCACCGGTGGTGTGAGCATCGTCGGCGAGAGATGGAGGTCTCGAAGGGCCAGCTTGTACCTTGTTGTCCAGAAACTGCTAGGACGGACGGCCATGGCGATCGCCCTGTTGAAATCTTCCTCCGTCATGGCGTGAGGCGAGGCTGAGGAGGTTTGTCCGTCGGCATCTCAAATCCGGGCAGAAATGTGTTCCCACAGACGGCGCCAAATTATGTTCCGGTTGAGAACTGCTCCAGGACACGTCACCGGACCTCCTCGTGGATTGTGCTGAACAGTAGCAGGTGAGGGAAATGAAGAGAGCTTCATGGCTGTCGGAGACTTCGCCGGAGTGGATGATGAGCAGCGACAACCTCACGGACGGCCTGCGATCACAGAGATCGTCAGTGGGAAGGCCAGGGGGTGCCCTGGCACGACCACTCCGACGCTCAAGTCAGGGATGGCGGGAGGAAGAAGATGAACAGTGTCCTGAACTTGAGCGTAAAGAGAAGAGTATAAGTGGGAGAAGCTACCTGTGGAAGAGGGAGTGGTCGTTTTATAGAGAGATGAGAGTGTACATGTCATGTCATTATTAAAGGAGATCCCATCACAATTAATGAAGTGAAGGAACAATTGAGTTATATGTCCCATCGTTGCCAGTAACCATCTTGTCGCAGCCCATGTGGGTGTCAGAGGGATGAAGATAATAAATGAGGGGTGTGGGCTTGTCAGAGTCATGATGGGATATGCCAGGGCACTGTAAGGTGAGTCTGCTGAGGACTCGGATTCGGCCTGGTGAGGAGTCTGCTGAGGACTCGGATTCGACCTGGTGAGGAGTCTGCTGAGGACTCGGATTCGGCCTGGTGAGGAGTTTGCTGAGGACTCGGATTCGGCCTACTGAGGAGTCTGCTGAGGATTCGGATTCGGCCTACTGAGGCTATGGCCGAATGAGGATTCGGCGGGGGCTGTGGCCGAATGAGGATTCGGCTGAGGCTATGGCCGAATGATGATTCGGCGGAGGCTGTGGCCGAATGAGGATTCGGCTGAGGCTGTGGCCGAATGGGGGATTCGGCTTAGGCTATGGCCGAATGAGGATTCGACGGAGGCTATGGCCGAATGAGGATTCGGCTGAGACTGTGGCCGAATGGGAGATTCGGCTTAGGAGCATGGCCGAATGGGTATTCGGTTATGATACTACCGAATGAGGATTCGGCGAAGGCTACGGCCGAACGGAGGGCCGAATGGGGATTCGGCGAGGACTGTCAGACCAAGGGAGATTGGTACAGGGTTCACCAGGTCTCGGGACAGGTCAGACCCGGATCAGACTCGAGCTCATGCTGACGTCCTCGTGGATATCTGCCGTAACATATCTATGAAGAGTATGGTCAAACTGGGCCGGTGACAAATGTAAGCGCAGGCAACATGAGGTGTCGGTCGAATGAAAGAACGCGGCCAAGCTCCTGCCGGATGGAAGGATCCGACCAGTATTCTGCCGGATGGAAGGACCCGGCCAGGCTCCTGCCGGATGGAAGGATCCGGCCAGCGAGCGGGGCCTCCTAATGAAGGGACCAACTCGAGACTCAAGTCTGATCGTGGTTATCCCCTTGATTTATCCCCGGAACAACTGAGATTCTATCCTTATTATATCTATTTTATACTAATCAATTTATAAGTTTGATTATGTCCCACGAGTAATAGAGACTCCCATTCTCTCTTTTTATTGAAGAAGAAAGAGAATTTGATTATGTCAATATATATGTATGTAAAGTTTGAATTCTTTGTGAGGTTGAATTATCTCTCAAAATCAGGCGCCGGAGGGGGCAGCACAGCCGCGGAGACGGGCACCGAAGGCAGCGGTGGCGCAGGAGAAAGGCAGACGGCAAACTCGGGCAGAGCAGGCGCCGGAGGGGGCAGCACAGCCGCGGAGACGGGCAACGAAGGCAACGGTGGCGCAGGAGAAAGGAAGAGGCGGGGGCAGGGGCGCAGGAGAAAGGAAGAGGCGGAGCGGTCGGGCGAGAAAGGCAGAGAAGAGAAGGTCGGCGAGAAAGGAAGGAGCGGTCGGGTAAGTAATCTAGGGTTTTTAACGAATGTTAGCGGTGAAATCTTAAATTCATCGCTAACTACAAACTCTTAGCGACGAAATAGTTTGTTTTGTCGCTAATTATTAACTTTGCGACGATATATACAATTTCGTCGCTAAATATTAGCAACGAAATTAAAAATTTCGCCGCAAAAACTATAGTTAGCGACAAAATTGGTTATTTCGTCGCAAACCATATATTTAGCGACGAAAATTAAATTCGTCGCTAATAATTCGTCGCTATTTTTATGATTTGTTGTAGTGAGATCATGTCATCCTCAATATCAATCTTTATGTTTCTTGATCTCCGAATAAACTCACTCAAATAAATGAGCTCAATATCTCATATTGACTTATTTGAGCATAACCATGCATTTAGTAGTCCTACTCGATTAAGGAGCTCACAGATATCACTCCTGTCATATGGGAGGAATAGATCTCATTTACATCACTCACATCCTTCCGCATAATTCATTGCATACCCAGTGATCGCCTTTATAGTCCACCCTGTTACGAGTGATGTTTGACGATACCAAAGTACACAACTTCTTATATAGGAAACCATGTGACTTTAGGTCTAAGGATTATTCATACTAATAGTCACATGAGAAATTTTATGACACTCATATAACAATCCATGAAACTTTCTCATGGCGGGTCAATTTAGTATATATTCTCTAATATATACCTATGCGTTAATGTGATATTACATATCCATGACTTGTGAGATCAAGTCATCAATTGACCTACATACTAGTCTCAATGCATTAATAATGTCCTTGAATATTAATGCTTGATTAGGAATAATTAAGAGTAGTGCTCTTTACATCATCTCACTATCAATTCAACTAATTGATATGATGTAGATTAGAACCTACTACTCAAGGGCATTATTATATTTAGTCATTTTGACACAAATATGAAATAAATATAATAATCAAATTTTATCTTTGTTAACAATAGAATATGATACAAAAGTTCATAGTCAATCATCATATAATTGGTTCTAGGACTACTACTCACATTATTACCCTAGAGGAAGAAGATGTTGTCTGCCAACTCACCTTGGGTAATATGCTAATGATATGCCCACTCAAACGCTCCAAGTAATTTCCTTTGTTCTTTTTTTATAGTATCTAAATCTTACTTCTCATTTTATTGCCATAGCTATTATTCAGGTAGCACGAATTGTTGGGATGTATACTAGAATCCTAGCTATGTAAATAAACATTCTGAAATGAGAATCACATTTGGTCAATATTTTGAAGTGTCCATTTAATCTATACTGTAGATTAACATGGTGTGCGGAGTCACACACAGAAGACCATGTTATCAGTCCCTTATAGATTATAAACAGTGTTCACAACCAAGATGGATTGGACAAACCATCGGAGTGGTTGTAGTGTAATTTTGTCTTAGTCTGTCTTGACTATAAAATTATACTAGTACACTAAGTGTGTATTGAATAGGACCATCTGAGGATTGTTCGATTTATACTGACTATATAATTGAACCAAACCTCTGTTACTATAGATGTACATGCTCTTAATCCCGATATAATAACAAACACATGTACTTAGTATGTACTTCTTTAATTCATCAAAGGGTGAGATTTAGAACGATAGATCAAAAGGCCCGATGAGTTGGAAAGTAGTATTATGTACATGGTGTGTTGTTGATTATAGAAGGAAACTGTGTCCTATAATCTAGGCTGATGATGTCCCCTTGAGGAGCTCATAAGGATTATCATGTAAACCCTGCAGGTGGACCTTGTCCGCATGATAATGAGGTTGAGTGGTACTACTCTTGGAATAGAAGTTGATTAAATTCGAGTTGTCAGTAACTCATTTAATTGACGGACATACGATATCTTAAACACAGGGAGATTAATGTACTTATAGTAAGAAGGAGCTCATACAATAATATGGGATTGGTGCGGTAGTGCAATAATAACTCTCTAGTGGAATGAGTTATTATTGATGGGCTTGAGTTGGGTGTTCAGGGAGAACATAGGAAGCCCAAGTCCATCAGGAGGCCAAAACCAATTTCTCCTCTAGGTCCCTGCTATAGCCTCTGGATAAAACCTCGTATCCACCTAAGAAAATTATATGAAATTTCGGATAAGAAATTTTAAGAATTTCTGAAATTATTTTTCTGGAGAAAAATTTTGTTAAGAAATTCCAATTAAAATTTCCGTTACGAAATTATTAATTTTCTTCCGCAGAGAAAATTAATTATGATTTTTCTAATCAAATCTGGATAAGATTTGATTTGATTAGAATCAAATCTTGAGATTTGATTAGAATCAAATCTGGATGAGATTTGATTAGAATCAAATCTAGATGAGATTTGATTTGATTAGAATCAAATCTGGATTAGATTTGATTTGATTAGAATCATAATTTTATTTCTTCCGCAGACAGAATTGGAAACTTCCGAAATCATGCCAAATTCTCTGATTTGATTGAATCAAATTATACCATGTTTATGGATCAATTATACCATGTTTATGGCTCTAATTATACCATAAATAAGGGATGGCTAGGCTATAAAAGAAGGGGCAAGGTTGGCTTTGAGAGAACACACGAATTAATTATTTGGTGGCTGAAGCTCTCGGCAGCCACAGCCTCTTCTTCCCTTTCTCTTTTCTCTAAGAAGGAGGGAAAGTTTGCTAGCCATCGGAGAGGAGAATTCTGGTGGAGAATTCTGGTGGAGATATTCTCGAAGGATCGTTGCCCACACAACGTTCGAGAAAGAGGAGAGGAATACAGCAGAAGATCGAGGGGTCATCTACATCCTTCATCCGAAGAGGTATAATTTAATGTTTCCGCTCTAAATTAAATTATGCTTTTTATATTGGATCCTGTAAACCAAACACAAGAGCCCAACGATCGGGCAACTTGAGATCGTTTCGGAAAAATTTTTGTTCTGCAAGAATTTACCGAAACGGTTTTTCAAGACTTTCCCATCAACGGGATGCAGCTAATTGTGCAGAAGCTGGGGGAGTCGTTGACGTCGGGGAGGGTGGGGGCCGGCGACGGCGCCGGAGTGGGAGTCGTCTCCGTGCTCGGCATCTGCTCGCCGCCGCGGCCTCCTCGTCCGCCGTCCGATCAACGCCACCGCCGCGACCTCCTCGTCCGCATCAGCGGAGGTCAGACTCCAGGGAGCTCCTCGCCTGCCAACCGATCAACTCCACCGCCCGGACTTCCGTGAGCTGATGGGGGCATCAGGGCGCAGGAGAGGAGCAGGACGAAGAGAGAGCAGGGAAGAGAGAGAGGATAGTTACGTCTTTTTCTTTTTTTATCCTTGCGTTCCGCCCGATTTGGAGGGGAGCGATTTTGACAGAAAATCCATCAACAGATGGATTAACTTTCTCTCCCTTCGTAAAAATTGAAAAAAGTAAACGGTGGATGCATGCATGCAGAGGAAAACTTTCCTCAGTTTCTCTTTCCGCACCTCCAAGTAAACTGGAAGGCTAACCGCTAGAGGGGGTGTATGAAGATTTCTTGGACCCCTACAAAGTGTTGGCAAACCTTCCTTGTGAAGTCTTTAATCCTGACGCCTTACTGGCAACTTTGTAATAATATTGAAATTTTAATGAATGAAATATATTTCTCATTATGTTCTAGAAATTGTCACTAGAAATGCATCTTAATGTTATATATAAAAATTTATTCAGATAAATTGACATTACCTAGGGTTAAAAGAAGCCCTTATGTTGAGTTACCCTGAGGTCGAAGAGGGAAAATGCGTAGGTTGATCTTGAGGTTGAAGTGTGACTTGCGTCTAAGGAAGAGAAGTCAGAGTCAACCCTTAGCATTTAGATGACCTACTAACACTAAGGTGGAAAGCTTGATCCTAAGATCAGGGGCCTATGAGAGATTACTAAGTCGATCCCTTAGCATTTAGGTGACCCACTAATGCTAAGGGGAAAAAGTTGGAACCTGAGATCGGGGGTTTGGGAGAGATTGCCAAGTTAACTCCTTATGCTTAGGTGACTCACTGATGCTAAAGAGGAAAAGCTCGAGCTAAAGATTGAAGGGTTGGAATAAATTACCGAGTCAACCCCACAGCATTTAGATGACTTGTTGATGCTATGGAGGAAAAGGGAGAAAAGCCCGATCCTGAAATTGAGGATCTAAAAGAAATAAGTCATACCGACCTCTTAGCATTTAGGTGACCCACTAACGCTAAGAGAAAAAAACTAGACCAACGTGAGAAAATTAATAGTGACTTTATATTATATAATGTTTAATTCATTTATTTCTTTTATGGAGACTCTTAGTAGAAAAGTGAAGTGACTCTGAACGATGTGAAATAGATGTTTCATATGCTACGTACTAGTATGGTGGAAAATTGTTTTTTCTATTTTGACTAAAAAACACACTAATTTGACCAGGAGGGAACAAGCATTAGGATCCATATCACTGATGGATGTCTAGTCCTTTTAGTGGATTAACTGTGGTCACTACATGAGAAATTATCTTTTGAAAAATTGTAGAGGCTCAAGATTATAGGGCAGTCATTTGAATATAGTTGAATATACTATTGCTTTTGTCAACATAGAAAAGAATGAACTCTCTAAAATATGATACTTAGATTCAACTTGTAGGATGTATTCTTTCTTCAGAAGGAAGTTGATTTCACACAATTTATGTAGGTTTAGTTAGGACCATAAGTTTGGAAAATGACCCAAAGGTTGAGTTCCAAGGAGTCAGGATAATCAAACTTAATTTATCTGTAAGACCACAATAAATCTTTAGTTAAGTGGTTTTCATCCTAAAGATAAAGATAAGGAAAGAATAAAATTGACTAAAGCGATTAGATTTACATGATCTAGTAAACTTCTAAGAATGGCTCATGATAGGCAATCTGCCTGATTAAAAGATGACAAAGCACATTTTGATCTAGAGAAAATTCTAGGACACATTAAAGGGGTAACATGTGTCGAGCTCTCTCGAGTAGTGAAACACACCTTTAGCAAAAGATTGTATCTACCACTTATTTGTGATCAGAGATTTCGTACAGATGATTTCGATGTGTAGTGATAAAGAAGAATGAAAGGAACGTGATGGCTTTGGAGGATCACTTTGGTGCCTTAGGTAGATAAATCAATGGAATAGTATCTTACTAAGATGAATATTTGTATGGTCAATGAGCTTCTAGGCAAATATCCTACCGACCAATGTACTAGTGTTCTTAGTTTTGTGGCCCAATTGCATCCTAGATAGGATAATCACCATTTTAAGGTTGCCTTTTTTATGACTTTGGATTGTACTTTTCACCATTGTGGTGCTTGTTGGAGACCAAAGTTCTTGTAGTGAGCAATGTTTCTTATGGTGAAGAGTTTTTGGTGTTCAAGGGGTGCTAGAAGTGAGGGATTCCTTTGCTTTCTCCATTGTTGTTGAGAATAGACTTAAGGAATTGAGAATGGTCGTGTACATGGTGAGTGTGGTGATTTGTTTGATTTTCTTTTCTCATATATGATAGATATTTTTTCACACCTTGGAGTGTGCTTATGGAGACCAATGCTATACTTGCTTGTAGGTTTGTGATTTTCAACAAAAGGAGATGATTCCACATCTAGAGGAATTGACTTTGATCTTTAATGGAGGGGAAGCAGTGGATATGATCTCTCCTTGGTGGACTTGGGAGATGGGTTTGAAGGAGAAATCTTTTATGTACTAGACCTTGGCGATATGTCTAGCTTCTAGATAGAATAATACTTGTATGAATGAAAATCGCATCATCTTCAGAAATCAACCATAGCAAAGTCCTTCTACACTAATGCAATTGGGATAGAGGGCAAAAACAATAATGTTACTTGGACAAACCAGATTTCAAGTAAAGATGATCAGCCAAAACTTTGAGGCTAGTTCCATTGAACATACTCATTTCCTATCATTTTGACAGAAGACTGCAGATCCTTAACTCTTTCCTGAAACAATACTTTGTTTGCTTCAGGCTTCAGCTTCTGGCCTTGGGAATTCTTGAGCATTGCATTGCATTAAACGCTGAAGAAACCGATCATCTCCGGCCTAACATGAGGGCCAGAAAGCAACATGTAGCCAAAGACAACTTGCCAACATCCTTGTCTAAACTTCCTCGAAGAGCAAAGCAAATCCAAAGAAAAGGCCGGCAAGTCATCCTTGGCTGCACCTCACTTCCTGAACCTAATGCTAAGCAACCGATGAGAATCGCGACGCCAGCTGAAATTCCACTACACTATATATCACCTAGCTAACTCAGCTCCTCAGGGCCTTAAATAGATGCATGCACTCGAAGAACTTAAACTTGAGACTGAGGATAAGTTTCTCATTGAATCTGCACAGACCAGAACTGCACATATCACCCAGAAGCTCCCCACCTTGTCGAACTCAAACCAGAGAGGAAGACAATTGGAGTAGATTTCCATTTCCTTATTGTGCCAGACGTTAAGATGCCATGGCACACATGAGACAAAGGAATAATTATATTGATGGTGATAAGTTTTGGAGCTAATCATAATTAAAATGAGGTGATGCACTGCCATTGTAACCTTTCTGATTCACCAATGGCCATGAATGCCAAGAATGGCAGGCCAAGCAATCTTTAAACTTGGCTCTATTGAAGACGGGAGGATCTGTCTAAGTTTAAAGTTTCATCCATAATAGCAAAAAAAATAAAAATAAAAAAACGAGGCCAGGAACAATATATAATATATCATTGTTTTGATAGATTCAAACAAGGAGCTCCTGATCCATGTCAGCATTGCTGTGCAGTAGATCTTGACAAAGAACACATGAATTGTCGTGGGGGCAGAGATAACATATCTTAATGCATGCTTCGCTCTCTTGTGATTGGAATTGTTCTTTTATGTGCTTCATTCAATGCACTCTCAAATCGAAAATGATCTCGTGTATTCGATGTGATATAGGAACAAAACACTTTGTGATTGGAGATCCTAAAAGGTCATCGTCCAATTCTCTTTCTCATCTCTTGCATTTGAAACACCAATCAGTTGACTTAATATAGCTTAAAAGATTGAAGAATGAACACCAAATTCTCTTAGGCAGCTCAACCAATTTATATGTTGGTTCGATCAAACTCGACACTTGCCACTATATGAGTCCATCTGCTATATATATATATATATATATATATAATCCAGTTCAAGATCAAGGTATGAGATGACTACTTTATGTATCCATGGTCAAACCCTTTAGATAGATCGGATGTAGGTCGAGTTGATTTTCATTGAGTCAACTCCTAGTAGTCGGCTCCTATTGGGTTAGTTTATGTCCAATCAATTTTTATTGGGTCGGCTCTTGCCAATTCAGCTTCTGTCAAATTGGCTACAATTGTTATGTCGAGTAATCGTATAGACTTGTCTAACATATTAGACTCGCTCGACGAAGACCGTCAGCATTAGCCATTGAAAGGAGTAGAAAGAGGTTAAAAAGGGGTCAAGACATACCTTAGCTTGACTCCTCCGATGCTCAACTCAGATTTGGAGAAAAAAAGAAGAGAGCAAAAGAATAAAAGTAATGGGATATAACAATTGAGTAAAAGAATAGAAGTAGTGGGATCTAATGAATCACATATCCTTCAGTGATGACACTGTTACCTTATATAAGGAAGGAGAAAACGCATAAGGTTCCTAACGAACACAATTTTTGTAACCAGCACACCTCCTTCTTTACTCGGTGTCATTATGCCTTTGCAACTAGTGCCTCATTCTCTTTAATTGTCGTCATTATATTAACAACGACACTAATTTGTTATTATTGCCTTTTTGATAATCGATGCCTCCCTTATCTTGTAACTGAACTAAACTCCGCTTGGGGCAAACTTGAGAGGGTCAGTCAAACCTAATCTGAGCTCACCTCAAGTTATACCAACTTGAACCGAATTTCACGTGATTCTCATATTTCCTCTCCATCAATATATATAAATTCTTTGACAAAAAAGAAAATTTATAGAAAGTGTTGCACCAACTCTACTTATAACAAATTAATTTCGTCATGGCTGATCTCAAGTCCAGATAAAAAAGAATTACGTTAAATTATCGATCAATATTAAATTAAGATAAATACTCAATGTTGCACCATAGACATCTATGTGAACTCATAAACTGAGCAAAGATATATGAAGAATTATTTAGAAAGGGTGGTACAAAGTAGCAACTTTTAAATACATTTAAAAATTATAGATGAGATCCAAAGAGAAGCAGGCAAAATTATATCATATTCATCGACAAACGACGGTGGTTTTTTTATACACTGAATTAAAAAATCCTAAAGATTGATGCATTTAATATTGCATTGTTTATAGATGTACTGCATTGTTTATAGATATCATTGTAGTACATTCCAGTTGTGGAAAAGTCACTTGAATGGGATCAGCATTCATAAGATGATTATTTCTAGCTATTTCTCTTATCTATGTTTTTTTTTTTTTTTTTTTTTTAAAAACATATTTGATGCTTTAGCTTCACCAAATTTATTTATTTATTTAAAAAAATAGAATGAGATATTATATATTTTGACAAATAAAGATAACTTTAAATTTCTATGAGCAAGATTTATATTTTTTTTAGTTAATGAGTTTGAAGCATTAAGTAATTTTAATCAAAATTATTAAAAAAATATTTTTCAATGTTACCTTGTAAATTGTTTTAGTGGTTCAAACTTGGATCACTCATTTTATAGGAGTGAGATCTATCGAAAAATAAGTTCAAATTCAAATCAATTATATTGTGTCATGATGGATATATGAAAAAATAACTTAATAATGTGGATAAATTGTGTTTTATAGGGCACCTGTTAAAGATTGTGCTAAGTTAGTTATTTTTATTCCGCTGTGTTATTCTATATGCTTTATTTTCTTCTGGTTTAATTTTCAAATAATTAGCTCGTAAAATACTTAACACTAGTCACCCCTCCTTCATCTAACGTCAAGTTCGATTCTACAAGTTGAGTAGATTATGGAGTGTTGGGACTGTTGACAAGACTAAAGGGGTAAATATTCTATCACTTTCTTTCTACAAAAATATTAGTGTACCAAAAAATAAGATAACAAATATGAAACAAAAGCAAAAAAGCGTAAGAGTCAATTCTTGTATGTGGTTCGGTCATCCCCCAAGGACCTCTACTCCACACCTATGATTTGTAAGGTAGATCACTCCTTGAAGCACCTTTAATCTTCCTCCGCAAAACTATTTTGGAGGTGAAAATACCTATTATAAGCTTTTACGCTCTCTTCTTAGACGTATGAGAACTTTGAGTGCAAAAAGAGAAGAACTTGTAGCACAATAAAGCTTAGTACATGGAGAATTTTAAAATAAGAATATGAACATAGTCTTCGCATGCCTTCAAATCCTAGTTTATATAGTCTTTCTCTGCTTCAAGTTTGGTTATCATTCTGATGTTTAGGTCATCATCAATCAACTAATATTAAGTTATCAGTTGACTGCTCAATCATTGGATCTTTGTTTGTTAAAGATAGTTGTTATCAGATCAATAGCTCCCTATCGTTTGCCTCAAGACCAGTCGCCTACTTAATAGTATAATTAGTTGATTGCTTAAATAGTGATCGGCAAAGATCTAATTGTTGTTGATGGTTATTGTTATAACAATGGCTCTATTTCTAGGATTTCTAGTTACATCAATCGACTAATTAGATTTGAGTTGATTGGCCAATCAACTATCCTCAAAATAAAATCAAACAAAAACATTCTATTAGCTTCTATTGGTGCCTAAGTCAATTGCTCAGTCAACTATTTATAATTATCAGTCAACTGAATTTGGGGTTTAAGGTTTAAATAGTCAATTAAAAAGAATTGGATGTCCAATCGACTATTGCCTAAGCAAATTTGAACAAAAACCTTCTATTGAGTTCTAAGTCTACTAAAAACTTTCTTTATCTACTACTCTCCAAAATTGATCACTGGTAATATCAAGCTGCATCCCAAGTCTAATCCTCATAACCTTATCTTACATGTGCACTCACTCCTTTGGAGCTCATATTTGTACTTAGAAGCCTTCATACTCTAAGGTCTTCATCATGCAAAGGAGCCACCTCGTGCCTTCAAGGCAACATTTTGCCAAGAAGCCATATCGTGACTCCAAGACTTCATGTTGCCAAGAAGCCTCTTCATGCCTCCAAAATTTCATCTTACCAAGAGACTCTTCACGTCTCCGAGACTTCATCTTGCCAAGAAATTCTTCACATCATCTTGCAAGTCTCTCATGCACCTTCATTTGCCTATTTGGTCTTCTGATATTGCTGTTGAAATTTATGTCAAATTTCCTTACACTTGTACACTTGACATACA
>NC_133864.1:556938-558933 GCF_044706935.1 Curcuma longa
TGAAAATAACCTCGTGAGATTTAGTGTGATACATTTATCTCAATTAATCATGAAGGGTGAAACTTGCTATGTGGTTAACCAAGTACAAGAGTCTAGTCCATCGGTTTAAGCTTTTGAGACTCTACAAAGATAATTATCTTTAAATTGTTTCTAATCATGATTAAGAATGATCTAGGTGGGGGCACAATCTTAGTTTATTTTGTTGACTTGAGCGAGACGCTCAAGGGTAAGTGTGGGGGAATTTGATGAGCTAGGATTTTATGTATTTTTAATCGATTCAATTTTGGGTTTTTGTATGAAAATAAATTGTTTAATGAATCGATTTGATTATATTTGTGTTATGCGGCATAATTGAAGGCTTGATTATAATTTCTATGATTTAATGGTGAATTTTGTATTAATTGATGTTAATTACTTGTAGGGCTCAATTTGGATCCAGATCAAACTCAATCGCGATCAAATTGAGCCAAATTCATCCAAATTGATCAAGCCACATGGAGGACATGACCTAGCTTAAGCCCGATCAAGATCCATGAATTTTTCCAAACCCTAGGCTGCCCTAAAACCCCAGATCAGGCTCAATTATAGGATTAGAAATCAACGGTCAGGATGCGTTGATTAATCAAGAGTATATAAACCCGAACTTAGGAGATGAACAGTGGCTACGCCACTGTTCACTTCGTTCCCCGACTGTGCCTCCCCTGTTCACCATCGTAACTCCACGGCAAGCCCCATCCCGTAAACCCACTTCCATTGCGTTCTTCGGTCCCTGAGGAGTCCTAAACTGGTTCGTTGGGTGAATTCCGGCGGCTGGAAGGCACACGTCGGCGAGGGTTCTTTCGGCGTCACCACCCCTGTTCCTTCGAGTTTCAGTGAGCTGCTACATCTTTAGACACCGCGCGTCGACGAGGGGTTCTCGGAAGATCATGCGGCACGTCCGAGGCTTCAGAAAGACCATCAGCGCAAGGAGGAAGGAGGAATTCCAGTTTTGCAGCTCCAATTTGCTTCGCGCAGTTTCTGTTCACACCATAGAGGGTTTCTTCGGTGTTTTTCACGGTTGGGCTGTGAGCAACAAGACCATCAACCACTTTGAAGATTCCAAACGAATTGTTGAAGCCAACATTGTTGGATTAAACGGTTTGTTTAACACCAAATTGAGGGAGTAAGGGAAGAGGAATTCTGGGATGTTTCTGTTTCTGTGAGATTTCTATTTCTGAACATTTACGATTTCTGATTGTTATTGTAGTTAACAGATTTATCATACAACTCTTAAATTGGTTTCGTAGGTTTAACTCCTATTACTAGACAAGTTTGTTTTAGGTGTGTTCTAGTGTTATTTTGCTCAACTTCCTTGTTTTAAGGCTGATTTCCATTTTTTTTATGCTATCTGGATTTCCTGTTCCGTGCCATGCACTGTTCCGTGCCATTTTGTTTTCCATGTATCGGTTTGCTTAGGGTAGGTTGGTTTGAACTTGCTATTTTCATATTTAGTTGTGTATTTCATGGCATTGATGATAGGTTTAGAGTGATCTATGGTTTCCTATGACCTTGGAAAAATTGAAAGTTGAATTTCATAAATTGTTTAAGAGTATAACTAGGGTATGTTGTATTCTTTATCTTGAATTGCATTGCATTTTAGGTTTACTTTGATACTTTGGTTAAGTAATTTCATCTTAGGTTAGTGTCTTGCATTGTTTTGTCCATTTGACAATTTTTAATTACAAATTATTTTGAAAAACACAAAATCCTCATTTTCATAGAAAACCCTAAAAAGAATGACACAAGCACGAATTAAATAACTTTTCTACTAGTCCTTGAAAAAATACGACTCGAGGCCCCTATACTTCGTTTGCTTGTATTTATCGTGTGTTTTCGATAATTTAAAATCAATTTGCAACCCTACTCGTGACACATATCAAATCTAGGGTTATAGCCTAATGCTGATGTTGTAGTTGTTAGAAGTATACTGAAAAGACTAGGTCTTTTGTATAAACA
>NC_133864.1:558973-612992 GCF_044706935.1 Curcuma longa
ACATATCATCAAACACGTATAAGATACAAATCCACAAAGTAACTGCACAAACATATCATAGAACATGGTAGATTAACAAATCCAAAGGTACAATCATCCAATAACCCCGATTCCTCCTACATCCTAGAACCTGGAGGACTACTCCATATCGGGGAGGTTACAATACAGAGAAGAAAGTAAATAATACATCTTATTCTAAGAATCTAAGAAGAAAATAAGAAATAGGACTTATCAATGAGCTTCTTCTTCTCCGGACTGCAATCTCTGTGAAGGTGAGGCGTGGATGTGATGGAGTGTCCGGACGGATGAACGGATCGTCGAATCTGGCTCCGGAATGAGGCATCGGTGGCTCTAGCACGCTCCGGTGGCTCTCCAAGGTCTCCCCCCCTTTTCAGGGCTCTTAAGGGGGTCTATTTATAGGCCCCCATGAAATTACCCTATGAGCAGCCAGGCACGCCCCCGTCACACGACCGTGTCTGGGAGACACGGCCATGTGTGGCCGCTCTGCTGTGGTGGAGGCACGGCCGTGCCTATGGGGCACGGCCACGAGAAGTTGATGTTCTGTTGGGAGGCACGACCATGAGACACGGCCAGAGGCAGACTGTTCTCTGGTGGGAGACACGCCCGTGCCTCTGAGGCACGGCCACGGGCAGGTGCTCCTCTGGTGGGAGACACGGCCGTGTCTGGGGGACACGGCCATGCCTTGGCGTGGCTCTGTTGAGGAGACACGGCCGTGTCTGGGAGACACGGCCATGTCTGGCTGCTGCAGGAGGAAGGCACGGGTGTGCCTTTGGGGCACGACCTGGGCTTGTTGATCTTCTGTTTGAAGGCAAGGCACGGTCTCAGGAGGTGATAGACATGGCCGTGCCTATGAGGCACGGCCCTGTCTTGCCATGTCTTCAATTAGTGCTCCATTTCTCTGTTTTGCTCCGTTTTTCCATCCTGAAACACACAAGTATCACACTAGGAAATAGAGCAATGTCAAATGCACTCCAAGATATACATGAAAAGTAGTAAGATAGGAAATAGAAACAGAATACAATGCTACAAATGCACAGATAAGCCAGGATGTAATGTTACTGTTCATTCCTCTTTAAAACATAAACTTCCCGAGATCCTTACCTCAGCGCCGCCGCCCATCGGAAAAGCAGAAGCCGGCGCCAAGATCAGCGAAGGTGACCTGAAGCCTTCTTCTTCCTCCAAAGTATACAGTCGGACGTCGGACACCGGATGCTATAGTGTGACCGGCCATCCATTCTCCTACGCAGGGGTCTTGTTGGATCAGAAGGAGCTAAAGGTTGATTCTAGGGCGAAAGAAATTGGATCTTGAGGTAGGTTTTCTTGACTTGAATATGATTGTTCTGATTAGCGTTGGATTTGGAGTGTATTGTTGGTGCCGGATACTGTTGGATCTATAGAGAAGAAGAAGAGGAATCTAAGCTCGATCTAGGGCACGAATTGGAACTTATCTGAGGTGAGTTTTTTATATAGACTCTGATGACGCTTTGTTTTGGTAGAATACTATGGGTTGGTTTAGAATGGTTACTGTTGGATTGTTTTGTTGGTTGGGTTTGATTTTGATTAGAAATTAAGTTGTTGGAATGGATGCTGTTGAATTGTGGTTTAGTTATGTTTAAATGTGGGAATAGATTAAACCACGTGAGATTGGATTAACCTAAGTATTGGGTTAGAATTTACGTTATGGTAAATTTAATATGATGATGTATTTAGTGTTGTATTGTTATTATTGCAAGACCTTGACTTGATTGGTCCTATTATTCTCGGAGCTTATTTCTGGGGATTCTAGTGTTGACATGTAAGATACCGAAAAATTTTACCATGGATACGAAAAGATTCGTCTCGCGAAGACGAACCCAACGAAACTTGTTTGGACCAAATAGGAGATCGTTTGACCCCTGAACCAAGCGAACCAAATTCGAACCCGGTTTGCTACAGTACCGATTTAGGCTGGGTTGGTTCAGTCAAGTTCAATCGGTTGGATTTGAGCTTGAGTTGGGTTAGGCTGGTTTGGATTAGTGGATATCGGGTAATGTTTTTAACCTTTAACCTGTTAGCTGGGAATCCGATAAGGAACCTACAGTAACCCCAAATCGCGACACTCCCTTCTCTCGTTCGCCTTTTCATCGCGTCTCCTCAGCCTTGTTCTCGTCGCCTCCGCCGAAGCTGCTTGAGGAAAGTTCCGACGTTGGTGGGCGATTGGATGGAGGAAGCCGGCGACCGGAGTTAGCATCGATCGGGGCTTGGGTTTCTGATTTGGGGTGGCGGCGCTTCCGGCGAATCGGAGAGGAAGAATCGAAGGTAAGAATCGAAGCCGGATTCGATTGGGTTTTTGGTGTCTGTTCGATTTGAGCTTAAATCTATTAGGTTAGCAGGTTTTCCGAGCTTGGATTGTGGATCGGAGACTTGAGAACCGACCGGTTGGTCGATCTGTGGCGACGGCGATTGACGGCAGATCGAAGGAGGAAGAAAACCGGTAAGTGCCTATTAGGGGTTGGATTTCTTCGGTTTTCTCGGTTCTCTGGGTGTTGCGGTTTGATGCTAATGGAGCTTACAGCTTGTTAGCTGGAATCTCGCCGGCGGTGGGTTTTGGTTTCGATCGGCCGCAAGCAAGAAAAGGAAGAAATGGTAAGCTAGGTTTCCTTAGTTCCGGTTCTTTCCTTTATTGAATGGTGATTGAGGAGTTTCCTTGAATTTTCAGCCACAAAGAAAGAAGGACTTCCGGTGAGTTCAGCCGCAAGGAGTTGAACCAAAGTTGGGGAGTTTTGGAGGTTGGCTGACAAACAACGGATCTAGGGCAAAGTGAGTTGAATCCAAGCTGAGGTAAGTATCTCGGGGTTGATGGTTTTTGGTGAACAATGAGCTTGTGGGTTGAGTTGCTGATTGGTATTTCCTTTGCTCAGTTTGTATGGGTGTCGGCTGTTGAAGTAGAAAACTGGTTCAGTGCTGGAAATTAGAGTTGGAATCTAAGACACCAATTTGAGGTGAGCTCATTGTTGATTATAGTTGATTGTTTGTGTTTAGCAATGGATGTTGTGGATTTGCCTTGGATATTTAGAAGTTGTGATAATACCTACAGGATTTTGATTGGAGTTAATTGGTTGCGGTTATTGGATTCTTTACGATTACACGCAACCAATCGGAAGGCGGGTACCTTGACTTATCTTTTATAGATATGTCTCATTGATGTGTGTATTTCTAGCTATCAGTAATTCATGATCTTGTTCTTATTTACTTCGCTTGATATCTGGATCTGCTTTCTATACCAGTTATTGTTGCTATCTGATAGTATTGGATACTTATGCACATTATGGATATCAGTTAGACATTATCTTGAGATCATCTGATACCTTGCCTTGTTTGTTTATCTGATACCTGTTGATTTCGATACCACCGGATACCTGTTCATATGCTTAGCTTGGTTTATCTTATTTCGTATCGGAGTTTATGATAGACATGAGACTTTACCTCATTCTGGTTATTGGGAGCATATGACATGGACTGGTAGTTGGATAGGTGGTGCATGGACTATATTTATGGATTTGTAGTTGGATATATGCTGCATGGACTAGTGTCATACATCATGCTTGCATATATTGCATACTGACGTGCGGGATTCCATTGTTGTAGAGTCCGGCGTCAGTTACATGCGGGCAACCAACCAAAGGGTGTGTGTAATTGCATGTCTTGTGATCATCGGCTCCTGCTCCTATTTTAGTCGAGTCGCTCCTATTATAGTTGTAGCACAGTTCGAGCCCGTCACTCGTATATGATTTACACACACACTCCACTCATGGGTTAGTGGAAACCTTTAGGTTGGTGCATACTTGCCCTGACAGGAGCTCCGCTAGGCCACCCAGGATAGTGGTTTCGTAGCGTGGTAGCATACAGGGATCCCTCCTCTGTCATTGTGACCAGGAGATGAGAGCTTGCTCGCCCACTTATGATTTGGGTACCAGGATAGGTGTACACCTTGAGGACATCCTGTCCACTCGGTCACGCAGGAGCAGTGACGACAGAGTGCACAGAGGTCACAGCCCTACCCACTCGACGACTTCACCACTATGGATGAGTACTCAGACGGGTTTTGGCTCCCACGCGACCTCACCACTAGAGGGTTGACTGATCCGACTGGCGTCAGGGGTGACCAGGACATGCATTGCACCATGTGCATACTGCACTATTGCATTTGTTTGTGATTGTTGCACTTGTTTGATGCACTTGGATGACATGCATGCACAGGATACCTATGTGTTGGTTTGGGGATTTCCTTTCACCTTACTATTGATTGTCGGACTCTGGTATGTACAGATCTACTGTTATTCAGTTTTCTGTCTTATTTACCTTCCAGTGGACTGTACAACATGATATTACTGTTGATAGCTTTTGTACACATATCTGCTAGATACCCGCTGAGTTTCTTTTGAAACTCACCCCGTTTACCTGTATGTTATTTCAGGTTGATGCCGTCTGGAGAGCTGCACATCTAGTCCTGAACCATATTGTGTTTTGGTTTATTTCCTCTACGATACCAGTGTATTTGGGACTTATTAGACTTCTTGTCGTGTTTTCCTTTTTGGTATCTGGTTTTCCATTGTTTCGCTAGTTGATTTCATTTCGAGTTGTCTGACAGATATTTGGACGGATTTGATATGCATGGGTGGTTGTGATTTTAGTTTTGACGATGCTATTATTTACCGTGTGGGTCATTTGGTGTGAATGTGTGTACATGACCGTGGTGGTCCTCTTGTTTACTTTTATCTGTCACTATATATAAATCTATAGCCTGTTATTGATTGGCCGTGTGGGCCTTATATATGTGTATGTATTCAGGGAAAGTCAATTGTTACAGGGGAGATGCTGCCGAAATTTCTCGGAAAGCTGTCTCCCGGGGCGTAACATGACAGACGTTTGATCAGGTGGATACCATGTATCTGGTCAATATAGGTCTATATATTTTTCCAGTGCATGTTTATTGTAATTTTATCTATCCTTTTGCCATACCTGCTATTTAAGTTAGTTACTTAGTTGATACCTTTGATATCCATGCTTGAAACTTATTGTCTGACCTTATGAGGATCGATCTTTGTTATGTTAAGTCTTCTGGTTGTCTGTATCATCCATTATGTTGATACCTGTAAGGTTTGTTGCTTGATACGTGTCATATGACCTTGATTAACCTATCTATTATAGGAAAACCTTACCTCTTGTATTATTGACCTTGTTGACTTCTTTTGACACTTGTTGAACATGCTAATTAACCATAGTTATTACATGTTGGGATGATTATCATGCATCCATACTTAGTTGTAGATGTTGTGGACAACATTGTTGACTGTTCTTGTTGGCTCTTTCCCGGCACCGTGTTGTGGTGAGTTTCAGTGGCGAGAGCATATATTGCACTATTATTGTGCGTAACCAGGACTGGCTATATAGCCCTCCAGCTACACTGCCACTCCCCACTAGATTAGTGGTGGTTAGTTGATGAAGTATGTGCAGTATGTCTTGTCTGGCCCCTCAGTTCACTGTGCTCTGGGAGAGTGACTGGGGAAAGCAGAGTGTGGACAAAGACTTGCATTTGTTTACGATGGTTGCTGCGTGTGTTTTCATGCATTCATTGATAGGATTATTATTTAGTTTGTGTTAATCATATGTTTACGATGGTTGCATTTATTTGCTATGTTTGTTGCACTTGTATGACATTACATACATGATCACATGTACCTGATACCTATACCTGTTGCACTGTACTATTCTTTCCTTATTATTTTAGTGGAGATACCATGCTCGATTACCATGATCTTTATTATCTGTTGATACTTATTACCTGTTGATTAGTGTTTATTCTTCTGTTTATCTTTTCATGCACTTCTATTATTCTGTATCCACTGAGTATCTAATGCTCACTACCCAGACCTTGGGGTTGTCTTGTTTTCTCCCCAAGTAGTAGATAGGATATTTGGGCTTGGAGTTTCGGTCGACTGCTGCCATCTCACTTCAGGAGATTTTGATAGTAGTTAGTATGGTTTATGTTGTTTTCAGTGGTGTTTTGTATTTCGAGGACATGTGTTTGTGTTTTGGACTGTAGTAGTGGTTTGGATTTTATCATATTTCTGTAGTTATGTTGGATTTGCATTGTGGTTATGTGTTTTGTTGGATTTATGAAATTTTTATTACGTAAAATTGGATTATGTTGGTTAGTATGCATGTGATAGCTGTTGTGTGGTCGTGTAAGCCTTATTTTATATCTGTTTGTAGTTGGACGTGTTTATTAGACGTGTAGTCCTATTTTCGGCCGCATGTGGCCGTGTATTTATGCATGTATTTAGGGGAATTGTCATAGTTACTGGGGATATGCTGTCGAAATTTTTCAGACGGCCTTCCCGGGGCGTGACAGTCCAAGTTGAGGCTAGGTAGGGAAAGCCCTAGTTGGAGGCTAGGTAAAGGCAAGTCCTGGTTTAGAGGATCAGGTAGAAGTCTTAGCAAGGTCAAGTGCACCAGATGCAAATCCAGGCAGTGTCAGGAGGGCCGGAAGCATGGCAGAAATCCAGACAAGTTAGGAAGATTGGATGCTTAGTGAAAGTCTTGGCGGTCAGGTGAACCTGTAGCCTAGCAGCAAATCCTGAGGGCTGAGGATTAAGGTTAAGCGAAGTCCAACAAGTCTAGAGGACTTGGTGGCAGGTGAATTCTCCTAAGTGGAGTCAGTAAGGGCGCATTTCCAATGTGGGAATAATAGGCGTCAGTCTAACCCAAGATTTCACTGAAAATCCAAAGTTAGACCCACAGGGTAAGGTTTAGGTTGCTTGTATGTTTGTATGCTTGTCTTGCAGGAACCAGGAGCTGGAAGCAAGATGTAGAAAGCATAAAGGGAGCAAACAGAGGCAGCCAAATCAAGCCTGGGGTCAACTCTGGTCAAACCTGAGTCAACTGGATCCAAGCGCCTCTATTCAGATTCCAAGGGCCTAGACAGTCCAGGCACCTCGAAGGTGAATCCAAGCGACTTTATTGGGAAGACTCAACCCGGATAAGATCGAGAAGATCGAATCGGATCAGATCAGATCTTATCCAGATGCCTGTATGGATAAGGTTTAGGTTGCTTGTATGTTTGTATGCTTGTCTTGTAAGAACCAGGAGCTGGAAGCAAGATGGAGAAAGCATAAGGGGAGCAAACAGAGGTAGCTAAACCAAGCCTGGGGTCAACTCTGGTCAAACCTGAGTCAACTGGATCCAGGCGCCTCTATTCAGATTCCAAGGGCCTGGACAGTCCAGGTGTCTCGAAGGTGAATCCAAGCGACTCTATCGGGAAGACTCAACCCGGATAAGATCGAGAAGATCGAATCGGATCATATCAGATCTTATCCAGATGCTTGGATAAGATTTCTAGGCGCCTCGAAGGGGCTATATAAGGAGGTTGAACGTGCACCATAGCATAACAACTTCTCAAAGTCATCCTCTTCAACTAATGGTGCTACTAAACGTGAACGAGGCCAGACTTGTGCAAACCAAGGAAGTTCCAAGAGAAGTGCGTGACACTCAGGACTTCCAGATAGGTAATCACTTATTTGGTTTAATTTCTTACTATCTTACTTTTTGCATTTATTTATATTATTACTTTGGACTATAAGATGAGTTTCTCCGCCTTTGAACAGGATTTGGAAAGGAGACCACTAGTAAATCTGTGCATAGGCCTTGGACGTACTAACCCTGAGGGATTAGGAACCAAGTAAATCCGTGAGTCCTTGCTATTTTACTAATTCTGCTGCTTAGTGATTTCTGATAGAATGAAAACAAACAAATGACATACGTGCTATTCACCTCCTCTAGCATGCATCCACGATCCTACAATTGGTATCAAAGCAGATCTGCTCTTGATCGGACTAATCGCCATGGGAGCAAGATAGCAAAGATGGAGGGGGAAAAGGTTATTAAATTTAAAGTTCATTTTAAATTTCATGTTATATGTTTTAAGTGCAGGGAGAGAGGACACTATAAACATCAGTTTCCTATTCGTAAGACTCGGATGACACCACCGATGACAAAGGAGCAACTGATGCTAGAAACCCGGAGGAACAAAAAACACATCACATGTTTTAAGTGCCAAAAACATGAACACTACAACAATCGATGCCCAAAGAGAAAGATGGCAGAGAAGAAACCAGAATTAGGGGATGCGATATCGGTAAATTTGTTAAATTACAAAAATACCCCTAGGATGTTGCATGCTAGATTTAATTTTTCTAAAAATTTAGATAATTTTATTAAAAATTTAGATAATTTTATTAAAAATTTAGAAAAGTTAGAAAATATCAATTTGATTAATTCAACATTTAAATAAATTTTAAAATAAAAAATTTAAATTTAAATAATTTGACCAATTCAAACTTAAATAATTAAAATAATTTAAATTTAAATAATTTGACCAATATATAAATTAAATAATTCAAATTTAAATAATTTAACCAATTCAAAATTGAACAATTCAAATAATTTAAATTTAAATAATTTGACCAATTCAAACTTGAACAATTCAAATAATTCAAATTTAACAATTCAAATAATTCAAAATTAAATAATTTGACCAATTCAAACTTAAACAATTCAAATAATTAAAATTTAAATAATTGGACCAATTCAAACTTAGAAAATTTAGATAATTTAAATTTAAATAATTTGACTAAGTCAAATTTAAACAATTCAAATTTAGAAAATTCAAACTTAGACATTATCAACAATAAAAATTTATCTAATTTGAATAAATTATTAATAAATATGAATTAAATAATAATTTAACTCATTCAAATTTAAGAAATTCAATTATTAATAATTTAAATTTAATTAATCTAGATTTAATATAAATAAATAAAAAATCAGACTAATTCTTTAACTTATTTAATTAAGATAATCATAAATTAAATAATTTAACTTTAATTAATTTAATAAATTCAAAATAAAAAAATTTAATCAAATAAGATAAAATTAATAAAAATCAAGATAAGTTGAATATTTTAAATTTACTTAATAATTTCAAATTAAATAATCAAGATAATCCTAATAATAAGATAAATTTAAAATCCACCAAGATAAATTTTAAAATTCATAATTTAACAACTAAAAATCTAAAATTAAATCTTAAAAATTCTTATAATAAATCTTTAAATCTTAAAAATAATCATCCAAAATTAAATACTAAAAATAAGAAATTAAATTAATTATAACCGTGTACCCTTTAACTATGAAATAATGAATAATTTTAAAAATTTAAAATTAAATCTAAAAATTCAAAAAGATAAATCTATAAATTTTACCAATCAAATTTAAATATTAAAAATTTGAAATTAAATAATAAAATTAATTATCATCAAGTTTCAATGTAATTATGGAATATAACTTAATCTAAAATTAAATCTCTAACCTTAAAAATTTAAAATTCAAATTAAACATTAAAATTCAAATAAACAAAATCAAATTAAACATTAAAATTTAAATTAAAAATTTAAAAAAAATTCAAAAAACATAAACATATTAATAATTCAAATATAAACATATTAATAATTCAAATATAAATAAATTAATAATTCAAACTTAAAGAAATTAATAATTTAAACATAATAATTCTAATTTAAACAAATTAATAATTCAAACATAAATTAATTCAAATCTAAAATTAAATCTACAAGCTAATAATTCAAAAGTAAACTATTTATCCATAAATAAATTAAAATCAACAAACAAATTCAAATATGACTTAATTAAAAAAACTTTAAAAGTCATAAACTTAATTGTAAAATACTTATAATTTTAAAATTAACTTAAAATATTACCAAATGAAACAAGAATTTAATAAAATTTAAAGTGTGTCAAAGTCGGTTGACACATTCACGGGTCCACACGAAATGTATCAAATTAAGAATTTGATACATTATTAGAAATTAAAAAAATTTACTTGAATTGTTTGACTCATGTATAGTTGTCATGTACATGTACATATTTTATTTTAAATGCACATAATGTTAGAACGGATGGAATCAAAATATCTCCACAATGGCATGATATTGTCCACTTTGGGCCTAAGCCCTTATGGTTTTGTTCTTGGGTTCAACCCAAAAGGCCTCATGGAGATATCTTTCATCCTTTTAAATTCATGATCTTTTCCATGTGTTTTAGATGTGGGACTATGTTTGCACCCTTGCAACCCAATAATCCCCCCTCAAACAAAGGACCACAGACCTCCCTCAAATAGAAAGACTCCGTTTGATGTCTGAATCCTCGACCCACCAGGACTTTCTGCCCCTCGGACCACCCGACCTACTAGGACTTCCTACCTAGCTGCAACTAGGACTTTCTGCCTGGTGTCTAATCCTCTTGATTCAGACATGGGAGCACCTACTTCCTTTGTTTAAGGTTCAACCCACATGGTTAGATCTGGATCATGGCTCTTCCGGCGGTTAGTCTGGTGAAGAGCGACCTCGCTCTGATACCACTTGTTAGAACCGATGAAAACAAAATATCTCCACAATGGCATGATATTGTCCACTTTGGGCCTAAGCCCTCATGATTTTGTTCTTGGGCTCAACCCAAAAGGCCTCATACTAATGGAGATATCTTTCATCCTTTTAAACCCATGATCTTTTCCATGTGTTTTAGATGTGGGACTATGTTTACACCCTTGCAATCCAACACATAAATGTCATGTCATCATATTTATTACTGATTAATCTAGAATGATTAGTTAAGGATACATGAATGGTTGACATTTGCCAACATAGTATAAGGGTGGGACGAGATGATAGTATGTCAGAGAAGCTTGGTCTAGGTAGTCAAGTGGGGTAGGGAGTACCTTTCTTTGTTTACTTAGCTAAGTGGAACTGACCGAAGCTACCTCACCAAATTGGAATTTCTTAAAGAATAGGAATTTTAGACATTGTTGGTGCAATAACTAAAGAGAAGGCTCTCGATTTTAGAAGAAAAGTATACTTTAAGAGGGAGGTCCACCTTAAAGGTATTTGATTAACCCAAGGTAGGGGAATATTTATTTAAGAGGGAAAGGGACTTTCTTAAATTGAGGATACTTGAAAAGAAGTTTGGAACATGGGGGAAGTGCCCATCATAGTTAAATGAAAGGCGAAATATTTTGCCTCAAACAGGTAAAAGGGAGGTACCCATTTTAGGAATAAACTAAAGGTTGAGTGTTTAAATCTTTAAAGGGGAAAAATGAAGTACTAATCTTAGAAATAAGTTAAGGTTGAGCTTTAGACAAATTGTCAAAGGGGGAGAAGTAGGGTGCCTTCATTTAGACCTTGGCATAGAAATTGGATCTTTGATCAAGAAGGTTTTTAGGAAGCCTTTTTGATGTATGCCAAATAGGGAGAGTTGAGGTATTTAAGTTAGAAAACCTTTACTTAGGTTTGATATAGAAGAATAAGTTTTGGGTTAATGGATGAACCTAATTAAAACACATTATCAAATATCAAAAAGGAAAAGATTGTTAGTGCAATCAAACCATAGCTAGATTGACCAAGAGTTGTATTTTAATATTTGAGTAATATATTTATTGATTATGTTAAGTAATTCAAGATTAACTAGATTCTTAACTATGAAAAAGACCAAGTGGATCGAGGTTTACTAGACATTTGACATTGGAGAAGTCCAACAAGTGTTAATAGAGGATTTCCAATTAGGTCAGGGACGGTCGAATGTCCGACAAGTGACAAAAGTTCTAATAGGTCGATGATGACCAGAAGTTAGGCAACAAAAGTCTAGGTAGGTCAGTGAAGACTAAACACTTGGTAGAGGAAGTCCTAGCGGACCAACTAGGACCAAAAGGTATATGATGGAAGGCCAAACATGTCAACAAGTATCGAATGTTTGACAAAAGTAAAGTCTTAGAAGATCAAGATTAACTAGTGTTAGGCAAGGTTAAAGTCTTAAAGGAGTGAACTTTAGACAAGTCCACAAGAGTGAACTTTATGCAAGTGAAGTCTCAAAACAAAGAGTATTTAAGAAAGGGATCTCTTACAATGGAAGTATTGGTGGGTCAAGTTTATCTTAAGGCTAGGCAAGAGGAAGTCTTGGTAGGTTGAGATCAACTAGATACTAGACAATGAGTGAAGTCCCAGAGACAAGGAGTCTCTAGGCAAGTAAAGTATCAATGAGTTACGATTAATGTACACTAGGCAAACAAGGAAGTCTCAAAGACGTAAGATTTCTTGGTGTGACACATAAACAACTATATAAGGCTAAAATCATAGTGTCATTCCATTGACAAAAGATTATTAAACGATTGATGAGTCCTAAAATCATAAAGTTATAATTTGAGTAAATTTGAAGACTGAGAAGTCAAATAATGATATCTATTAGTTGAATGATGGGGGAGTCGACTAGGTTAGTCAACTGGTCATCAAAAATGAACTAACAGAAGTTTTTTGAGTTGACTAAAGAAGTTTACTAATGAGGGGTAGTTGACTAGGGCAGTCAATTGGTACCTTGTTAGAATGAACCATTGGAGAAAGGTTGCAAGAAATTGGTCGAATTCTAACATGGCAAAGTAAAGACATCAACAAGAGGTGTTTCATCAGTCAACTATTCAACATTATCTAAACCTGAGCAAGAGCTTATAAAGGTTAATTCTAAGAAGACTTTCAAAAAGACAAATCTTGGTCAATTCTAGGATGAACACGATTATGTTCCAAAGCCAACCTTGACCCAGAAAATTAAGAAACAAGCAAGCAAGTAAAGAAGAGCTTCATTGTTGTAGCATTTCATTATTACACTGTATTTTTCTTTTTTATTTGTTTTTGCTATTATAATGTAATAGATTTGTGAGAAGTTTATCCATCGCTGGAAGGTTTTGAAGAAGGAGAAAAGTAAAGGTAATTTCAGAGTGGTTCACCTAATAAGTCATAGGCCTTGGAGTATGAATCGGGGATTCTAAACTACATAAAGATTTGCATTCGTATGTTTGTTTTTGTTTGAGTTATTTCTAAAACATTAACTCAATCATAGAGAATGTAGAAGAAATTTATAATTATTTATTTTTCCTCTCTAGTTGCAATCATCGATCATACTACTATCAGTCAATTGATTGTTGACATGGAAAGACGAAAGGAGTTGTTGCTGTGCAACAACAGTTAGATCACAAAGGATCAATCGACTGCTAGTGTAAACTAGTCACTTGATACAATGAAGGTCATAAAAAGAGAGCTCAATGGAGGCTTAAAGGTTCACAAAGATAAGATTGATCTTACACTAGTCACTTGATACAATGAAGGTCATAAAAAGAGAGCTCAATGGAGGCTTAAAGGTTCACAAAGATAAGATTGATCTAGGCTTATTAAAGCTTCTCCCTCGTTTCTCTAAGCTTTCATTGTAATTCCTTATGACTCTTAAGCTTGTAAGAGGGTCCTCGACCTTTGGTAGTTGATTGAGAAGGAGAAAGTTAGCAGTGCTTTTTGAGAGTGATCAACTAATGAATCATAGGTCATGGTATAAGAGTCTGAGTGATTGTCGAACTATGTTAGTTGTTATTGTTAGCGGTTGTAAGTGCCTTTTACTACTAATTGTGTTTGTAACCTTACTATCAAGAGCAAGAGTAGTTTTGAATTGTGCTTGTAGGTTCATGATCATTATTCACCTCCTCTAGACTTTTCAATGGTCCCAACATTGACAACAACCAAAAAAAGGCGAACTATGTAGGTGAAGAGTGAAGGATGACACATGGAACAAGAGCCGGGGGTGGGTTAATGCATATGAGGGACTTATAAATTAACAAGAGATGGCTTTATGGGCTAAGGTCAAGATTCAAATGTAAATTCTTAAGTTAGTTGTGAGTGTCAAGCAACTGGTAATTTGGGTTAGGCCGTATCTTGGACTTAGGCAAGGACTTAACCATTATATTGGTCATAGTTGATAATTCAGTTGACTTAGCTAAGGAGTTGACTCTAGATGGTTGACTCATGAACATAATATTTCAATTTGGAGTTAGTCAATTAGGTAGTCGATTGAATACTTGATAGAAGTCAAGAAGAATATTGTTGAACAATAGAGGAAAATGGCTCAATCAACTAAAGTCACTGTGAGTCGACTAATTTAGTCGTTGCCTTAGCGAACATTGACTAGTGTTAAGCTAAATCAATTGAGTGTTTTGTTGCTTCAAACAATGACGAAGAGATTAGGAAAATAGTTGACCAAAAGTGGTTTAGTCAACTGGCTTACTACAGAATAAAAAAGTGAAGGTTGATTGAAGAATATTTAGAAGTCATAAATAGAGGACCAAGGAGAACCTTCAAAGGCTAGTGAACTAAGCTTAGATTTCTAAGTCATTATGCTCTCTTGTTGTATTTTATAGTCCAATCTTTGTTGTAGTTTTCCAAGATTTCATTTTCATTCCTCATTATAATAAGACTCTTGTAAGAGGTTTGTTTACCACGAAAAGTATCTAAGAAGGAATTTAGGAGTGACTCTTTGAGAGTCATACATCATGGAGTAGAAATTGAGGGTTTTAGCATTTCATTTAGTTTTTTATTTCTATTGTAATTAACATTGATTGATCGACCTTTTAAAGCATTAGCAAGAGTAAAGAAGTGCTACCCTAGCAACTACAATGTAGCGATTAGGCCCTCTAATTGATAATCGAACATTTGAGATTTAAGTTTCAATTGTAAAGCACTACAGGAGATTTTCTCTCCAATGAGAAGCGAGCCTAAGAACGTTGGTCATCTTGATGGACCTCTACGAGAGCTTCTTAATTTACCCTGATGTCTAATGAAAACTTTTCGTGGGGCCGGACTAGTCACCTATAGGATTAATCGGATCATAAGAGCTGGATACTTGAATCGGAGATGGCTCAATCTCAAGAAGTCAAAATCTTTGAGCAAATGTAGTCAACAAAAGGTGAACCTTAATTGACTTGTTGGAGTGTTCAATTAACACATGAATCAATTGAGTGCAAAGAGACAAAGAATAAATATTTTTGTTTGGTCTCTAATTGTCTATTCTAGTTGATTGGAATTGGATCCAATTGACTATCCAAGTTTCCAATCAACTGGATTAATTTTTCTCTAATTAATTGTCTAACTAGGCATTGACTCATTAATGCCTACATGTGTCTTATCAGTCCATTAGAGGTTGTTTTCATTTGCCTGAAGACAAATAAAATAGAGTCACTAGAGTCTTTTCTACAAGCTAATGGTAACTATTCAATCTTTTCTTACGTTGTGAATATTATATTTATGTAAAAAAAATAGTTGTACAAGGTTTTCTCCACCTCTAATATAGGAGATTTTATTAATGAATTTGTTAGAAGTGATTCACTCGAACGAATCAATAAATCATGGAGATGGAGCTAATCTTTAAATCACATAAAATACATTATGTTAGCATTGCCATGTTCTAATTGTATTTTGTTCATTTTTGAATATTTCACACACTAGCAACCTAAGCTACTAATGTTTATATGTTTGTGTTATTGCAACAAAATTTTATTCTTTAGGTCATTGTTGATTCACCCCTCCTCTTTAGTTGTTCCAAGTCATGAGCATAATGATCCTACAAACATCCCATCATCCACACAACAATGAACATACAATGAAAAAGAAGATATCAAACCAAAGAACTGTTCGAAAAAATAATGGAAAAAGAGAGGTGGATGAAGGAGATTTCATTGCATATGAAAATTTAGTTTGATATTGAGAGTTTCATGACAATAAGGTTAGTTGGTTTATAATGTGTTACAAGTATTGATATTGTGAACATATACATGAGAAGAGGCTCTCTTTCACATGTGGGTCTATAGGAGTGTACAAATTTAGGGCCTAGATTGTACTGATCCTAGTTGACTCGTGTGCAAGCACGACCTGCGCATGTCAAATGTCAGACTAGTCAGGGCAAAAATTACCCAAGTGAATCAACTAATATTTTGCCACATGAATCTTTCTTTTGTAAATTACTTAAATGTGTAACGGATGAATTAATCACTAATTAATTGAGGATATGTAACCACTGAGTGAAATGGCCGACCAATGATGATCAACGACTAAAGCTTGGTGACTAATGGTGATAAATGATCATTAATTGAGCATTCATGGGTCTAAGCTCTTATATAAGGAGGCTGCGACCACAAGCAAGGGACGCATAATAAGAGTAGAAGAATAGAAATTCATCCACTTCGTTCCCCTACTTTCTCTTTGTCGTGCACTCTACTCGACAGGGATCAACGTGTGATAGCATTCAGGTATGAGCTCAATTCATTGCGACCAACAAGTGGTTGGTGATGATAGCTATTCTACTATTATATCCTAGGAAATAGATGCCCATCATAACCTCAAAGTACAACTGAAGGAGGGTGAATCTATGTTAAGGAAATGACATAACGTAGGCCTCGACAACTTGTTCGATCGACATGGTAGTTAGGCAAATTTAGTTTTCCAACTCGACTCTCTATTTTGAGACTTGGAGCACTCGGCACTCAGCCAACTCAGTAGCTTGACAAACTCGACAACTCGAGAGACTCGACAGGGTGGGCATTCAGCCAGTTTGACACTCTATAACTCGGTTGACTTGGTGACTCAGCAGCTCAGCTCGTCCATACAAGATAGTTCAACTCGGCTATACAAGGCAGCTCAACTTGATCACACAAAGTAGTTTAGCATGACCATACAAGATAGCTCAACTCGGTCATACAAGATAGCTCAGTCTTCTAAATATCTCAACCATCTCAAGCAACTCATCCTTCCCTTCTTGGCGACTTAAAATTATCAACTCAAGTTATTTCAACAGATAAGTCTGAATTATTTTTTTTTAATTTCAATTCAGCAATTCCTTATAATCTCTGGCAAGACTTCCAACAGTCTTAATACATATTCAATTCTATTGAAATGACCATGGAAAGTATTGAGGTGCAATAGACTCATCATGAAAATGTTCCAATCAACCATGGGGAAAAGTCAAAGAAGTTCATTGGGTTGAACTTTTAGTGGTGGTAGTAGAAGATGCTCTTCTACTTGACCACCTTGAATCTAGATCGATTCTTAATCGAGAAACCTCCCAAGCCTGGTAAGGATGCTACTGATGTTCAGACCATTAGTGCAGTGGAAGCATGGAACAATTCCGAGTTCCTATACTGAAATTATAGGATCATTTTGATGCTAGAGGGGGTGAACAGCATAATCCAACTTTTATCGTTCTTTCAATCAAAGTTAATAGTCAGCAAATAATGCAAAAACAAAGCAAGAGAAGAAAGAGACAACAAATTTGATGTGGTTCGGCACCCTGCTCCACCTAGGCCTCAAACGCGAGCTCTAGTGATTTACTTTCCTCCGAAAATCTTCGGAAGGTAGAAAAATCTCTTACAGTTTCGTAAAGTACAATCACAAATAAAATAAGAGTAGTATGATAATAACAAGTAAAAATAAACCCGTAAGATTGGATCTAAAGCCCTAAGTGCTGCGACACTCCTTCTAGCACTTCTTGGGCCATATGAGTAGAACTTGAGAACTTTTTGAGCATAAAAATAAAAATCGATGATAGTGATTGATGTTTGAAGAGACTGCCTCGAGTCCCTTTTTATACTGCTCAATCATCACTCATCTGGTCGACTGGACCTTTGATGACTTAGTTGGAAACTCAATCCTCTTTGGGATAAATTTTGCTATCCGATTGACTGGATGCCCTTTGGTCACTTGAAGCTCAATCAAAACTTAATCTGCTATGTGATTCATGCGAACTAGATAATGACGTCTTTTGGTCGATCGCAATTCCCTTTGGTCACTCAGACCATGAGTTTGATGACTCAGGACCAGTTTCCAACTGGTCCCACCTGAGCCTTCGTCCAGTTGTTGTTTGCTATAAGACAAACAAGCAGACAACAAGCAAAATATGTAAAACCTAGTACTTGATTTACTTAACATTTTACGTTCACTTGCTTGGAGTTCACTCCTCCAAACTTCTCTTTTGTCAAGTGTTCAGCTCCTAACAAATCCACCTTGGACTTAACCTATTTCACAACTTGGTTTGCTTAGTTCCCAATTAGGTCTTCCCTGCTTAGCTTTGCTAAGACTTCTATTGTTTAGCCTTGCTAAGGCTTCCACTACTTGGTTCACAATCAGGACTTCAACTGCTTAGTTCTCAAGTAGGACTTCTACTACTTAGCCCCATTAAGACTTTCATTATCTGGTTTCCAACCAGAACTTCCACTATCCAATTTTCAACTAGGACTTCCACTACCTAAGGTTCACTCCCTTAGGGTTTTCCATCAACTGCCAAGTATTTGATTCTACTTGGACTTCTCACTCACTTTCAAGCTTCAAGTCAAACTTAACTTGCTTGGACTTTACACTCAATTTGGTCACCCTTGACCAAATTCCCTTAAACATATTGTTCAAATCAAACCATCATAACCCTAGAGGTCGATTGTATCAACAATCTCTTTCTTTTCTATGTTTGATAATATATTTAAGTTAGGCTAAATTACTTAGCCAATAATTAGGTCTTATGCCAAATTAGAGAATTAATTTAGGTTAACACTTTTTTCTCCTCCTTTAACATACATAAAAAATATGTAATTTTGAAACTTGGTCTTCAAGAGAGTCTCCCCTTTAATCTAACACTCTCTTAGACATCTTTGTTAATCACAAGGAAGACATCCTATGTGTCTTAAGGGTTTGGATGTTTTATGGTTGATCTAAAGATCTAAAAGCTAACTGTTGCTCAACACCAATTATTTTCAAAGATTTATAAATTTTTAATATATATATATATATATATATGTATATATATAATACATGCAATCAAACATGAAATATCATTCAACATTATTACATAGAATCATTATTTTGAAAATATTTTTAATACAATATTCCTAAAGATTTTTGAAAACTTTTTCAAAAATAATTTAAGTTTTTCTAACATCTCACTCATTTTATATGTCTCAATACACATAATACACGATAGTCTTAATTTCAAGAACTACCTAAAGCACAAGCAAAATGAGATGAATGTAGAAGAACTCGTTATTAAACTTCAGATTGAGGAAGACAACAAGAATTTTGAAAGAAAGTTGTTCTCTCGGGCTACTATGAAAGTCAACGTAGTCTAGAATTGTCAAAACTCAAAATAGAAGAATCTCAAATCTTCCAAGATGGGACCCTCTTAGAAATGCTTCAATTATGACCATGTTGGTGATAAATCTTTGGAGTACAAAAAGTCAAAGAAGTAAGAGGCCAATATGAATGAGGGACCAGAAATGGACGACCTCTACACCGTGGTCTCCGAGCTGAACTTGATGGGTTCAAATCCATGATAATGGTGGATTGATACCGGTGCCACCATACATGTGTGTTGCAGCAAGGAGCTGCTCCACAACTTCGAAGAAGTCGATGAGGACAAGTTGTTCATGGGGAACTCAGCAACCTCAGACATCAAGAGCCAAGGGAAAGTGGTGTTAAAGTTGACCTTGAATAAAGAGCTCACTCTAAATAATGTACCGTATGTTCTGAAGATTTGAAAGAATCTAGTGTCCAGATCGCTTCTTAGCAAGCATAGTTTCTATATTATTTTTGAGTCGGATAGAGTTGTACTATCTAGGAATAGAATATTTGTAGGAAAGGACTATATAACTGATGTGCTATTTAAGTTTAGTGTAATGACAATTAGGTCTACAGTTAATAAGAATGAAAGCTTTTCTATTGATATGCTTGAATCTTCGAATTTATGACACAGTAGACTAGGACATGTTAACTATGATGTGTTGTATAAATTACTAAACATATAAGCATACTTACATTCCACCTTGACTCAAAACACAAGTATGAGACTTGTGTTGGAACTAAAATGATAAGGCCATCTTTTCAACATGTTGAAAGAAATAATGAGTCATTCGACCTAATCCACATCGACATATATGACCTAAAGAGTACATCGATATGTGGTAGAAAATAAGTACTTCATCACTTTTATTGATGATAACACAAAATATTATTGTGTATCTTCTCAAAAGTAAAGAACTACAGAGAAATTTATTCTCTATAAGAATGAGATTGAAAACCAACTTAATAAAAAGATTAAGATGGTTTGAAGTGACCAAGGCGGTAAATATATATCACTATTCGTTGAGTTGTGTGCTAAACATGGGATCAAACATGAAACAATAACTCCCTAGACTCCTCGGCAAAATAGTGTTACTATATGAAAGAATCATACTTTGAAATAGATAATAAATGCTCTCCTATTGAGCTCTAAACTACAATAGCACTTATGGGGGAAAGCTATGTTAACAACTAATTACCTTTTAAATAAGGTACTCCAAAAGAAAATACATAAGATCCCTTATGAGTTGTGGAGAGGAAGACAATTATTCTATAAATACTTGTGAGTGTGGGGGTGTCTGATTAAAGTTTTAATATTTTATCCAAAAAGGATCAAGATAAGACAAAATGTTGATTGCATATTATTGGATATACACAACAACAGTGTCTATAGGTTCCTTGTGTATGAATCTCACATTCCATATATACACAAGATCTTAATTATTGAGTTGAGAAATATCTCATTCTTTAATCATGTATTTCTGTATAAGACCTGAGAGGAAGCAAGTTCCTCGAAATGGGCATATGAAACACAAAAGGAAAAAAAGGAAATAATGAGCCAGTTGAGACTGAGCTCAGACGAAGTAAACAAGCTTGGGTGGAAAAATCCTTCGGATGGATTTTATCACTTTTATGTTGGAAAGTGATCCCCAAAGTTATTCAAAAATAATAATCTCTTTTGAGGAACCTCAATGGAAAGAGGTAATTGCATCTAAAATTGACTCTATCTTGCAAAATGACACTTTGAAATTTATGGATCAAGGAAGTAAATCACTAGGTTGCAAATGGATTTTCAAGAAGAAAATGAAATCAGATGACACAATTAATAAGTATAAGGTTAGATTGGTAATTAAGGGTTATTGACAATGAGAAGGTTTTGATTACTTTGATATGTATTCTCTGGTGTCGAGAATAACATCTATTAGAGTGTTGTTGGCTATTGTTATTCTATAGAATCTAAAAATACATCAGATGGATGTAAAGACCACTTTTATAAATGAAGATTTCGAAGAGGAAATCTACATGGAGCAATCTGAGGGATTTTCTATGCTAGGGTAAGAAAACAAGGTTTGTAGATTAGTAAAGTCATTATACGGTTTGAAACAAGATCTAAAGCAATGACATGAGAAATTTGATAATTCCATAAAGGAAAGTGGATTTAAGATCAATAAATGTAATAAACGTGTTTACATAAAAAATACAGGAATGACTATGTGCTTTAATGCCTTTATGTCGATGACATACTTATCATTAGGAGTAATGATAAGATAATCAAATCCACTAAAGATATATTGAACTCAAAATTTGATATGAAAGATATGGGCATAACTGATATGATTCTATAAATTAAGATTCTTAGAACATCAGAAGGACTTATTCTGAGTCAGTCTCATTACGTGGATAAGATTCTTGAGAGATTCACTAAGGGTGATACTGCGTTGGTATAGACTTCGATAATACAAGTCAACATCTATCGAAAAATCAATGTGACAGTATCTCTCAAATAGAGTACTCCAGAGTGATTGAAAATCTGATATACCTGATGAGTTGTACATGATCAGACTAAGCCTATGTAGTGAATAAACTGAACAGATACACGAGTAATCTCGATGTTAAGCACTGGAAAGGGATAACGAGAGTACTGAGGTACTTAAGGTGTACTCGTGATTATGGATTGCACTATACGAGATATTTGTTGTGATCGAAGGATACAATAATGCGAATTAGATATCTGATATGAAAGACTCTAAGTTTACGAATTGATATGTATACACTTTTGGGAGGTGTAACTATTTCATGAAACTCTACTAAGCAAACCATCTAGATCCACAATGAAATTTGAGTTTGTAGCTCTTGACAAATGTAGTGAAGAAGCTGAATGACTATGACAATTCTTAAAAGATGTTCTTAATGGTAGAAACTTATGCCGTCGATTTACATACATTGCGATAGTCAATCAGTAATTGGTCGAGCATAGTGCCATCTGTATAATGGTAAATCTAGAGATATATGTCGTAGACACAATATCATTATACAACTACTCTCAATGAGAGTTATCACTGTTGACTATGTAAAATCAAAGGATAACCAAGTGGATCCGCTAACCAAAGAGTTAAATAGAGAGTTAGTTACAAGTTCATTGCAAGAGAGACTTGATGCCAATGGAAAATATTAGTGCAAAGGAAACTCAACCTATGTAGATTGAAGATCCTAAGAACTAAGTTCAATGAGACAATCTAACTGTACCAACTAAGTGGAGAAACTACCCAATGAAAAGATGAAGGTTAAACATACGACTTTTAATGATACAGTAGAGCAATGTGGATTATTCTTGCGAGATCACTTATGTGAGAAAGAAGTGGGGCCGCTTCAAAGAGAATTACAGGCACAATTCTTAAAATTTCTTACATAACTACATGTGTTCATGGCTAAGAATGAACACACTCATGAGAAATTGAATTATATCAAGGAGAGTCTTGGGTAAGATATGTCAATGTTTACATAGACGATAGAACAGTTCAAGGATATCATATCTACTATTAGTTAGTAAACAAACATGTCTACATAAGGGAATGTTTAAAAGGTAAAACCTATCTATCCTATACTAGACTCAACTAATGAATGCTATCACTTACTTTATTTTCATTCATGTGGAGAATTATTGAAAAAAATGAATGAAAAAAGAGAGGTGGATGAAAGAGACTCCATTGTGCATGGGACTTTAGTCCCTTATTGAGAGTTTCATGGAAATAAGATTTGTCTATAATGTGTCACAACATTAATGTTGTGAATATATACATAAGGAGAGATTATCTGTAGAAGGTAAAATTGATGGTGTAGGTGCTCTCACACTGCTACGGTTTGATTTTGGACGAAGAGTGTGAGATTTGATGATGAGTAGGGAATCAAGTGGCAAATGAAAGGTAAGAGTACTACTCGAGTTGTATCTAGAATAATTTATTCAGGGCCTTGTGTTCCAAAATATTGATTCCAGTTTGAGACGGAATATTAATTTCCAAAATTGTAGATTTATAAACATCCAACCGAGCAATGCAAAGACTCGATCTCAACTAGAATAAATACTTTTATTCATATCTTCTAGGCATATCAAGAAGGAAAGTAGACATTATTTAGCTAGCTAGTGTAGTGGATACAGTGCATGTTTATATGCATGGGACCATTACAGTGTGAATTATATACGTAAAGTATGAATATCATATATAATAATTAAAGTTGAATAACTAGTGAGATATTATTTGGTTGGGCAAGTTGCATCCCTCGCTTGATGCCCTCAAAAACAAAGACATCCACCCAAGCAACAACATATCCAACTACGTGCATGCATGGATGTGTCAATCAATTTAAGTTCCAGTTACGTTAATTAACAGGTGCAGCCACTAGATGGTGGTAGTGGTGGTGGTGACGATGACGACGAGGGTGACAATGGAATCGCCTCAGGAAGAGGTCGCTTTCCGGCCAAAGTTAGAGCTTCTTTCTTTATATGATTTGATTAGACTACTTTATATCTTTTGTATCTTGTTGTTTTAAGCTTCTTTTTTTCAATGCCTTGGCTTTTGCCTTTGGCTTTGCTTTGGAAAAGGATTTCCAAGACTTTGAATAGTAGGGTTACGATACCATTAATAGCTACTGAAAGGGCCATTTCACAGCTTGGAAAGTCTAGTTGGTGGATTAGTTATGGCCTTACAAATCTATCACCTATGCAAGCCATTAAGAAGTAACTTTGTTTATAAATTAATAAAAAAGCAAAGAAATTTTGACACATGCAGCTAAAAGAGAAGATAAATAGGGTACAATAATAATAATAATAATAATAATAATAATAATAATAATAATAATAATAAAAGAATGCTTTTTTCCTCTTAGCAAGCAACGTAACAATATTAATACAATATAATATTTTGGAAGTACTATATATGTGTTTCATATAAATTTCATAATAATACTGTTTTTAGGCTTTAAAAAGGGTGAAACTAATCATTCTAATGAACACAATCCTACTATTTACTACACAAATATAACACTTCCATAATTTTTCTTGAACTAGTAGAGATAACCCTATTTCATAACACCGTTTCATGCAAACTCATTGGCTTCTTCTATGATCTTGTCCTCTCCTCTTTGGGACCGTTGATTATTGAAACTTACAGAGATTAAAAAGAAAAAGATAGTTCGGTGCACAAAGTTTTCATCAATACGGATTCCCAGAATGATCAATAATTGTATACGGTTTTACCCTATTTTATAAGAGATTATTTTTAAAATTCGAACTTGTGACCTACAAGTGACACGATACAATTTTATCATTGCACTAAGACTCCTTTCTAAACTTAAAGATATTACCTTTAAGATAATTAATCTTTACATTATCAATTTCATTTAAATTCTATTCAAGAGTTCAAAGGTGAGTAGGATAAAAATTAGTTCAAGGTCATAATCAGCAAGAAATTGAACCAATGATACATGATGACTTAACGTGGTTGGACCTCTCCCAAGGATTCCTATTTCATGACTATGATCCTGAAGGTAAATCATTGTAGGATCTAATTAATGTTATAGGGGAGGGGATTGAAAAGTATTTAACAATTTTACGAGGTGATAGTAAAATTTTAAACAAAACACAAAGTATGCAGCGAAGAATAAACTAATTTGATTAAACAAAATCAAAACCAATTAAATTCTAAATCAGATATGTAATAATTTAAAGAATACTTGAATAAACTAGCATGCATAAATTAATTAAATATTTATCACAATTAGCATGCAAGATGTAATAGAAGCTTAAACAGGATTAATGGGCAAGATTTTTTTTAACGGGATTAATAAGTTAATAAAATAAAATAAAATTCTTATTAAAATTTCTCCTTTTTCAGAAAGTCTTTAGAGATGAGAAAACTTTTAACAAAAATTGAAAGTTAAATACAAACAGAAATAAAATAGGACACTTTGAAAAGTAAAAGTTACAAGATCAAAGTTTTTTTTTATCTTTAAGCGCACGCACAACACGTAAGCACGAGGAAGCAGAAGCACAAAAGCAGAATTTCAAGAGCAAGAATTCTTGATTAATTATTATAAATCTCTACTTCTAGCCTTTTGATAGAGCCTTGTCAAGGCTATGGCTGGCTTATCACCATAATGTTGATTGGAAGTCCCTTCTACCAGGAGCTTGCAGCAATATGGCTAGGAATTTATCCTGTCGGACCCCGCATAATGTTTTTGTGAAATGTTTATGTGAGCTTTGATCACCTAGACTCCTTTCGGGTGCCTACAGTGTGGTCAAACTTCAATCTTGGCCACCGCCTCCCGATCGTTGAATCACATAATCTCCGATCGTCGAGAAGCCTTCTCCGATCCCTCGAATGCCAAGGTCACCTCGCTCCTCGCTCCAGTCGGCTGAAACTCCTCTACTCTATCAATCAAGATTTATCCCTAGCCAGCCATCCAAAATCTCATCTAATCGCCTAAAATCGTCATGCAACTTCCTGAACAATAAACATTAATAAGTGCAAATAGTAGTATTATAATTAATTCTATACCTTTGCTAGAAGTTCAACTCCCAATTGGTCCATTTAGATTTAGTTATTAAGGCCTCATATCCCAACTGACTTACTTATACTTTTAACATCTAGTTTCTAATTAGGTTTCTCCTGTCTAGTTTCTAACTAGGGTTTTCTTGCATGATACCCAACCAAGTCTTCCTTACCTAGTCTCATTAGGGGTTTTCACTGTCTGATTTATAACTAGGACACTCATTACCTAATCCCACTAAGTATTAGTCATTGTATGATTCCCAACTATAACTTTATCATTTGTCAGTTATCTACACCTGCAAACTCAATAAACTCATCAAATCACAACTAGATTAAATTTACATTTAGTCATACATTAAAATAAAAGTTCGATGTGATGCTTTCAATACTAGCAATCTCTCCCTTTTTGATGCACGAAAATTTAATTTAAATTTAGCAAAAATATTTAAAGAAGAGTTTTGCATTTTATGTATGAAATCTACATGCAATCATACATCAATGTATCAAATCAAAAAAAATTTAATTTTTTCTCTTAATATAAAACTCCCCTTAATGATAAAATATTATAAAATATGGAAAATTTACATTGGGAAAAAATATACTTAACTTAATTTTTGAAAAATTAACTTACCTAACTTTTAAACCTCTTTTCTCTCTCCCTTTTCATACATTAACAATAGAAAAGAAGGATGAACAAGGTAAGCAAGTGTCTAAGGTCAAAGACAAGTCAAAATGAGAAATGATCATGACTTGAAATTTACAAGAAAGCGAGTCAAAGTAATTTTTTAACTAGTAAACATATAAGCTAATGAATATGTTTAAATAATGAGCAAAATTGAAGAACAAGCAATGAAGAATTGAAATAAATAGAGTAAATAACTAAGCTTAGAAACAAGGCAATTAAATGAGCTCGTAAGACTTGAAAATTGAGTAAACGAGTAAATAAGTAGAACTTGAAATTGGAATGAACAAGTAAGACTTGAGATAAACTAGCTGAAACAAATTTTAAGTTAACGTCAAACGTTTCTACAAATCAACATAATTTCATACAAGTCAAAATAAACTAAGACAAGTCAACAAAGTAAAGAAACCTAATCACTTTATTCAACTAAGAGTCTGGGTGCTTAGAAGAGTTCTGAGTGATCGAAAAAGTCAAACTTTTGATTTTTTAAAAAACAAATCTAGCAAACGAATTTAAGCCTAACTTAAGTCCCAATAGATCATTTTGAGCAAAGTATTTAAATAAACACTCAAAAATAATTTTATTTAGTAAACTAATTTTTAAAAATATTTTTGAAATATCCAACATTTGTCTTGGCTTAACTATCCATCAAATAGAAGCCTTTAACAAGTTAATTAAGTTAAGAGAATTTTCAACTTGATATTTATAAAAATACAAGTTGTCGACATGGTAAATCACTTAAAATGGTTTATGTTGATTTTTTAGCCATGATTTATATCGATGCACGAACATAAATATCTAAAATCAAAGTTTGGACCTAGCATCTCATGTCCGTCTACGTGGCTCAGTACATAGAAAGTTAATCCTAAGATATTTGTGAAATATATTGGCTACCTAGATCTATAAGAACATTCAATCTACGATAAAATCTAAAATATTTCAAATTTGTATCTAAAAGAAATGAAAATAATAAATTTATAACTTAATTATAGAGGAAACTAGAGATAAATACGTAAGTAAAGAAACATGTGAAAATAAATTTTAACATGTGAAATTGATTTAAGACAATTTCAGCCTAGTCTAAGTAAAACTAAGAGTTATCTCCCCCTAAATTGAAGGTCTAACACATCTTAATTTGGAGCATGAGTTAGCATAATTTGAGTTAGCATGAATCGAGTTAACATAATGAACATATTATTTTGGCACCTAAAAGGAATTATTTCTTACTTGATTGACTAAGTAAGACTCGAGAACCTAAGACATTCTATGTTTAGCATGATTGTTTATACTTAACAAGGATAAGTAAGAAATATGATTTTGACTAGAGCTAAACCCAAGTCTAATCTTGTTGTACACAACTTGTTGAGATCCAAACATCATGTCTAGATACATGGATCCTAATGTGAACTTGCCCAACATTGATTTTAACTCATCAACTTGATTTTTCAAGTTTGAATTCTCTTCCTCAAATTTGACAATTGAGTTGAGGTTCCAACTTACCTTACTTTAGTTGATAAGTCAAAATTAATCTTTTCCTTAAGGTTTTTGACTTCTTTAAGTAAATATTTAACTTTGGACTTGTACTTAGCTAAAGTTCTAGTTAAGTAAGATATTGTAAGATATAATTTTTTTAGTTATAGGATTCATTACCTCATTAGTAGACTTGTCTGAGTCACTAATTTGACTTGAACTGAGGCTAAATCGAACTTTGATTCAGACCTGACCTTGGATGTCTCCTTGGTTGCCACCAATGCCAAGAAGTTAACTTGATCTAAGTCTAACTCAGATTTTGATGAATACTCGTCCCAAGTTGCTTTTAATGTTTTCTTTTTAACTTTGTCGTGGTCTTTTGATTTCTTTAAAAGAGGGCACTCTTGGAATGCCCCTTTGTCAAAAAGGTGGTCTTTTGATTTCTTTAAAAGAGGGCACTCTGATCGAACCCTTGGAATGCCCCTTGCCCCGGAGGCCCCTTTTTGATACACTCAAAGCATCAAGAAGTTGCTTGATCTTTCTTTGAAATCTCCCTTTTTATGAACCTTGTGGAGAATTCCTTCTTTTGGACCATCCTTTTAACAAGGTTGGCAACTTCTGAAGATAGATCATCTTTGTCAGTTAAAGATTCAAACTCGAATTCTGACTCGTTTTCTTCTTTCAGTTTGGATCTTGACTTGAATTTGGATTTGACTCCATCAGTTTTACCTGTAATTGAAGTCATACCATTCCCTTTCTGATCAAGATTAGTCTCTCATAAAGTTCAAAATCACAAAAGAATTCATGTAGTTTGATTAATGAAAGATCTTTACTCTTTATAAGCATTTATCATAGATGCCCAAAAGGTCACCTCGGAAAAGCCTTAAAGGCGTACCTAATTAAGTCACGATTATTGACTTGTTCACCAATTTAGTGGATTTCGTTCAATATTTCCTTGAATCTGCAATATAATTGATTTACCGACTCACATTCCTTCATTTAGACATTATGCTCATATGTAGACTGAACCTTCGTGAAGTTCAATGAGTTTTTCTCAAATTTCTTTAGTGTTGTTAAAGGTCCTACTTTACTTAATTGTTCCTGAGTTAGACCACATTACAGTGTGGTTGTAGCCCTAGAATTGACTTGGACATTTTTTTTAGTATCACTTGTCTAGTGATTGATTTCGGCTAGCTCGCCATTTGAATATCTAGGTAGTTCGAAGTCTACCTTGATTATCATTCAATTTTCTTTCTCATTCATGAGATAGTATTCCATCCTTCGATTACAATAAATAAAATTATTATCATCGAAAAGAAGAGGACGAGTTGTGTCGAATCTTTATGCAAAGTTAGAAGATGAAAATTTCTCCAAGATTTTCACAAATCTTGAGTAAATAGCACACAAAATATTGCAAACAAATATTTAAGTTGTATTAGGTCTAGGTCAAGGTAGTGGTTTTGTTTGGATTGAACTTGGTTGTGATTAGGGTTCGAATTTGGCTCAAGCTAGGCTCAAATTTAAAATTATTATAGATTTTAGTTGTGGTTTGATTTGACTCAAAACACAGATTCGACCTTAGGTTAGATTCAGATTTTGTTTTAGGTTAATTAAGTAAGAGTATCTTAAATTAGCTTATAGTTTGTTGCGAGGTACATGAGCTTACTTTAAACAGCTACTTTTTAAGATAAAGTTAATAGAAGAATCAACAAACTTAAACTAGCTTAATGCAACTCTTTGATCTAATTGACTTAAAATGAGGTGACTCTCAACTAGTTCCACTTGACTAGGTGCATCAGGATACATCTTATCTAGCCTACACATACACTTAATTAAAATTTTCTAACGTACTATCAACTCAACTCATTTTGATATCATTTTATAGAATTAAATTAACACTAGAGGGGATAAATAGTGTTTAACAATTTTATGAGATGATAGTAAAATTCTAAATAAAACATAAAGTATGTAGTGGAAAAATAAAATAACTTAATTAAACAAAATGGCAACCAATTAAATCTTAAGCCAAATATGTAATAATTTAAAGAATACTTGAATAGACTAGCATGCATGAATTAATAAAGTATTTAACACAATTAGCATACAAAATCTAATAAAAGATTAAACAAGATTAATGTACAATATTTAAGTTAATAAAAAAATAAGATTCTTATTAAAATATCTCCATTCTAGAAAGTCTTTGGAGGTGGAGAAAACCTTTAACAAGAATTGAAAGTTAAGCACGTATAGAAACAAAATATGGCAACTTGAAAAGTAAAAGTTAAAAGATCAAAGTTGTCATTGATCTTTAAGCACACGTGCAGCACATCAACACAAGGAAGCAAAAGCACAAGAGCAAAGTTTCGAGAGCGAGAATTCATGATTGATTGTTGTAAAGCTTTGCTTATAGCCTCCTTTTATAGAGTCTCATTGAAGCTGATTTGGCACCATTCCGATCGACTAAAAGTCCCTTCCAATCCCCTTGAGCTTGCTGACATGGTGACAAATTTTATTTCATCAATAATATTTTCACGAACTCCGATCACATGGCCTCCCTTCGAGCGCCTGGAGCGTGGTCAAACTAAAATCTTGACAATTTCCTCCGGATTGTTGGATCACGTCGTCTTCAATCTCCCAAACATCGAGGTCACCCCGCTTCTCACTTCGGTTGCCTAGAACCTCTCGACTCCGTCAGTCCAGACTTATCCCAACCAATCATCCAAAATCCCATCCGGTCACTTGGAACCATCAAGTATCTCCCTACACGATAAACATTAACAAGTATGAGTAATAGTATTATAAGTGGTTCACATACTTTTGTTAGATATTCAGCTCCCAACTGACTCATCTAAACTTAGTTGTCAAGACCTCAACTCCCAACGAATTCTTTTGGACTTTCAACATTGAGTTCTTAACTAGGTCTCTCTTGCTTAGTTCTCAATCAGTTCTTCCGTGCTTGATTCCAAACTAGATCTTCCTTGCCTACTCTCACTAAGATTTTCCACTGCAGTGGCGTTGTCTGGTTCTCAACTAAGACTCTTGTTGCCTAGTCCCACTATGTTTTAGCTATTGTCTGAATCTCAACTAGGACTTTCTCATTTTGTCAAGTTATCTGCACCTGTAAACTCGACAAATTCGTCAGATCACAACTAGACTAACTTTAAACTTAATCATACATCAAAACATTAGTTTAATATGGTACTCTCAATACCAACAATCACTTCTTGAACACCTTTAATTTTCTCCTCAATCAACAACCAAAAGGTGAAAAAAACTTCATAAAATATCTCTTTTACAAAATAAGATATAAAACATAAGAGTTATTTACCAGAAGCACTCTAATAAAAAAAATATGATGTGGAACACTTTGAGCAAGACTCAACCTTGTATCTTTCTTCTATGTCTTCCTGAGCTACTTTGAGCACTTATTTATAAGCAAATCCCCAAATCTAAATTCTTCTCTTGAAATCTGACTTCTCTAGTGATCAATCAACTAATCCTTGTCAATCAATTGACTATTGCCTTGATTTTGATAGCCCTAATCACATCAATCTACTCTAACAATAAATTTTTAGATTACCATTGAATTGACTAATACTGTGCCCAATTAATTGATTTGTCCCAACTAATCAACTATTTCACCAAGAGCCAACATTCTAATTTTGAATTAGTTAACTTAGCAATCAACTCTCTAGTCGATTTGATACAAGTATTAGTCAACTAACATATTAATCAAGCTACTTCTAAGATTGAGTTCATGCCCAATTCTAATTCCCTTCGTTCCCCAAGTTACATGTTCACACAAACTCCCTTCATAGAGTTTTACCTTGATGTCAAAATATTTTCTAAGCCTCCAAGACTTCACCGTGCCAAAAAAATCCGTACCTTGTTGAACTTGTTTGTCTTATCAAACATCTTATCCTCATTGATCTACTAGAACTTCATCGTACCTACCATCTAATCCTCATCGACTATTGGGATTTCATTTGTCAAGTCTTCAATATTCAACTTAGACTTTTTCATGCTAAGTGTCTACTTAGACTTTTGTGTGTCAAGTACCTACGTTTGCAAAACAAAAGTAATAATACTTTTTAATGGTCATAGTGTTAATGTCAATGATGATTTCCTAAGCATCTCATCTCCCTCTTTTTATATAATTCATTATAATTTCTAACTTAAATCTTTCATTCTCACTTCTCCCCGTTTGATATATATCTAAAAGGATTAATCTTAAAATGATACCTATGATAACTCCCCCCGAGAGTGCCCTACCCCTTGAAGAAGATTACCTACCATGATCTCAATTACTTGATCAAGGTACCTTAAATATCATATAGAAAAAACTAGTTCTTTGTAAAAACATGATTTATTTATATAAAAACTTTAACAAATTTCCATGTAAATTTTAACCTCTCGACAAACACACAAGTAAAATATAGATAAACTCCCAAATAAATCTAAATAACCTTTTAAATAAATTCTTACTGCACCATAAATGATAGAATGTCATCAGCCATTCCATGCAAGCATCGGGCCTTCATCCAATACAAATTAATACAGTTCAAATGGAAAGCATTAAAGCAACTACCCAACACAGACTTAAGAATCCTATTGTAAATTTAACATGCTAATGTCATTGTTTAATAGTCTGAAAAGAGAGTATGTAAAAGTTAAAGATGAAAACCACTAGAGTTTTGTTTACTCGGTACAAACTCCCAACAATGAATAAAATAGGAAGAAAATTGTATTTGTACAATTTTTACTCAAAATAACAATCATGACTGAGAATAGTGAAGAGAAAAATGATTCTGCACTGCAATAAAAGTCATTGGAACAAATCAAATTCAAGTAGGGGACAACAAATAATGGAAAAGAAAAAGAGGATGAAAATCAACTTCCACAAGGATAAATGTTTACCAAGAACCATGTGCATCTTTTGTCCTCTAACAGTTGCTCCTTCCAGATCATCCAACATAGCAACTGCAAACCTTAATTCCAACTATTGATTAACTGCTAAATAAAGCTGACTTCTGATTGCCATGAATTTCAAAAATCCAGAATTCTTCATCTAACCCAAGTGATTGCCATGTAAAGCTTTATCAAATATAGAGGATTACAATATCAGATAGCAAACAGTAGGTTAAATTAGACATCTTGCCGTGAATCACCTTCTTTTTTTGAGCATTCCAAAACTTCCAATAAGTCATGCTATATCAGCTACAGGTTGACATTGCATTCATCCATGAACCTTTCATCATTTGTCAGAAATTTCTTCCAGTACTCTTTGTACTTTGGTATGCCAAGATCAAGCCAAGGTTTCATATAGCCATTGTAATGCAATGATATAGCATTATTCATAGCATCCGCATTGATGTCATAGTTGTGACCAAGCCCCGGCAATGACCACTTTTCATCAAGTGGGTATACAAGATTCTGAAATGCAAGTAAGCTTATAGGAAGAACTGCAGCTCTCAAAGTTGCTTCTTTCTTTGTTTCAATCTACCACGAGGCAGAACAGTCAAATAGATGTTGGTATAGGAAATAAAAAGTAACACAGAAAACAATAAAGAACTAAGCAAAATTGTTCTTAGGAATCGCATAGACATTTCATGATGAAATTCAGTGTGTGAAATATAGTCAGAATGTTGGACTATCCATTATAAAGAACATAAATTTAAATACTGATTTGGTTAGGAAAAAAAAAGGATGAAGAGATGAAATAAGATATCTATGATAAAAAAAAGTTATCCAAATCCCAGCAAGGCTAAAACGGATGGAAATGTACTTGGTGGTTGAAACTAGCATTTTGTATTTTATAATTAATAATTAGAGAAAGTCAGATGATGGAAGCTAATAAGTGATAAATGATTCTAAGTTAGGTGCACTTATCTTATTGCTACTCCTTGCAAAAGGAAAGAACATAATTACCAACTTCGTAGAGAAAATGTATGTGTTAAGCATATTAGCAATAAAAACTAAATACAATATAATTAAATAAACAACATGGTAGGTGGTTGAACTTGGAGAAGCTTTTGAAGTCATGGTCCGCATGTGCCCCTTCGAATAAAAAAAAGAAAACTAAAATGTGACTTGCCATATTTTGTGGATCAGAATATTGGACATTCATGGGGACAAATATACAAAAAGTTAACATAGCAACAGTGAGAATGATCAGATGAAAATGTGGGGTAACTAAAAAAGGAAAAAATCAAAAGTACTTCTGTGTAGGAGCAATTAAATATATGAGAAATAGATCATGATAGTACGAACATGTTTGACAAAATAAAATTATGATTAACATAACTTAAAGCTATTAATATGAGAAATCTTAATATTATTAGTATAGCCTTCATCGAATTCATAGGTCAATATCCATGTAGCCAAAATAAAATTATGATTGACATAACTTAAAGCTATTAATATAAGAAATCTTAATATTATTAGTATAGCCTTCATAGAATTCATAGGTCAATATCCATATCTAAGTCGTTTGGTCTAATAACACAATGGTGTTGATGATGTTCAACTATTATGGAACTTATCAGATTTCAACTGCAGATAAAAATCCATTTTTGAAGGTGTCACTTACACTCGTTAGGTGTTGGAAGTATGCACCTGTAACATTATGCTCCCTCCATTTCTCCAAATCAATAACATTGAGTCCTGACATCCAAATACAAGAGTTGGGATCATAGCTGTTTTTTCCCAAATGCATTTTCAGCTGACCAAGTCTCAGCCTACAGGACTCAACAGCAGCATTTACTTTTCCTTCCAAATTAAGATTCCACAATGATGATAAATCATGTTGAACAACTACATCATCATCCAAAACAATCACCTTCTTCAGATTCTTGAAAATTTCTGGAAGAAGAAAGTGAGAATGACCAAAAGTCGTAATGTATTCAGTATTCATTTTTGGTTGACCAATTTTATACAAGGAAACACGGAATTCCTCTGACAATGACAGCTTTGAGAGGCCGCTATTATGGTCTCCAAGATTCAGTTGCTCTAGATTGATGACAATGATTTCTGCATCTCTATAAGAATTTCTTGCGAACCAAAGCTTCATTGCATAGTAATTCTGTGCATCTGTGACAACATGAAAAACCATATTTTGGTTGACCTATTGCATCAAAAACAGAAACTTCATCAAATCCTATCAATAAAACACAGTGTTTGTAAATTATAGTAGTTCCTCGGTTAAAGGTTGGTACCTCAGAGTTCATCACTGTTGAATTTATAGTAACTGCTGCAGCAATCATATTTTTTGAGAAAATTACATAGTGCATAACTTTGGGGAGTTCAAGTTTATTAGAATGAGAATTCTTGAAACCTGTTGAAAGTTTAAAAGACTCCACTGTCAATCTCATAGACAAGCAATGAAAACTTTTTGGCATGGTTTGAACACCAAGGTGGTAGAGAAATGCACTTTGCTTCATATGAAAATTAGCTTCATCTTCAGTAAGATCAAGTATTTGGCTAAGTTTTTTGTGAACATTGTTGCAGTCAACAGCACATGCTTTGACCTTTGCAATTGTCTTCTTCATCTTGTGTATATTCTTTTCCACACTGAAATCAATGAATATATATACATTAGGTTCGTCATGCAAAAAAGTAGAAAGCTAGAGCCTATAAAATATGCGTTCAGAATATCATCTAGTAAGGGTTTCGATGAATCATTAAGATTTTGCCTATAAGAAAACAATGTTGCCAGATTCCAAATTTAGAACTTAACAAGGTGCCACTTAATATATTCCTAGTATTTAATGCTAACTGATGGAATTTAGTATGCAGACATGTGGCTTTAGGCATTTTAGGTCCAATTTAATAAGCCATCATTGTGTCATTCAAACAAGATATAAGAATTAATCTCAATGGCCAACATACACAACATATAAGGGATAAATTTATAATACAAATAGTATTCAAGATACTCCATCACAAACACCAAAGATAAGTAAAATTATGTGAACATTGCAGATGAAACATCAAAGCCAATGGAAGACATATCATGACACCTAGCATAGCACAACAGGAGGGCATACTTTCTATAGATAAACAACGACAGGTCAATTAGCTATATAGGTCCACAACTCTCTATTCTGAATGACAAAAAGAATATCAAGTCAAGCAAATGCATTGAAATTCATAAGAAGAATCTAAAAGAATAGTTTCCGATAAAAAGGCTAAAAGCACCACAGAAGTACAACACTAAAAACTTACGAACGTGGAAGATCGGCATTTATAATGGCATCACTAAGCATGTGTTCATGTTCCTGTATGTTCTGCTTCAGCTCATGGGACAAGTTCTGCTGCCCATGGAGTTTTGCTAGACTTGGATAGTAAGCTCTGGCAACAAAAAGCTGGTCTTTGAGTTTCCTCACCATTGAATCCTTCATTACTTTTTTATTTTCAATGGACCAAAGACAATAGCTTCCTAATTCAAGCTGGCAAAAATTGCTGACTTCCTCAACTTTTTGATCTTTGGTATTGCTGTTCTTGCCATCTCTTCCACCCAACTGAAAGGAAATGCATGATCTCTACTTTTAACTATCCAGAGATAGATGCAAACAACACAAGAACATCAACAGACCCTTAAAATTGCAACTAAATTGTCCAATGGCTATAAAATTTGAATATTTGTTTATCAATGAATTATCAGAAACATTTGAACATCATAGAAAAATCACTCATGCATATATATAAAGTTTAGACATATAAATTTTGGATAAAGAAAAGGAAATCATACCTTCATAATGGAGATTGGAAGTGAATCTAATGGCACAGAAAGAACTGCAGACAAGAAAAAAAATAAGGCACTATCAATAGCCTTTGAGAATCATACATAGAGGACCAAACAAAAGATTGGAAACCTTTTAGGATAAAGTTGATCAAAACCAATTTTTATGGATCCTTCAACTTCCCTTCGAATTTAAACATAAACCTATGAAAAATCACCATCCACCTTGCCAAGGAGCATACAGTATCATGTTAAGCCATCCAGTATACTTACCAGTTTGTGAGGATTAAATTCCAATTTTTAATATTTAGCCTTTTGTTTGATATAGAAGCTATGGACTTCTCAGAAAAAAGGATCAAGTTCCAATTTTTAATATTTATCCTTTTTGTTTCATATTCAAGCTATGGACTTCTAAGAAAAAAGAGAATATTTTTTATGGTGCTTGTCTTTTGGTTGAAAGAGCACAATGGAGGAAAACAAAACCATGTAGCTAACCCCAAATAACTAGGGCAAACATGTTTTGATGATGGTGATGACGAATACTACAATAACATTTAACAAAGAATTTATAGCTTCTAGAATGTACAGTGATTGGACATCAATTGCCTTGACAGTTAGAAACAATACCTTTCTCTACGACAGACAGCTGCTGACTAGAATTACTGATAGGCCTATTATTGAAGATTTCACCTTGTTTGGACCTAGGATTCCCGCTAGCATCCTGAAACAGACAAAAGAACAAAAGTCTTTTATTATTAGAATCAGATGCCGAGTCTACGACAGTAACATTGCGAGAAAGACTGTGAACCTTTGATAGAGAGGATCCAAATCTTCTAACGAGCTTCTTGATCTTTGAAGTATCGTCCTGAGACAGACCACGAGAAGTTGAAAGTAAGGCCAACTGTCAAGAAATCATACTAGTACCTTTAGCAGAGAGAGAGAGAGAGAGAGAATTCTGTCAATACAAAAACCTGAGGGAAGCTACTGAAACCATCCAGATGACCCAAGTGCCGGAAGCCGATTTCCTGCGCCATCATAACAGTCACAAACATTACGTTTCACCAAAAGATTAGCACGCGGACAATATTAAAATCTCGGACAGATAAGCTTACGGAAGGTGGGCGATCATCACTCGAGTAACCTAACAAAAAACAAGCAGAAATCAAAAGACGCCGTGGTAACTTTTAAAAAATTATCCCGAGAACAGTAATGGCAGAGTTTATACTTTGCGCCCGAGGAGTGGAAGATCTCTTAAGTAGAAACAATAACTGTGGCACAGAAACTTAAACGACCAACTTAATTAATTCCTCAATTTACGAACCGAACACTGTAGATCTCTCCGCACAATCTGGATGCGAAGTTCCAAACTCTCGGGAGCGATTAGGTCAGAATTATCGAAGACCAGAGTGTACGATCGGAACGCAGATCCAAGGAGACTAGGAGAAAAGAAACAGAGGCAGAGCCAAAGGCAGACTCACCGGCGGGGAAGCGTCGGTGGAGGCCGAAGAGGAAGTCGAGGGGAACGAGGAGAGAGAAGAAGACGAGGACGAGCACCACGGCGGCGGGCGGGCGCCACCTTCGCTTGGCCGGCAATGAGGTAGAGATGGTGACGAAACCCTTCATCGGTCTTGTCCCTTCCAAGCGCGCCTCGAAATGCTTGTTTAGGTGCTCTGTTGCTAGTGGTGTCCTGTGTTGAAAGAAAAGGGAAGGGGAAAGCAGAGAACAGAGGGAGCGAGCAGTGTATGAGTGTGGTCGGTGGGTGGGGTGGTTTTGGGCGTGGCCTAAATAACAGAATTCCAAACATAACGCCCTCCCGACTGTGTTTTACTTTTACGGCTCCTGACGTCATGCATGTCCGCTCGGATCAGAAGATAGCGGCAATTGATTAAGGGACCCTCTAAAATTATGGAGTTTTTAAAAAATATATCTTATTTTTAAAATTAGGAGCACTTATTTTTCATTATTCTTTCCTGTCAACATTTGATCTATTATTTTTTTAAAAATATTCAAATCATAATTCAAAATATATATATATATACAGATATATCAGGTCTGATATCCTGCCCGACGAAAAAACCCGACCCCCGTACGCGACCGCCGGACCTCTTCGCGTTCATCGCCGCCGTTCATCGCCGTCCGGTCACCGCCGGCCGCCATCCCGGGTCCGTTGGAACCGCAACTCGACGGCGCACACATCGGCATCGGATTCCGGTCGGATTGGGCCGGATCCAGAAATCGGAATTCCGGCCGAAACAGAGCAGATTCATCCAACGGCGATTTCGCCGGAATCCGGCCGAATCGGGGCCGGACTCCGGCCGCGGTCGACGCGCCGGCACCGGGCACGTCGACCGCGGCCGGAGTCCGGCCCCGATTCGGCCGGAATCCGGAAATCGCCGCCAGACACTGGCGGGCGGTTTTCGCCGGAATCCGATCGGATTCCGGCCGAATCGGGGCCGGAATCCGGCACCCGCCGGACCGCCGATGAGTTGCGGTTCCTACGGGCCCGGTCCGGCGGCAATCGGTGGTCGGACGGCGATGAACGGACGGTGGGAATCGGCGAAGGTCCGAGGAGAAATACTATGCAATCGCGATAAACGGACGGCTGTGAATCACGCGATTCGGCAGTGGACGACTGGGATGCGTCGCGCACGAGTCGGGCAGGATACCGTCGCGCAGTATATCATTTCTATATATATATATATATATTATGATTTAAATACATATAACCATCTATCTTTTTTTTCTTTTTCAATTCAGGTGTCAATTTTTTTACTTAAACTAAATAGATCGAATTAAAAAAGTATATATATTTTTAATTTAATCATTAAATTAGTTAATTTTCTCAACGTATCATTTTTATTTTTAAAAAAATTAATAAAAAAATAATCCATTTTTAATATATTAGGCCTTCTCCTTATTATTAAAAAATTTATTAAGCTCGAATTAAATTTAAATTTTTTTATTGAACTTACCTAATTCAATATTTTTCACATTTCCAATTATTCTCCCTCTTTAGGAATCCAATTTTCAATATCAACCTTTTTCAATTCATAAAATCAAAATCTAACACTAAGTTTTGACATATTAGGAGTGAATACATGTTGATGGAGCAAGATAGACCTAACCATGATTCAAAATCGATGATTTAACTATTCAAAATTGTCAGTTCAACATTTCTGAAAGGATGACTCTTAATCTTAATTGTACAAGATGGCTTTTAACTTTAACCATCGAAGACAATTATAGTTCATGATTCGAAATAGTCAATTCACAGTTTAATTTTACAGTTTATCACAGTTCAAGATTATTATTAGTTTTTAAAAAATTATTTAAAAATTATAAATTTATATATATATATATATATAAAGAGTTTTTACTTGTTTAGATTGTGTACGTATTCCCTTAGGATTTTGGAGAATTGAAGCTCACTTACTTCACTTACTTTTTTTACTCTTGTTATCTTAAAAAGAGACATTATTATTCACTTCTATTTCTCATTCTCATAGTATTCATTTCTTCAATATCAAAGTCTTTCTACTTTGTCATTTAAAAATTGCATTTATTATATTCTTTTTTTTTAACTCTCATCGAATAATCAAGTAATGCTTATGCTTCCAAAGAATCAGGAGACAAAGTAGATCATTGTTCATCAAATATAGTACCTCTAAAACTAAATGTCTGTTCTATGACAATGGCTGACACTGGATAAATCAAAATTTCTTTTGTAATGATGGAAAGGATGGAAAAACTTTGAGCCTGTATGACCATCATCGTAGAATATTGAAATCTAACTCGCTATCCACTTCACTAAAATCAAAATAAATCATAAAATAATATCAAAGTTCCTCTCTTGAACTTGAGGATCTTTATGAATGTTTCGTTCGTTCTTTTAATAAAATTTATGTTTTTACAAATTTTAAATTACTACTAATATTGATGTTTAAGTTAAGTGTGTAACATTTACTGATGAGCTGAACTGAATGTGCAGGTAGCACAAGAAAGCCCTAGTTGCGGCTAAGCACAAGAAAATTCTAGTTGCGATTAGGCAGTGGAAGTCCTAGCTGGAAGTTTGACAACCCTAATCTGGAGGATTATGTGGGAAGACCTGATTTGGAGGACTGGGCAAGGAAGTCCTGATCAGGAGGACTAGGCAGAAAGACTTGGCAGATCAAGTGCACCAGGTGGAAAACTAGGCAGGTTTGGAGGACTGGATGTCTAGCGGTAGCAATCCTGGGGGCTGAGGATCGAGGTTAAGCAAAAGTTCAATAAGTTTGGAGGACTTGATTGGCACAAGATAAATTTCTTCGAGTGAAGTGGGTGAGAATGTATTCCCGGTAAAGGGAACAGTAGGTGTCGATTTGACCTAGAGTTTCACTGCAAATATGAAGTTAAGACCAAAATAGTTTAGAAAACTATTTCTTTCCTGTTATTATTATGTTTTGCTTTTGTTAAATTTGTGGGGTGTCCTAAAACAATTATCTTATGGTTGTATTATTTATTGGATAAATAACAATTCACTATTTGAGTGTGCATTCCGTATGTGTTTGATTGGATCTTAAACTCATTTACTGAATACTCGAAATACGATTCATAGCATGAGAGAATTTGTGATTGGATCACAACTAGTAAGCATCTCTACATGAGCAATTATGAATGTATTGAAATTACCCCTAGTCAAGGAATTGATGAGCACGGACGTCATCGATTTTGTTGAGACTAACACGTTTAAACTCCTTGGTTAGCCAAGCCGCTGATCTCACTAGTAGAGACATTGGATGTTAAGAGTTAAACATAGATGCTGGTTAAAGGTAAACAGTTCGTTGGAGTGACCTGCCTTGAGACTTCATATGATTTTATACATATGTCAATGAATATCTCAGTGCAGCTTAAGTGCAAGTTTCCTTTGACTTGCGGTATTCAAGTCATTTTGGTCATGGAGGCTTATACTTTGACATCTTAAGCAAATATCTCTGAGGAGGTGTGAACCCGAGATGATTAGGTATAAGTCGAAGTGTTCAAAGGTATTTGAATAGTCTACAGAAAATTCACCGTTCCTTGAAAAAAGAGACGTATATCTTGGGCCGCTTGTTAAGATTATTACTAAAAGTCTTTGACTAAAACATTACATGTCAAGATTACATATATCCTGGGCCACATGTACATGTAACTTGAATCCACAGTACAAGAAAGCTAGCTTGAGCTAGGTCTCACGTAGTCAACCTAGTGGGAACCGACACATAGATCATGTCCTGAACCAAGCGGGTATAAGACGGTGAAAGGAACGAGACACGTTTAATTGGAGTTGCTGAAGGGTTTAGAAATTGTTCTAGAATCAATCGTTGATTTTTCGATCAATTGGGGATCATAATGTACTACTAGGTGTCACTCATGATTATTTTATAATTAATGGTTAATTACGGACGACTAACATAACCGAAAACCTATTGGGTCACATGCACTATAAGTTCTTCAAAGGACTTTAAACGAGTTTAAGAATTGGATTCTCAGAATGAGAGAAATACAGTATGGTTGGACTAGACAAATGACAATATGATGGAATTCGTCTTACGAAGACGAAATGAACGAAACTGATTTCATTCAAATCAGAGGTCGTTTGGTTAGTAAACTAGACGGTTTGATTTTGAATCAAAATTAAACCAACTTGGTTTGGTTCATGATGAAAGATATTTTGGTAAAACGGAAGAGATAAGGAGCTTCGTCTTATGAAAATAAATTAAACAAAATTGGTTTGGATCAAATCAAAGGTCGTTTGGTTACTGAACCAAGCGAACAAAGATTGAACCAGTTCACTACAGTAATCAGTCTGAACCCAAACCAAACCTAGTTTAAAAGAAAGCCCAAAACCATAACTGGTTTAAATACTGTAGTGACGGATGAAAATCATGATTTCGATGGTTCATGTAGCCTCTTCTAGCCGGCGCGAGGGAACAGGGTGTCGCCACCATGTGCACGCCGCTTTGCCTCGCCTGAGGAAAGTCACCGCCACCACCATTGCTTCCTCCATTCCCGATCTTGCGCAACGTCGCCCCGTCGATCACGGATCGCACGCCGCCAAGTAACAGAGGATCGCGATTTTCCCTCTTCTTCCTCTTTCGCACGGCGCCATCCCTCACCTCCCGTCTGCGCGAGGGTGCCGCCAAAGATGCCAATTAGGTCGCCGGTCGTGAGGAAGGTAAAGGTGGGAAAACTATCCATGGATGGGTTCTTCTTTCTCTCTCGCGATCACAACCTTTGTGGATTCTGCGAATTCCCTCTGTTCCCGGAGCACAGGATGTTACCTACCGCCGTACCTATCTGCTCGACCGTCTGCCATCGTTGGAGAGGATTTGCTGTCGGGGCCGGGTCGTTGCCGGAGCCGCTGCCGAGTCCATGTCAGAGTTGCTGCTGGAGAGGGGTGGTCTAGGAGGTCGTGAAGCAACCGGAGCGCATATTTCGCCGATCTCCAAAGCTACTGTAGCTGCCAGCTAGAGTCGTTGTCAAATTGTATTAGGTTTTATCGTCGAAACCCTGTGTAGTCATCGAAAATTATTTCCGATCATTGGATAGGTTATTCAGGTATAGCCAATCAACCCGGTCGTCTGACGGCCAACAACCATGCCTACAAAAACTTGTGAAGTTCCAGAGATTTTTCCATCAACGTCGAAAAGGTTCCGACCAATTTATCCTAAATTGACGGTCAATGATTGACCACCGAAACTACACCGGGAATACGATCTTCGGTGATAGTTAGAAAGCCCCGGATGATAACGTCTCGAATCGATCGTTATCGATCATCGACTAATACCGAAGACAATAACGTGACTCATGGTTTCCGAATACATCTCGACGAGAGCTTGGCATGGATCACCAGTAGAGGCAAGACTTTGACGAGGGCCGCTCGATTGATGCCAGCACCGCTCAACGTCATCATCCGTGAGATACACGTTTAGAATAATTTACTATTCTAAAATTTTTAATTTCTTGTCATGCCTTGTACGCTGTTATTTCCTATTATGCATGTGTGTATTGTGATAATAATTAATTTAATTATTTATTTATTTTCGCTACACATATTTGTGAAATATGTTAACACATGAATTGCACCGGGACAATCCCAACAGCTTTAACTTGTAATGCAGGAAAGGAGGGGCTAAAACTTTGTGTTTCGGGTGCCCTTATCTGGATCTAAGCGATTGGACTTCCAGGTGCCTGGATTGGTTCGAGGCGACTGGACGTCAACGGAACGGGGCCAACGAAGCGATGAGGTGGTAGAGTCCTAGTGGATGGAACACCTTAGCTTCTAGGCGCTCCGATCTAGATAAGGGTTTGTGGAGTCAAGGTTGATCTGGAACCTCTACGTCAACATAGTGACGCCTGAAAAGGGATACAAGCACTCGGATGTGCCGAGTCAACAGCGTCAATAGTGAATCGACGGACAATGTGAAGGCTTCTAGTAAAGCTTCCAGGCGCCCGGATAGCCCAATAAAAGAGCCTCGAGGGAGAGCCCCTGAAGCATCAATCTGTGACCTAACGACAACCGTCTGCACGAAGAAAGATCATCCAGAACGCTATCGTCATGCCTAGGAGCTACATCAACATCTACCATTCTTCGATATAACTACTTTACATTTTCTGTACTTAAATTCTAAATCAACATTCATATTACCGATATTATTTTTTGTAAAGCTCCTAACTCTTCTTCGTAAGAAGGAGAGTTAATTAGTGGATTGCCCGTCGAAAACGGTCTCTTGATCATGAGCCTTGAAGTAGCAGTTTATGACTGTGAACCAAGTAAAATCTTTGTGTATTTGTGTTCTTTCTACTGATCTCTCTATTTCTCTCTATGCAATATTGTACGAGCATTATCACCAAGTGTGAAAACGCTACGAAAATACTATTTACCTCCTCTCTAGCGCTCCCAACGATCCTACATGGATTAGTCAATGTCAGTCCAAATTTTATCCAATATATTCCTTTTACTCTCCTGACTCTCAACATGCTAAAAAATTCTTAATTCATGACCTCTTATCAGTTTAAAGAATTGTTTAACAAGTGCTCCACATTGATGCTGATTTCGTCAAAGCATCACCATCTTAGTGCTGATTTCATTAAACCATCACCACCTTGGAGATCTAAACATGGAATATCAAGAGATTTGACCAAATATGTTCCTTTCACTCTTCTAAGTTTCACCATGCTAAAAAACTTTTGATTCATAACATCTATCCCTTTAGAGAAATTGTTTAAAAAAAAATCAACCTTCTTTATTTGTAGCTCAGTATCATATCTAGACTTAAACATTTTTGATTTACTCTAGGATAACACCAATAGCTTACTTGCACTCTCTTGATCTTGTCCATTACTAAAATTTTAAAATTTTAGAAACAACTAAGCCATCAATGAGTTTTGATCAAAACTCATTGACGAACCTAGATAAGCCAATTTTAATCCAAACTTTATCCAATAGGTTTCTTTTACACTCCTAAGTCTCACCATGCTAAAAAAAACTCTTAATTCATGACTTCTATCAATTTAAAAGAATTGTTTAAAAAATTCAATCTTCTTTACTTTTGCCACAATGTTATATCTAACCTAGACACTCTGATTTACTCTAGGATATCACTAATAGCTTTCTTACACTCTTATGATCTTGTGCATGTTAAAATTTTAAATTTTGATAAGCATCTAAGCCATCAATGTTGCAAGGGTCAAAAGTAAAGAAAGTTGAATTTTTTAAATAATTTCTTTAAACCGATAGAGGTTATGAATCAAGTGTTTTTGAGCATGGTGAGACTAAGGAGAGTAAAAGAAACCTATTAAAATAAATATCTTGATATTCCTTCTTTAGATCACTAAAGGTGGTGATGCTTTAATGAAATTAGCACTAAGATGGTGATGTTTTAACGAAATCAATACTAAGATGGTGATGCTTTGAAGAAATCAATACTAAGATGGTGATATTTTGAGAAAATCAATACGAAAATGGTGATGTTTTGACAAAATCACTATTAATGTGAAGATATTTTAGCAAAATCAGATGTGTTAAGTCCATATTTTAACAAAACACCAAGATGGTGATGTTTTGAGGAAGTTATTAGAGTTGTCTTAGAGTAAATTAGATGTGTTAAGCCCATATATAGCACAGTATCAAAAATAAAAAATGTTAAAATTTTTAAATAATTTCTCTAAATGGATAATCATTATGAATCAAGAATTTTTGAGTATGATGAAATTCAAGAGAGTGAAAGGAATGTATTGGATTAAATTTCTTTATATTCTATCTTTGAATTACTAAAGTGATGATGATTTAATGAAATAATACCAATGTGATATTTTGATGAAATTAATATAAAAGTATTGATGTTTTTAAGAAATCAACATTAAAGTGATGATGTTTTAATGAAATTATCAATGATACTTTAACAAAAGCAGTATCAAAGTAACATTTTTTTATTTTTAATTATTTAATTTTTGAAAATTTCAATTGTACTTTAATTTATTTTTTATCTTATAATTAACTATTAGAAAAGATAATTTTTATTAACATTATTTTAATTTTATAATTCTTTATTAAGCTTCTTTTATATATTTAAATTTTTTTAAAAATTAAAAAAATATGGATAAATCTAAGAGATCATCATGAATTTAATGATGTAATTTAATTTTTTTAAAAATTAAACTGTATAAGATTATTAATAATTTTTGTATGAAATTTTTAATAAAATAATTAATTTTGTTTATTTCGAATAAAATGCGGAAGCAAAATAAGGACGCTGCTTGGGTGAATTGGACTGGACTGACCGATTGACGAGTAAGGATGAAATTAACAAAGGCATGTCCAAACAAAATTAAAGGGCAGGCAGACCGAGAAAGCGATGGCCATGTTACTTCTGCAGCATGTGCTGTTGCACAGTGGGAAGACCCCAACACAAGCCCAAGTACATTACAATACTTTAAGGACCATGTGACGCCTTAATTGACTCATGTTTCCCAACTTTTTAATTAAGGTAGATTGATCCAACTAGGGGCCTAAATCAAAAGTTTCTTTCAACATTTAAGCATACACTTTAATTCCGGAAGCTTTACACAGAAAAATATTAAGGTTTTAAAGATGAACTTTTAACATCAAAATAAAATTTATTTCAGATAATTAAGGAGATGATCCATAAATTGAAGATGCATTTGATTTGTTGATGAATTTTTCTTAACTGCACATAATATAAAAATAAAATAAGATTTATAACGGTTGTACTAAATAGATATAAAGCCAAGAAATGACAATTGACTTAATGAAATAGCTAATGAATTAATACAATAACTAAATTTGAATAAGTATAGAGAATCAAATATCATCAAATAATGTAAATTAATTTGTTTAAGTTAGTAATTAGGATTTAACAAATTTAACTTTAACACTAACCCATTTGATTTATTTGGTATCCACCTCTACGAGGTGACTAGTCCAAGTATCCGCACACAGCACGCGACCTTTCCACTATGAAACTTCTCCTTCTCAAAGTACTCTTTGAAGGAGGAGAAACCTTTACAAACAATCTCTCTTTCTCCTACAGAAATGAATAGTGAAGTATGGAGGAAGAATATGAAAGACAACACTTGAAAATCTTACAGAGATGATAGAATGAAAATCACACCTTCTACAAGTTTTAATCTATCATTTTATATTTTTCGCGATACTAGTCGACTGCCCCAGGGACCAGTCGACTGGTGGGCTTCAATGACTACTTTAGATTGTGTTTATTGCTTCAGCTGTCAACCCAATGTTCAAATATCAATCAACTGATGAAGCCATCAGTCGACTGGTAATCAATCGACTGATGAAACCATTAGTTGACTGGTAATCAGTTGATTGATCAGTCTGTGTGCTTCTGGATCAAGGCGCCAGTCGACTGATGGTAGTGTCAGCCGACTTGTGATACTAAAAATCCCCTTTCAGCCTCCTTCATCCCTTAGCCTTGACGCAAGTCTTCAAACATCTTCCACAAGCCTCGTGCCCATCCTTGCACTTGCTTGAGATGTTTCCCTCAGCTTCATCGTGCTAAGTCTCCCCTTGCCAAGAGGTCGCGCCTCCGGGACTTCACATTTACTAAGAGGTCGCGCCTCCGGGACTTCACCTTTTCCAAGAGGCTGCGCCTCCGGACTTCACCGTTTGCCAAAAGGCCGCACCTCCGGGACTTCACCATTTGCCAAGAGGCCACGCCTCCGAGACTTTACTGTTTGCCAAGACGCCGCACCTTCAGGACTTCTCCTTTTGCCAAGACTTCAAACTTGGACTTTCCTATTTACTCAAATTACACATGTTAGATCACCAACATTGCCTAACTTAAACTCATTTTAGTCAAACATTAAAATCCAATTACACTTGGGGCAAGATTGCACCAACAATGTGTGTATTGAGCAGGACCGTTTGAGGTTGTTAGATTTATACTGACTATATAAAAGAACAAAACCTTTGTTATTATGGATGTGCGTCCTCTTAATCCCAATATAATAACAAGCATATATACTTAGTATTTATTTCTTTAACTTATCAAAGGGTGAGATTTATTTATTAAATCAAGAGGCCCGATGAGTTGGGAGATAATGTTATTTATATGGTGTGTTGTTGATTATAGAAGGAATCTGTGTCATAATTATTTAGGCTGATGATGTCCCCTTGAGGAGCTCATAAGGATTATCATGTAAATCCTATAGGTGGACTTAGTCCGGTATGATAATAAAGTTGAGTGGTACTACTCTTGGATTTAGAAGTTAATTAATTGATTTGTCAGTAACTCATTTAATTAACGGGCATACGATATCTTAAACACAGGGAGATTAATGCACTCATAATAAGAAGGAGCACATATTGTAATATGAGATTGGTGTGGTAGTTCAATAATAATCCTTTAATGGTATGAGTTATTATTGATGGACTTGAGTTGGGTGGTCGGGCCGAACACAGGAAGCCCAAGCCCATTAGGAGACATAAACCAATTCCTCCTCTAGGTCCCTATTGTAACCTCTATATGAAGTCTCATATCCACCCCAACAAAATTCTGTTAATCTTAACAGAATTTGGTTAATCCTAAACAGAATTTTTGTTAATTTTGTTATTCAATAAAATTTTATTAATTATGTTAATTTTTTCATAAACTTCCTAAGGCGGCAAAGGCTATAAAAGGAAGAAGAGAGGGGGCGCCTAAACACTTTAGATCCTCTCTTGTGCTAGGGCCGGCGCCTAACATAACTTCTCCTCTTCAAGCTAGGGTCGGCGCCCGTTAGTGTTCTCCTTGGTTCTTCTTCAAGCTAGGGTCGGCGCTCATCCTTGCTTTCTCTCCTTGGTTCTCCCTAGGGTCGGCGCCCAAATAAGGAAGAAGAGGAGAGGAAGGTGGCAGTTTAGAGAGGAAAGGAAGAGAGGTAAAGAGAAAGAGAAGAGAGGTGCTCCTAGCCTTGGTTCTCCCTTGGTGGCTGGTCGCTTGGAAGCAAGAAGGAGTTGGGTGGTTTCTCTTAGTAGATCATCGCCCACACGATGTCCAAGAAGAGGAGAGGAATACAAAGAAGATCAAGAGGTCTTCGGGTACAAACAATCTTTCATACAATCTCAAGAAGAAAGGTACAACTAATTTATTAATTCCGCTGCGTAGTTAGTTATTCTTTTGTGTTCTTTTGTATGGATCTTGAATACCAATACAAGAGTCCAATGATCTTATGCTTCGATCAAGGTGTGCTTCGATTGGTCAAGAACTTGCTTGATCAATCAAACACATGTCTGATCGAAGATGTAGGTTGCTTGGAAAGGTTCCGTCCCTATAAAACTTTTGTTTGGCAGAAATTAAATAGGGCGGAATTCTAGGCACCTTCAAGTGGTATCAGAGCATAGGTTCTGGCTTTGTGTGATTGGTTTCAATTAATTTATGCACTTTTCATATATAAATTTAGGTTGAATAATAGTAGGATGTGCAAATAGATTGACTCTGTGGTTGCAGGTATCCTAGTTCCAACTATTATGGCCTAATGTATGTTATGTATGATTGTGTTGTGCATGGTTATAATAATTTTAATTTACTTTTTGATCTAGATTACATGTAAATTCCTTGATGTATAGGATCGATGAATGTAAATTATTTTTATTATTGTTGCGGCTTGTATCCTTGCTATACGTGGTGCTATTTTGATGACCGGAGGCGTAGCTGAGAAGGAAGCAAGATAGACGCGACTATATGATTCATTGGCAGCATATTGAAGAACAGCGGATATTTGATAAGGCCATAATAGTTGAAAAATATATTTTTCAGTTTTATTGCCTTTATACTGTTTTATATGCTATTATGTGGATGCATGCTTAAAATTTCTCAATTTAAATAACTAAATGGGAGAGAGATTATTTAAATAAATCCCATGGTCTCCATTACTGGTTTTTAAGTGATGCATTCAAACTTGCGCGTTGGATTTAAGTGCCTTCCTCCATATCGGATGAGCTTATTTTGTGGATCACTAGATCAATCTTACTTTATGGATGATTATAGGAAATTATTTAGGTATGCGTGATCTTCTTCATCTGAAGGGGCACAATCCTAAATAATGGACTTAGTATCAAGTAATGGTATATACTTAGGCGCATTTAATAATATCCTCCCCATCGAAGTCATTGATATTATTTGTGTGATCGAAGATAAACCAACTATTAACTTTATTTGTTATAAAGTTAGGTTGACAAGATAGTAAAATTAATGGGTAAAACTTCCTCTACCAAATGTTTGAATTAGTATACGTCCACACTATCGTGACATACCAAATTTTTGATGTTTGAGGTGTTGGTGAATTTAAATTATATTATTTGAGGAATCAATATTATTTTAAATTCTAAAGTTTTGATCAAATATGTTAATTTATGATTTTTAGGATTTCATTATGGCTTTCAATCCACTTACTGTTATTCTAAAAGAAAACAAACTTACTGGTCCTAATTATATTGATTGAAAACGGAACTTGGACTTGTCTTAACTGCTGAAGAGTATAAGTTTGTACTTTTCGAGATCTGTCCTAGCGTGTCTAATAAGGATTCTAGTGAAGAGGAGATAGAGAGATATAGGAAATGTGTTAAGGCAGATGAGATGGCGCGGTGTTACATTTTAGCTTCTATGTACACGTGACACTCTTAAGATCCGGCACCGTTTGGACAAGCGGGATACGCGAAGGGCAGGGAGTGATGCAAGTGAGTGCAGACAGATTGAGTGACTGATCTGGCGAGCTACACACACTACTGCAAGTGAGTGCGAAAAGGCAGGGCCCTAGGCCCACTTCACACTCCTCTCACTACCTCTCCCTAGAACCAAACCGAGATCAAGGTAGCCTCCTGAGTCCCCGGAATGATGATCAGTGTGCGTACGGGAGACTGTCTTTAAGAAGCGGTTTCAGATCAAGATTATGGTTCACCTCACACCTAGTATGAGTGTACCGCTTCAGTTAGTGATGGAGAGGTTGAAGAAAAGGAACTCCTTCGCGGAAGCTGTCTCGTCCATATCGGGAAAGCGCATTACAAGTAGTCTTCGCACTTGAATCAGATGAAGAAAAAGGGCCCTTCACTTCTGGATTCTGTAAGCTCTCGTCTCGGCTCACTCCTTCTTCAAGCCATTCTTTTCTTCTTATTGCAGAGAAGAGACTGAAAGAGCCCTGTGGACAAAGGAAAGTGTAAGATTGTCAAAGGGAAGCAAAGCCTGATTGGAATGGTGGATTCACGCACCCTGCCCTCTCTCCCCTCAGAAAGAGAATGAGAACCTATATTTGGCCAACTCCTTCTTTACGGGTCGACTCTCTCTTTTCATATTTTAAGATGGCATGAAGATAGACATCGTCAAGGGACTTTGACTTATTATTCTCAAAGGTAGACGCTTCAGGTAATGTTGAATACTCTCAGTGCCCTTGCGCCCGGACAAGGATAGCTCACAAGAGGGAACAGCTAGTATCGCACTCCTCAACCTAGGAGAACACGAACTCGGTAGGTCGCCCTTTGACCTCAAACCCTATGATCCATACCTATCAGCGGCATTGAGGCTTGAAAGGGGAAGCCGAAACCTTTCTTTGAATCCTCCGACTGAGTCAGCAAGAAAGAGGAAAGGAACTAGGCCTGCCTGGATGCTCTGGTACTAGGATGATGAATTCCAGGTTCAACAGAAGATGAGGAGCGATAAGAGACCCGTGACGCATAGACCCGTGACGCAGAAAAGTTCAATCCAGCTTAAAGAAGTAAGTAAATAGGCCCTCGCCCACTACTGCTTTTCCTTCTACGGTTCAGGCTCGCACCTATGAGTTTAGATAATAATATATTCCTGCTTATGTGAGCTAGCAGTATGAGGAGCCGTAATAGTTATGAATCTGAAGAGGTCTGACTTGAATTGGCTTCATCGGGCGTAGGCCAGGCCCCTTTCAGTCTCGTTCATAGGATGTGAACCAAGAAAGAGCCTTTCAAGAGAACCTATTGTAGAGTGAGCCTCTAACCCCAAGCCCAGAGTGCAGGATTAATCATTCGCCTCCTCCCTTGCAGATGGAAGAGATCACAACACTAATTGTACCCGGTTCAGCCTGTTCAGTTAGAGTTCTTGGCTCTTTTAGGTCTTAGTCGTGCTATCCCTGCGCCTTGTCCGTTGACACTTAACTCTGTGAATGAAGAGCTGTAACCGAGTCGTGAGCCTCTTAGTTCACTAAGAGCGCAATACTACGAGTGAGACTGAACAATACAATAGAGGTAGGAACCACTCTCTCTGAGTTTAGTATCAACCTTCAATCCAGGAATCTATCTACTTATATTATAAGGAGTCTAACTTTGGTCCTTGCTAAACTGATCTAGGGTAAATTGTTGAGTAAGGCTTCGCTTTGCGTCAGCTCTGGGAAGTTCTGACGAGCAGGTTCTTCTCTATCTGCTGGATCTGATCGAGGCCTGCCAAGAGTTGATCCGATAAGAGACCTCCATGGCGAGTAGAGGTGCGGAGCGGGCCGGCTAAATCTATTTATTCACTCTTGCGCAGAGTGCCTAATTTGATCTCAACCTTTATGGAAGTTCGGAATTGGGACGCTGACAAGAACTAAACTCAGTGGGCCTATGATACGACTCTTCAAGCTTTCTTATGCAAAGAACTTTGAACATCCGTAAAAGCTGGGATTGTAGGATTTATCAGCTGAGGGAAAGGCCTCTCCCTCTCCTGTACGCGTGCCGAAAAGAATAGTTCGAGGTCCTTTTCTTTACTATAGAATGAAGATCTACTCTCAAGGCTATGCCTGCTCACTCTTTTAATAGGAGCCAGTGGAGACAGTCATTCAAATGCTTGGCACCCGCTCTTATCCTTGTGTTCGGGGAAGTCAAGACCGGTGAAAGAGTGAATGAATTGAGTTCTTCAAAGAGTGATAGATGCGTGTTTTTTCCCATAAGAATCTCACCAAAGAAATGAATGGTGACTCTTCGACGGGCATAGCAAAAGAAGGAATTGGAGGCGATGCTGCCAGGAACTTACTTATCTACTCTATTCAGTCGAAGAGGTATTATATTTGTGACTCTGTCTTTTAGGGCTTGTCTGGTGTCCAGTACTGGTTCCTTACCCAAGTTCAATCGACTGGCAACGTGCAAGGGGCGAATGGAGTGACGAACGAACGGGCGAGACGACATTCGATCAGGCAGAGCAGAACGGTAGGGAGCGCTTGGACCGTTGGGGAGCGAGGCAAAGGAACTAAATAAAGCTATCGCTCGAGTGATAACTAAGCAGAGCGCGTCATTATCACTCGCTCCTCTGGATCCTACCTACCTTTCAATCCTCATAGGCGGTATAACTAGAATAATCTGGTCTGTTTTTGGGTAAAAGAATTAAAGAATTAAGCCTTCCTCTTGTCTTTCTATGAAGAGCTGCTAATCATATCCTGTCGGTCCCTGAACCTTAACTCTCTTTGGCTCAATCCTCCATTACTGAAGCAGCTGACACAGACCCAAAAGCGGATGCTGAGCCATCCCCATACTCTAGTCTCCCTGTCCTCACAGTGGTCTCAAACCCGAGAAAGGTCTTTTAAACTCCCTAAAGCAGCTAAAGTGGATCCCGCCTCACTTCAGCCTACGTACCTGTTCTTGATGCAGTTCGGACCGTGGCTAAAGACCCCGAAAAAAATCGTGCTGGTATGCTGCCATAGAAAGTGGAAAAATCACATAATTGACCCTAACCCGATTCAGAGTGTGATGCCCTCGCACCCAAGGATAGCTAAGAACTTGGACAGGGAGCCGAACCTAAGATGCCATCGCCCGCAACAAGTTCAACCTATTGATGAGCACTATCAGACAATCTTCCCTACCCTAGAAGTTTTCTTACCTGAGTCAAAACCTCGCACGCTTCAGCCGAAAAAAAGTCTTTCTATTGCATTATTCCATAGAATCTACTCCATCCTTCTCCTGCTCCATAAGTTGCATGGATTCCGTGCACGCGAGGCAGTGGGGAAAGGGCAT
>NC_133864.1:613092-623276 GCF_044706935.1 Curcuma longa
AGAGATGTGTCCTAAGACACTAAAGAAGATAGAGGAAATGAAGGTAGTTCCTTATGCTTCGGTTGTAGGAAGCCTAATGTATGCAATTCTATGTAAAAGATCGGATATCTATTTTGTCGTTGGCATAGTCAGCAGATATCAAAGTAACCCAGGACAGAGACATTGGTCTGTGGTAAAGCATATATAGAAGTGCCTGAGAATTGTAGGATCATGTACGCGCTAGAGGGGGGTGAATAGCGCATGTAGCTTTTTCGAAATCTTTCGTTAACTATCAAAATACACTAAGCAGCGGATTAAAATAAAATGCAGGGGACACGCGGGATTTACTTGGTTCCTAACCCCCAAGGTTAGTACGTCCAAAGCCTAATCGGGAGGTCGCCCGTCCACTAGTGGTCTCCTTTCCGAAGTTGTTCAGAGGCGGAGAAACTCGTCTTCCAATCCAAAGATAACAATGAAAATAAGGAACTGAAAGTAAGACAGAAATAAAAGAAATTAAACACTCTTGCCATTCTAGAAGTCCTGAGCGTCGTGCACTCCTCCTGGATCTTCCCCGGTTGCAAGCGTCTGACCCCGTTCGCGTTTAGAAGCACCACTAGTTGAGCAGGGAGGTTTCTGCCTTTAATGAATTTGTTTCTGCACGTTCACCTCCTTTTATACTGATCCTGAGTCGACTCCAAGCTGATCAAGTCGACTCCAGTCGACGTGGCAGATAGAACTTCATCCCACTCGTCTATCCACATACCAGTCGATTGGCCCTTAAGTCGACTGGCCCTTCAGTCGACTGGGTTTCAGTTCCAGTCCCAGTTGATTGGATCCTCTGGACTGGTTGGTTTGGCTTTGCTTTGTTTGCTTCATTTATGTTTTCTCCATCTTGCTTCCATCTCCTGGTTGCTTCAAGACAAACATGCAAATATACAAACAATCCTAAGCCTTACCTAGTGGGTTTAACTTCAGATTTCTACTGAAATACTGAGGTTAGTCTGACGCCTCCTGTTCCACTCCGAGAACGCGCCCTTATCCACTCCACTTAGGAGAATTTATGCCAACCAAGTCCTCCAGACTTGTTAGACTTTTGCTCGGCTCTGTCCTTAGCCCCTAGGATTTGTGCTGCGGTTCGGTTCTCTCTAACCTGTTAGGATGTATACTGAAAAGACTTACTCTTTTGTATATAAACATTTATGAAATAAAGTATCATGTTTTGGTCAAATGATTGCAATAATATATTTTGCAAAAAAGTCCTCTTAATTTACATTGTAGATAACTTGGTGTCTGTGAGACACAGAAGATCATGATTATCGGTCTCTTGTGAATTATAAACTAAGGCTCACAACCAAGATGGCTTTGGACAAACCATCGAGAACGGTTGTAGTGTAATTCGGTGACTGTCTGTCTTGACTGTAGAATTACACTAGTGCACTTTGTGTGTATTGAGTAGGACCATTGAGGTTGTTCGATTTACACTGACTCGTAAATTGAACAAGACCTCTGTTATTATAATTATGCACTCTTAATCCTCGATATAATAAATGGACACCTATACTTAGTAATTATTGCTTTGATTTACCAAAGGGTGAGATCTTTTTGTCAGATCAAATATTCTTGGTAAGTTGGGTGATGTTACTATTTATACGGTGTGCCATTAATTATAGAAGGAATCCGTGTCCTAGTAGGGTTGATGATGTCCCCTTGGAGAGCTCATAAGGATTGTCAAGTCAAATCTTGCAAGTGGACTTGGTCCGGCTGACAATAAGGTTGAGTGGTACTATTCAAGGTCTTAGATGTCGATTATTGAGTTGTAAGTGAACTCAGATAATGGACGGACATACGATATCTTAAACACGGGGAGCAATGCATAAAATAATAAGAATGAACCCATAACGTAATTTGGGGATTGGATTGGTAGTGCAACAATGATCCTCTAGTGGAATGGATCGTTGTTGATGGATGTAGGTGTGTATTCGGGGTTGAATACGGGATCCAAGTGCTTCCAGCACCAACACTATCAAGCAGCAACGGTCAATACGAGAGAAACCCCTAATATCGAAAACGTGCAACAACACACGTTGCATTCATTTTCGGGACTTTCTAACTATCCCGATAATCCAATTTTTGATGAAGTTGGCACATGACCAAAACCATTCCAGTGAAGATGGAAAACTCCAAAAATCCCTAGCTTTCGGCAACGTATCCAGGTAGCGACCCGATGTTCCGACAGTAGGTTCTGACAGCAACTCCGCGACCCAACAGTACCTCGCGAACCGGTAGCAACTCCATGACTCTACTCCTTGGTGACCAGCAGCAACCCTTCTCATGGGCTCCGACAGCTAGTGGGGAGGTAGAATCTAGCAGGGAAAGGTAGTTCTGGTAGCACAGTTGTGGCTGACGATCAAAAAAGAAAGAGGTAACAGGAGAGGGGTCGGTTTCTTCTCGCAGTCAGCTAGAAGCAAGGGTGTGTGGAGGAAGAGGAGGCTTTAGGGCTTCTCAAGATTGGATCTCCAGCCAGCCGGTGACCCCTTTTAAGGAAGAAGAAGTTGAATCCCTCCGGATCCCTTTCCTTCTTTGCACAACGGTTGATCGGAGGAGGAGAACAAATCTCCTTCCATTCTTCGCGTGTGAGGCAGTCGGTGTGATTCCCTTCCTTTCTTGCTCGCATGTGAGGTAGTTGGAGGATTTCTTTCCTCTTTCGCACACGGTCGGTGATCGGGATTTTTTCCTTTTGCACGAGCGACAGCCGATGGCGGAGGAGCACATGTGAACGCGTGTGAGGAAGAATCGAGGAAGTGCGAACCGAGTTTAGGGTTTTCCCTAAACTTGGGTTCAAATCGATTATTGTAGCATTTTTGATCCAACTTGTTTCACAACCAAATCATTTAGTTCGGTGACCAAAACACCTCCGATTCAAACCAAACCAGTTTTGCTTATTTCATCTTCATAAGATGAAGTCCATCATTGCTTCCGATCTACCAAAATATCTTCCATCAGGAACCAAAAAAACTTGGTTCGTTTCATCTTCATAAGATGAAATTCCATCATCTTTACCTTTTTGTCCAATCCAACTAGACTTATTTCTCTCATTCTGAGAATTTAATTGTCAAACTCATTTTAAGCCCTTCTAAGAAACTTGTAGTGTGTGTGACCCAAAAGGTTCCCGATTATGTTGGTCGTTGATGCGGTATGTTTGTATGGGATTTTATTTATATATTTTTCCCTTTATTTATTTGTCACTTACACCCATCAAAATTAATTATTTATTTATTTACCAACCCTCTTTATTATCGTCCTAAGTAGTATAGAGAGGTCTGGGTCGTCTCTCTCGAACTCAATGACAAGATGTTTATTCTAGAGTGTTGCAGGGTTTTATTTGTTATTATTCTATTCATTCCTAATCATTAACAGACTTTATTTATTTAAATTAAATCCTACAATTTACACTAACAAACAACAACCATCAATCATATTTACAATAGCCTACACTTACAAAATTATTTATCACCATACAACAACACATAAATGCAACATACATCAATTACGACGTATAATATACAAATCATTCATACAATATGCATCATAAATCTGATATCACAATTTCATATTATACAACACTTAAAACACACAACATACATCTATAAACACATCATCCTACAACATAACTCAACTAACGTAAAACATACAACATACAAGCAACTATACAAATACATACAATAACCGAATACACTAATGTACACTAAATCAACATCCACAATTCTCAATTCAGAAGTTTTATTTCGATCTACAACAACACAATAGCATGCTACACAAACTGAACATGTCAAACCAACATTCTCCACAATCGGGAATCAATTCAAGCACAAGCATCATTTATAACACGAGTTCAATATTTAAACATGAATTCCACAATCTACAATACTTAGTTCATGTGCACAAGCCTAACCACAACAACTCACTCATATAGTCGGCCTCTCAACTATCCATTCCTATACACTTAAACAAACAACCATCTTACAATCAATTCACAGCTACATTTACACTCATCCATTTCACTGACATCCAAACAACTTCATGTATCTAGAAACCTAACCAAAGAACAATTAGAATTAGTGCCATCAGTTAGAATCAAGTTAGGTATTAGGGCTAAAATTAGAACAAGTTAGGGTTAAAACATAATTAGGAATTAGGATTATCAATTAGAACATATTTACAGGTAAAGGGGGTTCCAATTCAAGTAAAACAGAAATAAAATAGAAATGAACATCTATAAACAGAGGAATAATGGATTGAACATCAAGCTAGGATTTCGGGGTTTCTTCCCAAATCAACCACAGAAGGAATGCCAGCAACATTGAAGATGATCTATGTCAACGAGAGGAGACAATCTCGCCGCTAGCCTCACGACGAGATAGATTCCGAGAAGAAGAAAGCTCCGGGATCGTCCTCCATAGTCTACCTCCCTGCTACAACCGCAGACAAGTTAGTAAACCAAGAAAACAAACCCTACTTACCTTTTTCCGGCGACTATGAAAGAAGGAAGAAGATTGAAGGTGCCCTACTACAACCGCAGACAGGGACCGGGGTTCAACCCTGATACAACCGCAGACAGGCCCGGCTGCCTTCTCGCTTCTGTGGATGCGGGTGAAGTGGCTATCACCGGCGACCACTGCTGGAACAACCGCTCACAGCGGCGATCTCGAACGACAGGGAATGGCGGAGGTGGGGAATCTGGTCTTCGTCGACTATCGGAATGGCCGAGACCGCTCGGAGCTGATCGGGGACACGGAGGAAAGGCGGCGACGTGGAGGAGCTCGGCGAAGATGAAGAAGAGGCGGAGAAGAAAATCATGTAACCCTAGCCTCGAGCCCCCGCCCCCCCCCCCCCCCCCCCCCCCCCCGTTCCTTCTGCGTGCGCCAAGGGGTTTTGTCATCGAGCCTGAACCGGCTAATTGGACTGGCAAAATTGCTTTGAATCGGGATTTGTTCTGAACCGGGATTTGAAATTGGACTTGTACAGTGCTGGCCTGTTGAATTGGGATGGGCATGAATAGTGGGCCGGCTGGATTGTAGGCTTGCTTTAAGTGGGCTTGGCTTGTTTAATGGATTGGCTGATTTGAGCTTAGCTTAACTTTGGGCAGGGCTGAGCTGATTTAGATTTGGCTCAGATTAATTAAACTTGAGCTGGACCAGATTGGATGCAAGCTAAACCCAATTTGAACCCTGATTGAACTTAAGCTGAGTCCAAGTTGAACTCACATGGATCAAAATCAATTTTTAAGCTGGTTGAGTCAATTAAACTCCAATTTGAATCCAACTCGAACCAGAATTAACTTTCCTTCAATTTGAAAGTCTAAATATCGTTATCTTCATCCTAATTTCCTGCCAAATTAATTACCACAAATTAATATCGATAAATACCTCAAAATAATAGACAATAGAATGAAGACCACAATTAATCCAAGATAGAAAAATAAGGTAAAAGCCTAATTCATGATATGAAATATAATCAAAATCAGCCCAAAATGATCCTAATTTACCCGGTCAAATAGGCAGTTATCAAATCCCCCACACTTATTCTTTCACGTCCCGTGAAAGTAAACTAATATACATTTATTTCCCCCCTAACAATGATCCACCAAATTAAGAGTTTGTAATGATAAGCTAAATAAGAATACCAAATATTAAAGACACAAACAATCCAGAACTTATTTCTTACATGGATCAACAACATAGTAATCTCAATCTACTCTGAATAAGCCAAGAATGATGACCATAACCTCACAGGAGAAAATAATAGAGTGGCTCTTCTTCAATAACAAGATAAAAGTGGAGCTCTTTCAAACACATCATGGATCATGCCTTACCATAAGCTTGCTCTACTTCTTACCTCCACCACTATATATCCACAAAGTTTCATAATCATGAAGGCTTATTGGAATTTCAAAGAGAACATGATAAAAGGAATAAAGCTCAACAATGATGTGGAATAAAAAATGGAAAAACAATGCAATAAAGAAAATAAGTGGAAGAAATGGAAACACCTAATATGTTTCATAGATGAGTATAGTAAGCAATGCCCAAGAGAACATATCATCCACGCTAGCATGGGGAAAAGCTAATAGCAAGATATATCACTCAATCTTCTCCTAACTCTAATCCTTTACAATGAAGATCATAATAGAAAAATCCAAAAGAAAACTTGCTACTACTGTCTTCCACTCACAAACTCTTATTTTGCTATCAACTAAACAACAAATATTATTCGGAACAACAACTAATCAAAATATTATTTTTTATTTTTTTATTTTTTTATAGTTCTGTTCTTTTTTTTTCAACCGAAGCTTTTTTTCATTTCTTTTTTTTCCTTTTTGAACAGAAGCTGTTTTATTTTATTTTTTTCATCAAGAGACAGAAGCAAAAAAAAAAATTTCAACAACCTACCCAACAAGTAACACAACATAAGACTAAAATTACTAGTTTGCCAATGGTGAAACATTTAGGCACACCCCCACACTTAAACTATTGTCCGTCCCGGGCAAAACTCATCTCAACATTAATGTCTCCAATTCTAATGAAAAAGGGAAGCAAAGCATGGTATGCAAACACATGATGGAAGGATTTATTGAGACCTATACTAAGAAAAGAAAATGGATGTGGGATAATGAAATGCCTTCATAATTAATGTAACCTCATGTTATTGTGATTTCAACAGAATCAAGCAAGTTCTAGCTTAACATTTTCCATAAGTGCCACTCAACAAAGGAATTAATCAGGCTCTGTCCTCTTTAGGTTAATGTAGGTCATCATCTCAACTTTTCAAAGTGACATCCATCACTAGGTTATATCCTCATGCAGTCCACAAACTCTTTCATGCTTTGTTATCTCTAAAAATCCTGATAAACTCATTTAACTAAACCATCACAAATCCTAAGAAGAATGACATCATGTAGGGGAAAATTTTATTGTAAAGAATGATAAATCAATAAATATACAAATCCTAAACTAACTTATTCATTTATTTACACATCCTAAGCTAAGTTATTTATATACAACCTAAGCTAAGAAAGAATAAAAATCCTATTTACAGAATAGAATAACAAGAACTAAACAACTATATACACAAAAGAAAGAAAAAAAAACAAGAAAAGATATAGATTACTCCCCTTTCACCGGGAAGATGGATCGTCGCTAGAAGAGTCCCTTGATTCCTGATCGCCCTGGGTTCTCAACTCTGCAAACGGATCTAGCAAAATAGATGAAAGTGATCCTAGGGACTCAGTGCAATTCCCTACACTTTCGTGCACCTCTCCAACATAAACAAGTCACGAACAAGTATTAGTGCACCTAAAATCAACACCCTCAAGATCAATAGAATAAAAGAATAAAAGAATAAACAAATGAACAAAAGAATAAATGAATCAATGAATCAATGAATAAACAAACAAATGAATGAAAGAATAAACAAACAAGAACACCTATTTACAGTCTAAAATAACAAACATCATTTGAGTGCCCGGCAACGGCGCCAAAATTTTGATGCGGTGTGTTTGTATGGGATTTTATTTATATATTTTTCCCTTTATTTATTTGTCACTTACACCCATCAAAATTAATTATTTATTTATTTACCAAACCTCTTTATTATCGTCCTAAGTAGTATAGAGAGGTCTGGGTCGTCTCTCTCGGACTCAATAACAGGATGTTTATGCTAGAGTGTTGCAGGGTTTTATTTGTTATTATTCTATTCATTCCTAATTATTAACAGACTTTATTTATTTAAATTAAATCCTACAATTTACACTGACAAACAACAACCATCAATCATATTTACAATAGCCTACACTTACAAAATTATTTATCACCATACAACAACACATAAATGCAACATACATCAATTAGACGTATAATATACAAATCATTCATACAATATGCATCATAAATCTGATATCACAATTTCATATTATACAACACTTAAAACACACAACATACATCTATAAACACATCATCCTACAACATAACTCAACTAACGTAAAACATACAACATACAAGCAACTATACAAATACATACAATAACCGAATACACTAATGTACACTAAATCAACATCCACAATTCTCAATTCAGAAGTTTTATTTCGATCTACAACAACACAATAGCATGCTACACAAACTGAACATGTCTAACCAACATTCTCCACAATCAGGAATCAATTCAAGCACAAGCATCATTTATAACACGAGTTCAATATTTAAACATGAATTCCACAATCTACAATACTTAGTTCATGTGCACAAGCCTAACCACAACAACTCACTCATATAGTCGGCCTCTCAACTATCCATTCCTGTACACTTAAACAAACAACCATCTTACAATCAATTCATAGTTGCATTTACACTCATCCATTTCCCGACATCCAAACAACTTCATGTATCTAGAAACCTAACCAAAGAACAATTAGAATTAGTGCCATCGGTTAGAATAAAGTTAGGTATTAGGGTTAAAATTAGAACAAGTTAGGGTTAAAACATAATTAGGAATTAGGATTATCAATTAGAACATATTTACAGGTAAAGGGGGTTCCAATTCAAGTAAAACAGAAATAAAATAGAAATGAACAGCTATAAACAGAGGAATAATGGATTGAACATCAAGCTAGAGTTTCGGGGTTTCTTCCCAAATCAACCACAGAAGGAATGCCAGCAACATTGAAGATGATCTATGTCAACGAGAGGGGACAATCTCGCCGCTAGCCTCACGGCGAGATAGATTCCGAGAAGAGGAAAAAGCTCCGGGATCGTCCTCCATGGTCCACCTCCCTGCTACAACCGCAGACAAGTTAGTAAACCAAGAAAACAAACCCTACTTACCTTTTTCGGTGACTGTGAAGGAAGGAAGAAGATTGAAGGTGCCCTGCTACAACCGCAGACAAGGACCGGGGTTCAACCCTGCTACAACCGCAGACAGGCCCGGCTGCCTTCTCGCTTCTGTGGATGCGGGTGAAGTGGCTGTCGCCGGCGACCACTACTGGAACAACCGCTCACAGCGGCGATCTCGAACGACAAGGAATGGCGGAGGTGGGGAATCTAGTCTTCGTCGACTATCGGAATGGCCGGCACCGCTCGAAGCTGATCGGGGACACGGAGGAAAGGCGGCGGCGTGGAGGAGCTCGGCGAAGATGAAGAAGAGGCGAAGAAGAAAATCACGTAACCCTAGCCTCGAGCCCCCCCCCCCCCCCGTTCCTTCTGCGTGAGCCGAGGGGTTTTGTCATCGAGCCTGAACCGGCTAATTGGACCGGCGGAATTGCTTTGAACCGGGATTTGTTCTGAACCGGGATTTGAAATTGGACTTGTACAGTGCTGGGCTGTTGAATTGGGCTGGGCATGAATAGTGGGTCGACTGGATTGTAGGCTTGCTTTAAATGGGCTTGGCTTGTTTAATGGATTGGCTGATTTGAGCTTAGCTTGACTTTGGGCTGGGCTGAGCTAATTTAGATTTGGCTGAGATCAATTAAACTCGAGCTGGACCAGATTGGATGCAAGCTAAACCCAATTTGAACCCTGATTGAACTTAAGCTGAGTCCAAGTTGAACTCACATGGATCAAAATCAATTTTTAACCTGGTTGAGTTAATTAAACTCCAATTTGAATCCAACTCGAACCAGAATTAACTTTCCTTCAATTTGAAAGTCCAAATATCGTTATCTTCATCCTAATTTCCTGCCAAATTAATTACCACAAATTAATATCGATAAATGCCTCAAAATAATAGAAAATAGAATGAAGACCACAATTAATCTAAGATAGAAAAATAAGGTAAAAGCCTAATTCATGATATGAAATATAATCAAAATCAGCCCAAAATGATCCTAATTTACCCGGTCAAATAGGTAGTTATCAGTCGTCCGTAATTAACCCTTAATTATGAATCGATCATGAGTGGCACCTAATAGTACATCATGATCCCCAATTGATCAGAAAATCAATGATTGATTCTAGAACAATTTCTAAACCCTTCAATAGTTATAATAAAACGTGTCTCATTCTTTTCACCGTCTTATACCCACTTGGTTTAGGACATGGTCTATATGTGTCAGTCCCCACTAGGCTGACTATGTCACACCTAGCCCAAGCTTGCTTTCTTGTCTTGTGAATTCAAGTTACTCGTACATGTGTCCAAGAGTGTCATACTCTTGACAT
>NC_133864.1:623376-634885 GCF_044706935.1 Curcuma longa
CCCAACACGGTTGTGTGTAATACTTCTCCAAAAAAGCTTTTGTGTTCAGTTTGGAGATAGTACCAACTTGTGTGTTCAGTTTGGAGATTGCACCAGGTGTTGTGCTACTGTCAAGCAGAGGTGGAAATGTTGTTGTGGCTGTTGTAGCTTAATGGATATGATTTGATTGCATTTATTGTATAATGTACATTTGGATGTTTGATTATAATTTATGTGATTTGATGATTAATTTTTCATTAATTGAATTTAATTTGTTATAGGGCTCAAAATTGAACCAAGATTGAGCTCAATCGTGATCGAATCAAACCAAGATTGATCCAATAAATTGATCCAAACTTCATGATCAAGACTCAAGTGTGATTTGAGTGGAACCCATATGAATTAGAGTCAAACCAGAGTCGAATTAGAGTTGAATCAGGCTAATTTAGATTGAACCAGTGCTGAACCACGAATGAACCAGAATTGAACTGGGTTCAATTCAATTCCGCATTTAAACAGCTTTAACGAGAAAGTTACAGTGTCTGCGATTTTTGACACTATTCATCTTCTTCTTCGCATTCCCGTACATGTTTTCCTTCATTCTCATGCATCCAACCTCATATCTTCCCATTCTAATTTGATTTATGGATTCTAGAAGGCGACTACAAGCTAAGTTCGGTGTCAATTGCGATCGGGATTGGCTAGTGAGGGTTTCGCCAGAGATTTTGTTCCGTCATGGATTTCAGCTGAGATCTTTTGATCTAAATCGATCGGAGCAATCAAGAGCATTTGGAGGGGTTCTTCAAAGGTTCTTGAGGGTTCCTGAACTTAAAATTACAAGCGATAAGAAGGAGATCGAGTTGATTTACAGAATCTTGAATCAGCTCTGTTCGGTGTATCGCGGATGGTTTCTAAGCTACATCAGATTGGAGTTGATCCAAAACAAGTCAAGTTGAGATTGAGAGGCGTTCTTCTGGGATTTTTGGTTTTTTGATCGGGTCTTGTGTGATGGTAAGAAGGCGATTGATTTGGAAGGGAAGAACTGATTTGTTTCTGTTTCTGTCATTTCTTGTTAATCCGATCTGTTAACAATTCTTGAATTTAGGTTATTTGGTTAATGCATTAGTAATTGTTTTTTGTCTTCATCTGTTTTCGAGTTTCCTTAGCTTCATTTTCAAATTTCTTGTATCTGAATTCTTTCCTTTGAACTTATGCATTTGTTACTATTCCGTATCAATTTCTGCTTTTGTATCAGATTGTTTGATTGTTTAGTTTAAGCATTTGTTGTTTTGGTGAGTTAATTGTAGTGATTAGTTAGATCACATCTTTGTCCTACAAGCAAGATTGGTTTCTTTGAAATTTAATTTCTTGTCTTAGTCTAGTTTTTACATTCCATTAGTTCTTGCATAGCATGTTAAGTTTTAGTTGTTGATTTCATACCCTTATTGAATTTGTAAGCTTTGCATTAGGGTTTCATAGTCATTAGCTTGAGTTCCGATTCCCCACAAGCTAAGGAAGTTGAATTTCATGTTCCATGATTAGTGTAAGCTTGCTTGAATGCTAATTAGTTTAGGATGATACTTGGAGATGAATTGAGTTGCATTCCTAGGTTTGTTTGATACTTAGTTTCAATTGTTTCAGATTTAGGTTAACAAACTTGCATTCTTCATTCATTGATTGATTTGAATTTACATTTCATTTGAAAACATTAAAAGGACAAAAATCAGCCATTTACAAAGAAAACCCAAAAAGATTTATTTTTAGCTTGAATTTAACAATTTTGTACTAGTCCTTGGAAAAATAGGACTTAAGGCCCCTATACTTCATTAGTTTTGTAAGCTAAGGATTTTTTATTATAAATTTAATTTGAGGTTCACTCGTGACACTAGTTATGGGCATTATCAACTTTTGGTTCTATTGCCGGGGAATACACTAGTAGAGATTGTTTGATTTGAGCTTGTGCATATTTTCATTTTTTTTTCTTTTTTGTTTGTTTTTGCTTTGATCATTGTTGGTTTATGACCAGGTCTGCAGGTGGAAATTTAGTTAAGTTTGATCCAGAAATTGAGAGGACTTTTAGAACTTTGAGGAAGCAAGAAAAAGATTCAAGCAGGCCCATGGCAGAAAATCACAAAACTATGAAGGAGCTTGCAGCACCTGATGATGCTTATTAGTATTCTTGCATATCTTACCCAGAGTTGGATGGAGATTTTGAGCTTAGATCTGGACTCATTCATTTACTTCCAAAGTTTCAAGGGCAGTCTAGAGAAGATCTTTAATAGGCACTTACGTGAATTTCATATAGTTTGCTCTACCATGAAGCCTCAGGGGATTTCTGAAGAAGATATTAAGTTGAGAGCATTTCTATTTTCTTTGACTGGAGCAACTACGGATTGGTTCTATTATTTGCCAGTTGGACATATTGCAAGCTGGATTAACATGAAGAAGGCATTCTTGGAGAAATATTTTCTTGCATTAAGAACAGCAATTATTAGGAAGAACATTTGTGGCATTCAACAAGTGATAGGAGAAACTCTGTATGATTATCGGGAGACGTTTAAGAAGTTGTGTTCAAGCTGTCCTCAACATCAAATTAGTGAGCAATGACTTGTTCAATATTTTTATAAAGGTTTACTTTCTATGGATAGCAACATGATAGATGTAGCAGCTGGAGGAGCTTTAGTGAACAAAACCCCAAAGCAAGCTAGAGAATTTATTTCCAACATGATAGAAAATTCACAACAATTTGGGAGTAGAGCACTTACTATAAGAGGGGTCAGTGAAATTCAATTGGTTTCAAATGAACAAAAGGAGATCAAGAACTCATTATTGGAATTGACATCTTTAGTGAAACAAATGGCTTTGAATAACATGAGCAAGGATCAAAATTTTCCAATAGCTTCATCAACAAATCAAGCCATGAGAGTGTGTAGCATTTGTTCAAGTCAAGAGCAAAATTTGGATTTATGTCCTAATCTTCAACAAGATGAATCATTAGCTATTTTGTCTAGAGCTCAATTTCAACAAAAGAATGACCTATTTTCATCCACTTTACAATCCGAGGTGGAAGGATCATCCAAATTTGAAGTATGGGAACTCATTTTATCAACAACAACTTTCCCAATAATTTCAACATCAACATCAGCCACAATTCTAGAATTTTCAGCAACATTATCAGCTACCACAACAACAATTTTAGAAAGGACAGCTTCAACATCAAGTCCAATAGCCTTCACACCATTTTTAGCAAGTGAATCAACCATTTTAGCATCAATTCCAGCAAAATCAACAACAATACCAACCACCACAACAATTTTAGCATAACTACAATAGTTTCCAGCAACCGTATCAATCACAACAACTTGGGTTTCAAACATTTCAGCAACCAAACCAATAATTCCAGCCATAATTTCAGTAGCCATTTCAAAATTTCCAACAGCCAATTCAAAGCTTTCAAAATCAGAATTTTCAAAGCAACAATTTCCAACAACCTTCATGTTGGTGCAGTCTTGCCCCAAGCATAATTGGATTTTAATGTTTGGCTAAAATGAGTTTAAGCTAGGCAATATTGGTGATCAAACATGTGAGATTAGAGTATACAGGAAAGTCCAGGTTTGAAAACTAGACAAATGGTGAAGTCTCGGAGGTACGACCTCTTGGCAAATGGTGAAGTTGTTGGCGTTCTGGATCTCCGTCCTGCGATCCGGATTCTATCTGCTCCTAGAAGCATAGATACCCCACAGGACAAAAATTTATCCCGCCCTGGATCAATTGACAAAGTCTACAAAAGACCAAGTCAATTGATCCTTCAGGATCGCCGATTCCTAAATTATTGTCTACGGTTTATTTAACTAGTTCTAGAAAATTAAAAACTGCGGAAAAATATAAAATTTGCTAGAACCTCGAAGATGACCTCGGAGCCTTCCGCTGTATTCCTTTCATCTTCCTGGACGTTGGGTGGACAACGATCCTCGAGAAATAAGAACTACAACCTCCGGATGACTTTCTCTTGGATCGACTTTCTTCTTCTCGCAGCAACTTCGCCTTGTCTTGTTCCCTTGCTTAGATCCGGCCACCACTTGAACAAAGAGGTTCGACCACCTCAAGAGAAGAAGGAGAAGGGGTGGTGGAAGAAGAAGAAGGAAAAGGGAAGGAGGAGCGGTTAGGGCCGGCGGCACCAAGGAGAAGAGGAGGGTTTCCGAAATCATTTCGGTATAACTTCTCCTCTCTTGAATTGATCATCTAGTTGCCGCCCACCCCCTCTTCTTTTATAGCCTCACGCCCAAGACCAAGCACCTCTTGCCAATTCTAAATTTTTCTATAATTTTGATTGATTCCATGAACCAATTATAAATTATAGAAACTTATTGAATCCTGGCCTTTAGATTTGTCATGCTTGGTTTCTAGCCATTTGATCTTTTCGGAAATAATTAAAAGTATTATTTCCAACCTTATCTAATATGGCCGGCCACATTGAATTATTTCCATGAATTAATTCAATATTAAAAGGAAATAAAACTTAAACCGAAGAGATCTCATCCATCAGATGCAACTTAATCTCATCTAACGGTTACGATATAATCTCCTTTAATATAACTTGATCTCATCGATCCAATGGCCATGATTGATCCTCTTGGGCGTGTGGTTCAATGAACCATGTCTAGTTCACCTCGTGAACCGGTTCTTCCTTCCAAAGAGAATTAAAACCGAACCGGATAGATCTCGTCCATCGGAGATGACTTAATCTCATCCAACGGTTCTAATCTATTCTCTTCTATTCCTTTTTATTTATTTCGATCCAATGGATGCAACTTGATCTAATCCCACGGATACAAGTTGATCTCATCCATTAACCAATCCTACGGTCGAGAACTAATCTCATCCAACGGTCGAGATTCAATCTCATCCGACGGCTGAGAACTAATTTCATCCGTTTGATTGCATCCTTTTGAAGATGTCTTTAGGCTACAGCGGGGACCTCGAGGAGGTATTAGATCTGGCCTTCTGATGGGTTTCGGATCCCGTATTCAACCCTGAATACACACCTACATCCATCAATAACGATCCATTCCACTAGAGGATCATTATTGCACTACCAATCTAATCCCCAAATTACATTATGGGTTCCTTCTTATTATTTTATGCATTGCTCCCCGTATTTAAGTTATCGTATGTCCGTCAATTATCTGAGTTCACTGACAAGTCAATAATCGACATCTAAGACCTTGAATAGTACCACTCAACCTTATTGTCAGCCGGACCAAGTCCACTTGCAAGATTTGACTTGACAATCCTTATGAGCTCTCCAAGGGGACATCATCAGCTTACTGGGACACGGATTCCTTCTATAATTAATGGCACACCGTATAGATAGTAACATCACCCAACTTATCGAGAATAATTGATCTGACGGAAAGATCTCACCCTTTGGTAAATCAAAGCAATGATTACTAACTATAGGTGCCCATTTATTACATCGAGATTAAGAGTGCATAAGTATAATAACAGAGGTCTTGTTCAATTTATGAGTCAGAGTAAATTGAACAACCTCAATGGTCCTACTCAATACACACAAAGTACACTAGTGTAATTCTACAGTCAAGACAGACTGTCACTGAATTACACTACAACCATTCCCGATGGGTTGTCCGACGCCATCTTGGTTTTGAGCCTAAGTTTATAATTCACAAGGGACTGATAATCATGGTCTTCTGTGTCTCACAGACACCAAGTTATCTACAATGTAAATTAAGAGGACTTTATTGCAAAATATACTATTGCAATCATTTGACCAAAACATGATTTCTTATTTCATAAATGTTTATATACAAGTCTTTTGAGTATACTTCCTAACAGAAGTCTCGGAGGTGCGGCCTCTTGGCAAATGATGAAGTCCCGGAGGTGCGACCTCTTGGCAAATGGTGAAGTCCTGAGGTGCGGCCTCTTGGCAGATGGTGAAGTCCCGGAGACACGACCTCTTGGCAAAGGTGAAGTCCCGGAGGCGCGGTCTCTTGGCAAAGGGAGACTTAGCATGACGAAGCTGAGGGAAACGTCTCAAGCAAGTACAAGGAAGGACACGAGGCTTGTGGAAGATGTTTGAAGGCTTACGTCTAGACTAAGGGATAAAGAAGGAAGCTGAAAGGGGATTTTCAGCTTCACCAGTCGACTGACACTACCATCAGTTGACTGATATGTTGATTAGAAACACACAGAGACCTTGGTGACTGATCAGTCAACTGACCAACTGACTAGTCGACTGATTGATCAGTCGACTGACTAGTTGATCAGTCGACTGATGGAGCTAGCAGTCGACTGATATTCGAATGTTGGGCTAAAAACTGGAGCAATAAACGCAATCTAAAGTAGTCGTTGAAGCCCGTCAGTCAACTGGTCCCTGGGGCAGTCGATTGGAATCGCGAAAAATATAAAATGAAGCTTGAAGAAGGTGTGATTTTTATTCTATCATCTCTGTAAGATTTTCAAGTGCTATCTTTCATATTCTTCCAACATACTTCACTATTCATTTATGTAAGAAGAAGAGAGATTGTTTATAAAGGTTTCTCCACATTCAAAGAGTGCTTTGAGATGGAGAAGTTTCATAGTGGAAAGGTCGCATGCTGTGTGTGGATCCTTGGACTAGTCACCTCGCAGAGGTGGATACCAAGTAAATTGAACAGATTAGCATTGGTTTCTTTTATCTTGCTTTTGTTTTTGTGCTTCCGCAAATAATTTTGTAGGCAAGAGCAAAAATCACTATTCACCCCCTCTAGCAAACGCACTGGTCCCAACAAGTGGTATCAGAGTAGGTCCCTTTCACGCGAACTAACATTCAACCGAAAATTTCAAATAGCGTTTCAATAGTGATACAACACTGCACGACCTCCCTACTTCGATGGTAATGACTTTACATATTGGAAAGGTAAATGGAATATTATTTGATGAATGACAATGAAAACTGATTTAGTATTGTAGATGGCTTTGAGAAACCGAAGAACGCTTCTGGTGCTCCTCTCCCTACCAAGGAATGGTCGAAGGATGTATGCAAGAAAGCTTAAGATAACGCAAAAGCCACAACCACCTTGCAATGCGGACATTCCAAAGAACAATTAAGCAAGGTCGGACCATTCGACTCAGCCAAAGAGCTTTGGGAGAAACTCATCGAACTAAATGAATGTTCAAGCGAATCAAGACGAGCTAAAAGGGATCTTTTGGTAGGACAACTCCAAACCTTCACCATAAAGCCCAACGAGATGGTAAGTTAAATGCACGGGCAATTCAAGGAGATCGTGAACGGTCTTCATGTAATAGGTGAGAAAATCGACAACTGGGACTTGGTAAGGTACGTACTTCAAGCTTTTCCCAGAACCACTCAATGGGCATCAATGGTCGATGTCTTGGGAATCCTATGCGACAAAATCAAAATTACAGAGGAAAATAGGATCCCTCGAGCGATCCATGCGAAAGAAAACTCGTACAAATTTAAAACATAAAATTTTATCTAATAGAAATCACCTTTGATGCGTGCCCTTCGCTTATCCTGCTCATCCAAAGGTCGTCGAATCTCTAACACATTCAAGTGTCCGTGCCTCTATGCGTATCCACACGAACACTCACTATTGGAGAAAGATGGTTGTGCTAGCAACCTTTGTGGATTTTAGACAAGAGGGGGAAGAGGAATTTTGTGCACAATAAGAGAAGGAGGAAGAAAAATGAACTAACAAGAGTTCTTGCAAGAAGAGCTCTTTTATACACATGCCATGAATACCAAGGATTTTTAGGCTTTTGGTATTCCTTATCAATGCATGATAAATCCTATTAATCAAGCATGATAACTCTCATGCATGTAACCTCTCATGCATGTAACTTCTCATGCATGTAACCTCCTCCTCTTCATTGCATGATTAATCGACATTAATCATGCATGATAAATTAAATCCAATTTGAGTCTAACTCAAATTCAACTCATGCATGATAACTTTCATGCATGTAACTTCCTCTTCTTTATTCCAAAATTAATCCACATTAATCATGCATGATGAATCAAAATTCATCTTAGTCTAATTTGAGTCTAACTCAAATTCAACCAAATTGAGTCTAACTCATGTCTAGGTCATCCAATAAGCTTAATTGTGCTTTTAGTCAAACTAAAATGAATTCATCTCCAAATAGAGTGTTATTTGTGTGTGACCCAATAGGTTCTTGTAACGTTGGCAATATTTCTAAAACACATTTTAGTAACATAAGCAATGAGCAATATCTAGATATGCATCATTGCTATCCAAGTGAAAAGAATGTCGAGATCCGACATAACCTCCGTGACTATGATAATGTATGACCATGCCCTTCTATCATTGATATCTAGATTAATTAATGAGGCATAGACTGTGTCATCTTCTTTTCAATCTTTATGTTTCTTGATCCCCAAGTAGACTCACTCAAACAAATGGGCTCAATATCTCATATTGACTCATTTGAGCATGGTCATGCATTTCGTGGTCCTTGATAACACTTATTTTCATAGTTTACTTTGGCTCTAAAACTTGATATTTTGACCCTCTCGTTGTGTAACTATTGAATATTAACACATATTACGAGTAGGAGCTTATTTTGAACCCTATTGCTTATTCCTATAAATTTTGGGTTGAATCTAACATTTTTTTATGTATTTTTCTAGGATACTTAAAGGGCCATGAAGTTGAACTAAGCTGGAGCACGTTTTGACGTGTTTGGAGGTCATTCAAAGTGTTTCAGAGGCTCCCATGGTCGTGCTTCATCTCTTCAGGTCGTGCCCCACCTTGCCTAGGCCGTGTCTCATGAGGCACGGTCGTGCCTACTTAACAGAAAAGAAACTTCTCTAGACCGTGCCCATGAGGCACGGCCGTGCCTCATTTTGCCCAGGCCATGCCAGAAAGGCACGGCCGTGCCCATTTTCCAGAGGTGCGCCGTGCCTAGGCCGTGCCATAAAGGCACGGCCATGCCCATTTTCCAGAGGTGCGTCGTGCCTAGACCGTGCCGTGCTATTTTTCCAGAGGGGCGCCGACCCCAGACCGTGCCAAGAAGCACGACCATGTTGTTTTTCCAGAGCCATGCCTTACCTAGGCTGTGTCTTCAGACACAGCCGTGTCGCGGAGCAGGTTTTGGGGTATAAAAGCTAATTTTTATGAAAGAAACACCATTCTTCCCTTTGGACCTGACCTAGGGGCTAGCCGCCATTTTCCTTTCACCGTCATCATCATCCTCACCCATCACCACTCCTGGAAAGAAGTCAACGGGGATTCCGTCTTCAAATCCGACCATCTTCCATCCACCAAGGAGTCAAGGGAGTTCCATGTTCCTTTATACCATTTCATCTACCGCTTCAACCACACCGAGTTTACATCGGAGTTAGGGGTTCCATCGTCGCAGCATCCTTCCGTGGAGTTTTGCCGCTTCACATTGACCTTCGGCCAGGGACATTGGGAGAGTCATTTTACTGTCTATTTATCAGCTTAGATTGAATTCTGCACATTAGATGTTTGTTTAAATTTCCCTTACAGTTTTGGATGTTGAATATTCTTAGTTTTCCTTTGTTTACTTGTTGATGCATTTATTTAATTTGTTAACGCACTTCCTTATTTCGTTAATGCATTTTATTCTTGGCACTTTCGTATTCGCAACTCTATTTACAATGCTCCATGTTCTTGTTGTTCTTTAGACTTAGAACTCAAAACAATAACCCCCCATCCAATACAAAACAAACTTCAAATCCCCAATTTCAATAACATCTAGAATTACCATACATCGACTACTATCATTCGGGAGACGACTCGAGTTACCCTATACTACTTAGTTAGGGGATTCGGTAAAAATTAAGTTGAAGTGCTCATTTATAACGACAATCTGAGCGCGCACCAATTTTTGACGCCGTAGCCGGGGAGTTGATAGAGGTGTTAGGTATTTCTAGATTTTGATTATTTTCTTTTCATTTTCAATGACTTTTATTGCCTCAATTCCTTATTATACTTGAACTTGTCAAGCATTGTTTCTACACCTAGTTGTCTTGGTTGCTTAATTTCAGGTGAGATAGGAGTGCATGACAAGAACATCTGAGGAACCATTACTTGAATTTGATCGAGAGATTGTTTGATTTGAGTTTGTGCACATTCTCATGTTTCTTTATTGTTGCTTTGATTATTGTTGGTTTACAAAATATATAGAAACTCATTTTACCAATAACCACCTTGTCAACAATTTCAACAGCAAAATTTTTATTTATAGGAACCTTATCAAGGTTTTCAACAACAATTTCAAGGTGGACAACCTCCACATGAATTCCAACAACCTTATCAAGGTTTTCAACATGTGGATCAACAATTTCAACATCAGAATCAGAATTTTCAGCAACAACTTCAGTATTCACAGCCTCAATTCCAACAACAATTTCAGCAACCATTTCAAAATTTTGAGCAACCAATTCAAAGCTTCCAAAACCAGGATTTTCAGCAATTTTCAAGCAATCTTCAGCAGCCCCAAAATCAAAGGTTTCAAGGCAACAATTTTCAACAACATTCATATTCATTGAACTTTCAAGGAAATTTTTAACATCAAAATCAATCAATTCAACCCCCAATTCAATTCCAACTGCAGCCATATCAAAATGGACATAATTCACAAAGTTTTCAGCTTCCATTTCAACAGCCCATCTCATTTCAAGATTAACAAAACTCAAACTCAAACTCAAACCAAGATGACTATGAGAATTCTAGTGAGTTTATTCAACAACAGCAAAGGATGGAGGAGTTAATGCAGCAAATGTTGCAACAATAACAAAATCAACAAAGAACTGCTACAACCTTGCAAAATCTTGAATGAAAACTAGGACAACTTGTAAGTAGCATGAATCAAATACAAGCTCAAAGATCAAGTCAATTACCTTCTCAAGAATTTCCAAACCCTAAAGAAAATTTTAGTGAAATAATTTTGGAAAGTGGGGAGTCTACTTCAAGTCCAAGCACTCAAAAATCAGATTCTCATGAAGAAATTCCAGCAACTCATTTTCCCACACAAATCAGCCTTGAAATGGACTTTACAATGGTTAATGTGAATAAAATTCAAGAGACATAGTGTCACAGGTTGATTTCATTTAGGATGATGGAGAGGATACATTAGCTACTGTGGAAGTTGATATGGAGATTAGTTCTGATTCACTTGTAGTTGAAGATGACCAAATAAGTGTAGGGGATTGCACTGAACCCCAGGGACCACCATTATTGATTGACGTATTAGAGAATTTAGAGGATAGATATGTGAGTGTAGGGGATTGCACTGAGCTCTAGGGATCACCCATATCTACTGAGCAGTCATAGTTGGAGTTGAAGCCTTTACTAGATTATTTGGAAGAAAATCTGAGTCCACTAATTATTATTGCCCAAGATTTAATATCAAAGCAGGAGGAAAATTTATTGCAAGATCTCAGGCAGCAAAAGGAAGCTATAGGATGGAAATTGGATGATATGATTGAGATTAATCCTACCATTTGCATATATAGAGT
>NC_133864.1:634985-664186 GCF_044706935.1 Curcuma longa
TCATTATCTTATTATCCAAGAATTATTTAAGGAAAATTACGGGTATTACAGTAATCGACCGGGAAATCGATTACCATTAGGGGTATCGCCCGATCGATTACACGCTTTAATGGGGAACGAAAATCGCGACTCTTAATCGATCACCCGATCGATTAAGAGGCAGTAATCGATCAACTGATCGATTACGAGGCTGTAATCGATCGGTTGATCGATTACCAAGCCTACTGTGGACGCCGAAATGAGGAAATCGATTGTCTGATCGATTAGGCTTCTGTAATCGATCGGTTGATCGATTACCAAGGCCACTATGATGAAAGTTTTGAACAGAATTGACCTGTGGATCGACTTAAAGCTTAGCAATCGATCTTGTGATTGATTTCAGGGATATAGGTCCTCTGGTTTGGTCAGTTATGGTGAATGAAGCTTAAGGAAGCTAACTCCTATGAAGAAAATGCAACCAAACCTAAGTTAAGGTTTAAATGTGACTAGACATATAATTTTTTTCATAATACCTTAAGTTGAATTCAGGTAATGTATGACGTGAATGTTCGCTATGAATGAAAGAAAGTTGTTATGGAACATTCATGTTATGATGGAAAAGGAAAAGTATAATAAGTATTTTACTTTGAATGAATGACTTGTACCGGAACCCGAAAGGGATCCAAGGGATGGGCTCCAAAAGTTGCCCCTAGGTTGAAGGACATCTGAGAAGACCTAGTAACCGTGTAGTCCGGATTAGCTATCTCGTACTACTTGGTATGTATGCGCGCAAAAGAAATGAATGGGTACAAGCTAGGGATCCCCAAAGATGATGATGATACTATGTTTATCTATTAAGATAATATTTTTCAAAAAGGGAAAATGATTACTATGTTTCATGCATATGATGTACATGTCGAATGATTGATTATGCCTGTTTAGGAAATGTTGACATGCTTGTATGCTTTAAGGTTATGTTTTATGTAACGTTTGGATTTTGTGAGTAGGAAAGGAACTTACTAAGCTTTATGCTTATAGATACTTTCCTTATATTGCAGATCCAGTTAACAGGTACTGAGCAAATGGGAGGCAGCAGGACAGGGCGGTGAAGATGTTAATACCCGAAATTTTCAAGATAAACTTGTAATACCCGAAATTTTCCTTCGATAATTTCTGGATATTTATTTATAAATGATAGATTAAATATGATCAAAAGGAATGAGTATTTAGGTTTTAAGAATGGCCTAGAATATTGTTTGTAATGGGTTAAACTTATGAAGGCTTTGCTAGGAAAAAAAAAACAAAAAGAAAAGAAATGTGGAGGTGCCAAGGGATTGAACCTTGGACCCCTAATGTAAAGGGGGCCTTGGTTAACCAACAGAACAAGAAAATAATTCTTGTTAAAGGCATGAGAGGAATGTTACTTAAAACTAAGGGGTTATAAGTAGCAAACAAACGAGAGGCACTTAGTGGGGTTGCTACGTGGAGTGGTGGGGAGTTACGGAAACCCACGACTCCTGTTCGCCTCCCTTTAAAAACTCTGCTCCTCACCGAAGTTTTCTTTTTCCCTCTCTACTCCTTTGTTTCCGCCGAGAGCTCTTCCTCTCTGCTCTTTTGTGTTCCTCTGGCCGAGAGGTGTTCACCCAGGAGATCGACGGCAAGGGCTTGGAGGAAGGATTAGCGAAGAAGAATTAGCTTTTGTTGGGTAGAATCTGTAGAAACCTTCGAACCGAGGTAAGTTCTCTTCTCACCTGCAGTATAATAGTTACAGTATAATCTTGTAAGGTTTCGTCTAAGGTTTATGTGCTACAATTCATTCATGTTCTGTTTAAATGGCTGATGAATGCATGTTCTGTTTAGGGAAAAAAATGGTTAATACATGTTTTAGAGTTTACTACGATCCTGTTCATGTTCTGTTTAAAAGTTTAAGATAGGTTGAAAAGTAAACTACTGTATGATCGGTTTTAACTGCCTGTTTAGAAGATTAGAGTTTAGGTTTTAATGGAGAACAATCTATTCTGCGAATTGATCAGAAGGGTTTTTAATCGATCAATGGATCGATTACCGGTAGGGTAATCGACCAATGGATCGATTAATAGCTTTAAAGAGGAACAAAATTACGTCAAACAATCGATCATCCGATCGATTAAGGATGGTAATCGATCACCCGATCGACTACCGAGCCTTCTGTGAACGTAACTGGTAATCGATCATCAGAACGATCCCAAGGGAACTTAATCGATCCTCTGATCGATTAAGCCCTCTGGTTTGATCGGATTGGGTTCCAGATAAGTAAACTTTGTGATTTCATGTCTTACCAGGTTCGGCTAAACTTAGGTTAGGCTTAAAATGATGTTCTAATTATAACCAGAGAGTTGACCACCCATTCGGCTTCACCAGCCGAGTCCTCATGCCGGCCAACACCGGCCGAGTCCTCATTCGGCCATTACCAGCCGAATACCCCATTCGGCCTGCACCTCAGCCGAGTCCTCATGCCGAGTCCTCATTCGGCAGCCGATCCTCATTCGGCCGTAGCCTCCTCAGCCGAGTCCATCATGCCGAATCCTCATTCGGCCTAGCCGAGTCCTCATTCGGCCGTAGCTCAGCCGAATACCCATTCGGCCTAGCCGAATCCTCATTCGGCCATCACCGGCCGAATACCCATTCGGCCTAGCCGAATCCTCATTCGGCCATCACCGTCAGCCGAATACCCATTCGGCCTAGCCGAATCCTCATTCGGCCACCACCGGCCGAATACCCATTCGGCCTAGCCCTCATTCGGCCATCAGCCGAATACTCATTCGGCCTTCACCTAGCCGAATCCTCATTCGGCCCTAGCTTCAGCCGAATCCTCATTCGGCCAAGTTAACTGAAACTATAACATAACCAACGAAGTTGACTACCCTGAAAGAAAGGTTAGGGTCAGATTTAGGGTTCAATGATATTAGCCATAGGGTTATGTTATGTTATACTTTATGCCAAATGTATGTAATGAAATATGAATGTTCACCATGTTATGAAAGAAGAACGAAAAGGAACATTCATGTGAAAATGAAATGAAAGTATAAGTTATTTTACTTTAATGAAAGGCTTGTACCGGAACCCGAAAGGGATCCAAGGGATGGGCTCCTTAAAAATGCCCCTAGGTCGAAAGACAGAAGACCTAGTAACTGAGTAGTCGAGATTTGCTACCTCGTACTTACTTGGAATGTGCGCACAAAAGAATGGAATGGGTACAAGCCAGGGGACCCCAAAGATGTTGATTATGTTTATCTAATAAGTTAGTATGTTTTGTTAAACAAATGGTTAACATGTCAAATGTATATGTTATGAAAGGTTAATATGCTTCCATGTTTATGCTAGAAATGATATGATGTTAATGGCATTCGGATTTTGTGAGTAGGAAAGGAACTTACTAAGCTTTGTGCTTATAGATTTCTTTCTTATATTGCAGATCCACCTAACAGGTACTGAGCAAGAGGAGGCAGCGGGATAGGGCTGATAAGATGTGTGTGGTGGTGACTTGACCAAGTCCTGGCCATGCAGATATTTTATATCTGCCTGTTAGTTGTAGTTATTTAAACTATCATGTTATAATGATTCCCTGACTAGACTTTATTATCTAGACTTACCATGCTACTAAGTTCTAATCATTGTATACGAACCTATGCTTGTTACAATGTTTTATGATTTCCGCTGTAAAGTTTCATATTTTCGTATATGATAGATAGTAGTAGCATGAATGTATGAATGTGAATGTATAAACTGTAACGTCCGTCAAAGGCTCTGGTAAGGGCGGGCGTTATGGTCGAGGAGGAAGTCCTGAGCGCTCGCACTCCTCCTGAATCTTCCCCGGTTGCCCGTGCCTGGTCCCGTTCGCGTTCAGAAGCACCACTTGTTGGAAAGGAATTCGTATCAATTGTCTGCTTCAGCTGCTGGTCGAAGCCTCCTTATATACTGGTCCTGAGTCGACTCAGATGCCCATCTGGGTCGACTCCAGCTGACGTGGCAAATCAACTTTAGTCGCTTTCACCCGTTATCCTGTCTGAGTCGACTCCAGTTGCCTTCTGAGTCAACTCCAGTTGATGTGGCGTCAACTGCGATAAGTCTTGACTCTGCGTCAGTCTGAGTCGACTCAAAACCTTATCTGAGTCGACTCCACTGTCGAGTCGACTCAAGTCTCCAGTTGAGTTGACTCAACTCAGGTTAGACCTGAGTTGACTTTGAGCTTGACTTTAAGTTGACTTTGCTTGCTTCACCTCTGCTTTTCCCTCTTGCTTCCAGCTCTTGGTTCCTGCAAGACATGCATACAAGCAAGCAAACAAAACAACCTAAAGCCTTACCTAGTGGGTCTAACTTTAGATTTCTACCGAAATCTTGGGTTAGTCTTGATGGGAAAGTCTTAAAAACTGTTTCGGTAGAACAAAAATTTTCCCGAAAACGATCTCAAGTTGCCCTCATAGTCGATCAAACGAAGTTTAATCAACGCATTTAGATCATTGGGCTCTTGTGTTTGGTTTACAGGATCCAATATAAAAGGAATAATTTAACTTATGCGGAAACATTAAATTATACCTTATGAAGGTTTGAACCCGAAGACCTCTTGATCTTCTGCTGTATTCCTCTCCTCTTCTCAAACGTTGTGTGGGCAACGATCCTTCAAGAATTTCTCCACCAGAATTCTCCACTCCGATGGCTAGCAAAACTTCCTTCCTTCTCTTTATCTGGACAAAAGGAGAAGAGGAAGAAGAAGAGGAGGTTGGCTGCCGAGAGAGTCTCGGCCACCAAAGCTTTGTTCTGTAACGCCCGCCCTTACGTGGGCCCTTGACGGACGCTACAGTTTACTATTCATACAATTCATTTCATTCCTACAACTACTATCATATACGAAAAACTAAACTTTGCAGCGGAAACATAACTACTATTTACAAACAGAAGTTCATATATGATAATAAAGACTAACCTAGGTTGCATAGCAATTCTAGATTATAAAGTTTTACTAGTCATTACTAAAACATGAAACTTTAAAAACATTGTTTAGACATAATATTTAAATATCCAGGACTTGGTCAAGTCACCACCACACACATCTTTTCAGCCCTGTCCCGCTGCCTCCCATTGCTTAGTACCTGTTAACTGGATCTGCAATATAAGGAAACATCTATAAGCATAAAGCTTAGTAAGTTCCTTTCCTACTCACAAAATCCAAACGTTACATAACATCATAACATTAAAGCATAAAAGAACATCCTCATTTCCTAAACATGTATATTCAATCGTTGGTTATTCACATCATATACATAAACATGAAAATCATTGCCTTTTTGAAAATATTTAACTTAGTAGATAAACATAATCAACATTCATTGTTGGGGATCCCCTGGCTTGTACCCATTCATTTCTTTTGCGCGCATTCTTTCAGGTAAGGACGAGGTAGCTAGTCTCGACCTACCTGCATTCTAGGTCTTCTCAAATGTCCTTCAACCTAGGGGCGTTCTTAGGTACCCATCCCTTGGATCCCTTTCGGGTTCCGGTACAAGCCATTCATTAAAGTAAAATAACCTTTTATACTTTCCTTTTCCATTATAGCATGAATGTTCCTTAACATCTTTCATTCATTCATAGTGAACATTCACGTTATACATATTAAATACATTTGACATAAGATATCATATAATCCTATGTCTAGTAACATTGAACCCAAACTCGATCAACCTTAATCTTCCCTTTTAGGTGATCAAACATTCATAGGGTTCTTAAATCCTAATATATCATTCATCACGTTCAGCAGGTCAATTAAGCCCTATTCTAGGTTTGGTTGAACTTTCTAAACATGCTAGCATAAGATTTTAGCTTCATTAACATTAACCCGACCAAACCAGAGGACCTATATCCCTGTAATTGATCAGAAGATCGATTGATAGGCTTTAATCGATCAGAAGATCGATTTCCTATCGTGTGTTCGTCACAGAGAGCTCCGTAATCGATCAACCGATCGATTACCTCTTTACAGTGTTCACAGTAGGCTCTGTAATCGATCAACCGATCGATTACAGCCCCGTAATCGATCAGCCGATCGATTACAGCTCCTTAATCGATCAGCCGATCGATTAAGAGTCGCTAAATGGGTTTCTCATTAAGCCGAGTAATCGATCGGGTGATCGATTACCCGTTCTGGTAATCGATTGTCCGATCGATTACCAGGCTTTCTGTTCTACAACAACATGTATACTACCCTTATCTACACCTATCTATCTTTGCCGAATCATCCTAGGTTTTAATCACATGAAATACACATGAAATACCTTAAGTTTTGTTACAAACTAAGCTTATTTCATGCTGTAAACCTTGTTTAATCAGGCTATATGTATCATACTGGAAAAACCTAGTTAAACTACAACATGTTGTAAACCTTAACCATGTAAAACAGAACCTAATCTATCAGTATTATTCAGTGATCGTGGCTATAAACCTTAAACATGTAAAACAAAACATCGTTTATCGGTATTATTCAGTGAAACACCATCATTGCGGTAAACCTTAACATGTAAAACAGGACATAGTTTATCCTACAACAAAACCCATAAACCTTAACGATTATATTGCAGGTGAGAAGGAACTTACCGTAGTTCTGAAGTTTCTAAAACTTATACCCCACAGACGAGCCTTCTCCTTAGCCTCCCTAGCCTTCCTTCTTTGCAAATCTGGTTGAGGGAGACTCAAGTGCCTTCGGCGGCCAGAGAAGAAGGAGAAGAAACAGAGAAAAGAAAGGAAATGAGAAAAACTTCTCTTTTCGATCAGGGGAATCTTATATAGGGAGGTGAACGGCAGTTACCCTAACTCCCCATAATCTCACGTTGTAACCCCACTAAGTGCCTCTCCGTTTGGTTAGATGCCCCTTCCTAAACCCTTAGGTTTAAGTAACATTTCCCTTATGTCTTTAACAAGAAATAACTACTATCTCCTATGGTTAACTTGGCTTGCTATACATTAGGGGTCCAAGGGTCAATCCTTGGCACCTCCACATTTTTTTTCTAGCAAAGCCTTCATAATTTAACCCATTATAAGCAACACTTTAGGCCATTCTTAAAACCTAAATACTCATTCCTTTTTATCATAATTAATCTATCATTCATAAATAAATATCCAGAAATTATTGAAGGAAAATTTCGGGTATTACAATAATTATTGAAGTCTTCTAGGGTCCACGTATACTCCACGTTAAATATTCTAAAAGTGATATTTCCCTCTTCCTTTTCATCATTTGTATAGTGGACCTCTAGAAAACTAAGGAATTCTAGAGTTATTTTTGGGTATGTTGGAAATTTGTAGTCCATGAAGTCAATCCACCCAATATTATCCAACATCCATGATATATCATCCTTAATTCCTAAAGTTTCCATAGTATAACTATCAGCATAACGAGAGCAAATCATTTTGCGGGAAACTAAATAGTTATACCTGGCTCGTTGGTCATTATTTCGCAATATGATGCCATAAGGGTTGTCGGAAACTTCCTCGGTAGCCTTTCTTTTCCCTTTGTCAGTGGTTTTGCCCTTCGCTTTTGCTGAAGCCTTCTCTTGTGCTGGCTCTTTTCCTTTCCTCTTTCCCGGCTCGTCTCCTTCGCCGGATCCTCCAGATCTGCAAAATTTCTTTAGGATATTGCTCATAATGTCAAATTTAGGGAAGAAAGGATGATTGAAACAAATCTGGGAGTTTTTGTGGTAGATCTGAGGTTGGAGAGGGTGGAGAAGAGAAGGAAGAGCGAAAGAAGTGGAGAGATGGGATTTGGAAGGAGTTTGGAAGGCGAAAGAGGTGAAAGAAGAGAGATGGCTACTTTTTTCGGGGGCACACGGCTGTGTGCTAGGGCAGACACGGCCGTGTGCCCTTTATATGGAATGAGAGGCACAACCGTGCCTATGAGGCACGGCCTGGGACTGGCGTGCTTCTGTGCTTGAGGCACGCCCGTGTCTAGGAGACACGGGTTGAGCAAGGCGCGCCACTGAGGAATCCACACGGCCGTGCCTGATAGGCACGGCCTTGTGTGGTCGCGGTTCTGTTGGACAGGCACGCCCGTGCCTGGTAGGCACGGCCTCACAGAGTCATGGCTCTGTTGAGAAGCACGGTCGTGCCTATGAGGCACGGACAGGACTTAGTCGCCTCTCTGTTTAGGAGGCAGGGCCGTGTTCATGAGACACGGCCTTAAGCTGGAGTGTGCCTAACTATAGGCACGGCCGTGCCCCACCAGGCACGGCCGTGTTTTCACAACAGAGGAGCAGCTGCCAGGGGTCGTGCCAGACAGGCATGGCCGTGTCTTCGTTTCAGCCCACAGTCAGCGCATGGTCGTGCCTCATAGGCACGGCCGTGCCACCATTCCAGAGCAACGTTTGGCTTAGGCTGTGCCCCACAGGCACGACCGTGCCATGTCTCCAGAGCCCCATCTGCCCCTGGCCGTGCTCACCAGGCTCGGCCGTGCCACCTTTCCAAAGATTCACCGTTCCAAGGCCGTGCCCCCTAGGCACGGCCGTGCCTATTCCACAGAACAGCGGCAGCACACGACTGTGTCTCCTAGACATGGCCGTGTGACGGGGGCGTGCCTGTCCATATAAATAGTCTTCTTAAGAGCCCTAAGAAAAGGGGGAGACACGGCCACTCGCAGTGGTTGTTCTGAGCAGGTGGCACGGTCGTGTCTGTGAGGCACGGCCAGGGGCTGGCAAGCCTCTGTTGATGACACATGGCCGTGCTTGTGAGGCACGGCCATGTCTTGGCGGCATGGCACTAAAGAGGTGACATGGTCGTGTCTAGGAGACATGGCCATGTCCTGGCAGCTGCTGGAGGAGGGCATGGTCGTGCCTATGGGGCACGGCTAGGAGTAGTTGGGCTTCTGTTTGAGAGGCACGACCGTGCCCTTGGGGCACGGTCTCTGAAGTTGATCTTCTGTTGGCAAGCACGGCCGTGTACACTGAGCACGGCCCTGGGGAGGTACTAGACATGGCCGTGCCTTTGAGGCACGACCCTGTCTTGCCTTGTCTTCAATTGATACTCCGTCTCGCCTGTTTTGCTCCGTTTCTGTCCTGTAAATACACAAACACACGAGCAGTCCTCCGAATTAGAAAATAGAGAAAATAATACCTAATGCACAGATAAAGGATGTAATTGTTGGATTTTTCGGGCCGTAAAAATCGCTTTTTACGTTGTGGAAATCCCGGAAACCCATACCACGGATCCGTGCGAAGAACAAAAATTTACTTGTACATATTTAGAACTACTCTTACATCTACATGAAGAGATTTTTACCCTCGAAGCGTGCCCTTCGCATATCCCGCTCGTCCTTGCGATCGTTGGATCTCGAGGATGTCAAACGTACACCCCTCTACACGTATCCACACGGACAAATCGATGGAGAACAAAACCTCTTGAGTGTGCTAGCACCCACTTGAGGTTTCGGCCAAGAGAGGAGAGGGAGAGGGAGAAGAGAGCTAGAGGAAGAAGAAGCCTTGAATAGGATTGAATGAAAAATGAATTCTCATTCCACCTCTAAAGTGGCCGGCCACATCAAAGCACAAGGGGGTTACACAACCTCCTTTAATGCCATGAGTTACAACCTTTTAGTAACTCCCATGAAGTGACATGCTTGATGATGTGGAGCACCACCATTGGCCAACATTTATGCCACCTCACCTTGAAGTCATTTGGTCAAGTCAAACATTGACCATGAAGTGGCATAAGTCAAGTCAAACTTGACCATGACATGGCATAAAGCCAAATCAAACTTGACCATGACATGGCATAAAGTCAAGTCAAACTTGACCATTAAGTCTTCCTTCTCAAGTCAAGTCAAACTTGACTTCTAATCTCCCAAGGTTGATCAAATCAACTCAATTAGTCTAGTTTGGATTACACTTAATCCAATTTGATTCATCACATGAATCTAATCCTCTTGGTTCATCAAATGAACCTAATCTCCATCTAATTGCCCTTTGTGTGTGACCCTATAGGTTCTTGTAACGTTGGCAATGCTTCTAAACTAATTTAGAAACATAAACAATGAACGGTATCTAGCAACACATCATTGTTACCCAAGTTACAAGAATGTTGAGATCCAACATCACCATAGTGACTACTAATTGTGACTCTTGACAACCCTAAATTTGCTATGCAATGGATATGTCACGAGTAGGGTTGCAAATTAGAATTTATAAATTTATCTTATGTTGGATGTAACGCCCGCCCTTACGTGGGCCCTTGACGGACGCTACAGTTCTTACATTCATTCATTCTTTCATTCAAGTACTATCATATAAAAAAATTAAACTAAACTAAACATGCAGCGGAACATACTACTAATCTAAAACAGATTCATATATGATAGCAGTGCAATAATAAACAATACCAACTAACCTAGGTTGCATGGCAAATACTAGGTTATACAGTTCTAAACAGGATAATTAACACATGATATTAAAACATTGTTCAACATGAAATAAACATTGGTTTCATGGCCAAGGCTTAATCACGTCACCACCACACACATCTTCACCGCCCTGTCCTGCTGCCTCCCATTTGTCAGTACCTGTTAACTGGATCTGCAATATAAGGAAGGTATCTATAAGCATAAAGCTTAGTAAGTTCCTTTCCTACTCACAAAATCCATCGTACATAAAACATAACCTTAAAGCATACAAGCATGTCAACATTTCCTAAACAGGCATAAATCAGTCATTTGACATTTACATCATATACATGAACATAGAAATCATTTTTGCCTTTTTGAAAAATATTATCTTAATAGATAAACATAATCATCAACATCTTTGGGGATCCCTGGCTTGTACCCATTCATTTCTTTTGCGCGCACATACCAAGTAGTACGAGGTAGCTAATCCCGACTACACGGTTACTAGGTCTTCTCAGATGTCCTTCGACCTAGGGGCAACTTTTGGAGCCCATCCCTGGAATCCCTTTCGGGTTCCGGTACAAGCCATTCATTCAAAGTAAAATACTTGTTATGCATTCCTTTCCATGAATGTTCCATACATCTTTCATAATGAACATCCTTGTCATTCAATCCATTCATCATAACATTGTACATAACATATGCTTAACAGTCTTTTGTTTAAACCTTAACTTTAGGTTTGGTTGTACTTTCTTCATAAGACTTAACTTCATTAACCCTAAACCGACCAACCAGTGGACCTATATCCTTGTAATCGATCAGAAGATCGATTGATAGACTTTAAATAGATCAAATGGTCGGTTTCTGTTCAAATTTTTATCACAGTAGCCTCTGTAATCGATCAACCGATCGATTACAGGGCTTAATCGATCAGAAGATCGATTCCCTCGTTACGGTGTCCACAGTAGGCTTGGTAATCGATCAACCGATCGATTACAGCCTCGTAATCGATCAGCCGATCGATTACGGCCTCTTAATCGATCGGGTGATCGATTAAGAGTCGCGATTTTTGTTTCTCTTTAAAGCGTGTAATCGATCGGGCGATCGATTACACCCTCTGGTAATCGACCAACGAGTCGATTACCAGGGTTTCTGCTCTCGGTTCCTCGGACTCACTTAACAACATGATAAGTTATAACTGTTTAACGCACATGCAACCACCAGTTTAACGAGATTACAACCTAACACATATAGATCTAACAAATAACAGCATATAGATCTAACAAAGAATCCTTAGGTTTTATTTATCATAACATACGAAAACCGTAAACATGCTATAGCCCTTTTAAGGAAGAATCTATAAACAAGCATGATGTATCTAACACAGTAACATTTTTAAACGATTAGAACAGCATGAATCCTTACAACAGTAACCTTTTAAACCGTTTAAAAAAACACATTAACATGGCATGATTTCTAAAAAAACTATCATCGTAACCATAAACATAGCATGATTTACCTATACAAACTATCAGCGTAACTATTATATTGCAGGTGAGGGGATACTTACCGTTATCGCGATTCTAAGGGTTATAATGCCTCTCCTAGATCTCTTAGCCTTCCTCAATCAGGTTGGCCAGCAACCTTCGAGAAGAGAGAAGAGAAGAAAGAAAGAAGAACAACAGGGAAGCGAAAAAGAAAAGGGTCTCGAGGGAGGGTTTATAAAGGAAAGAGGGTTAGCAGTTACGAACCCATCAATCCCACGATCCAACCCCACTCTGCCTCTCCGTTTGGTTTAATGAAATTTCATAAACCTTCAGGTTTAACAAGCATTGCCCTTATCTCTTTAACAAGAATTAATTACTATCTCATATGGTTAACTTGGCTTGCTACATATTGGAGGTCCAAGGGTCAATCCTTGGCACCTCCACATTTTTTTTTCTTTTTCTTTCTTTTTATAGCAAAGCCTTTATGCGTTAACCCATTAAAGCAACATTCTTAAAACATAATTATTCATTTCTTTTTATCATCATCAATCTATCATATACATAACTATTTATCCAGAATTTATCGAAGGAAAAGTCGGGTATTACAATCCTCCATACCTTCTAAAAAGTTCGTCCTCGAACTTAGAATAATTCTGGATACTTCCGTTTCATATCTTCTTCACGTTCCCATGTCATTTCTTCAGATTGTTGATTTCGCCACAAAACTTTGACTAACGGTACCTCTTTGTTCCGTAGTCTCTTGACATCTCGATCCAGGATCTGTACGGGTCTACTTTCATAACTTAGATCCTCCTGGATTTGGATTGCCTGTGGCTCAATCACTTTGTCCTCGTTGGGAATACACTTCTTTAGCATGGATACGTGAAACACATTGTGAATAGCGGCCATCTCTTGAGGTAACTCGAGTTCATAAGCTACCTTGCCGACTCTATTCAGTATCTTGTATGGTCCCACGTATCGCGGACTTAGTTTTCCTTTCTTGCCGAACCTCATAATTCCTTTCATTGGAGTAACTCGGAGAAAAACAAAATCTCCGACATTGAATTCCAATGGCCTCCGTCGTTGATCGGCATAATTCTTCTGCCGGCTCTGGGCAGTTTCTATCCGTTGACGTATATTCTGTATGGCTTGGGTGGTGTCCTTGATGAAATCCGTCTGGACTCCCATTTCTTTCTTCTCACCACCTTCATACCAACAGATAGGAGATCTACATCTCCTTCCATATAGAGCTTCATATGGTGCCATTCCAATAGTAGCTTGGTAGCTATTATTGTAAGCAAATTCTGCTAAGCATAAATATCGACACCAGCTCCCTTTGAAATCCAAGGCACAAGCTCTTAACATATCTTCTAATATCTGGTTCACCCTTTCTGTTTGTCCATCTGTTTGAGGGTGAAACGCGGTACTGAACTTTAGCTTCGTGCCGAGAGCCTTATGAACACATTCCCAAAATTGTGAAGTGAATCGACCATCCCTGTCTGAGATAATGGTCTTGGGAATACCATGCAATCTGATGATTTCTTTAACATATAATTGAGCTAGTTGCTCAATTGAATACGTCATCTTGATTGCTAGGAAATGTGCTGACTTTGTCAGTCTATCCACTATCACCCATATAGCATCATATCCGTTTGTAGTCCTGGGAAGACCTGAAATGAAATCCATAGAGATGTCTTCCCATTTCCACTCCGGAATCTGAATTGGTTGCAGAACTCCTCCAGGCCTCTGGTGTTCTGCTTTGACTTGCTGGCAGGTCAGGCAGGTACTGACATGCTTAGCTACATCCCTCTTCATACCAGACCACCAAAATCTTCCTTTCAGATCTTGATACATCTTGGTGGATCCTGGATGCATAGCATAGGGAGTTCCATGAGCTTCTTCTAAAATCTTCTTGCGCAGTTCCGGATCGTTAGGGATACATAACCGATCCCTAAAATATAATACTCCGTTATCGGCGATCCGAAAGCCTTCGCCTTTTCCTTCTTGGATCTCTTGCTTGATCTTCTGGAGACTTGGATCACTATTCTGCTTTCCCAATATATCATCGAACAATGATGGCACTATGGCCAGGGTCGAGAGTTGTCCAGAGATAACCTCGATCCCGTAGCTCATAATCTCCTTTTCCAATGGTCGAGATAATACTGATAAAGACATCAAAGTGGCACTAGATTTCCTACTGAGTGCATCTGCCACTTTGTTGGCTTTACCCGGATGGTAGAGAATTTCGCAGTCATAGTCCTTCACTAGCTCCAGCCATCTGCGTTGTCTCATATTGAGATCCTTTTGTGTGAAGAAATAGCGCAGACTCTGGTGATCTGTGTAAATTTTACACTGTGCTCCGTATAGATAATGTCTCCATACCTTCAGCGAAGACCACCGCTGCTAACTCTAAGTCATGAGTGGGATAATTCTTTTCATGCTCCTTTAATTGCCTAGAGGCATAGGCAATCACTTTACCACCTTGCATCAGTACAGCTCCGAGTCCCAATCGGGAGGCATCGCTGTACATATCGAAGCTCTTATCATTTTCTGGAAGAGTAAGGATTGGAGCATTTGTAAGTCTTCTTTTCAACTCCAAGAAACTCTTCTCACAATCTTCAGTCCATATATACTTCTTGTTCTTCTTGGTAAGAGCTGTCATAGGTGCTGCGATTCTTGAGAAGTCTTCTACGAACTTACGGTAATAACCCGCCAATCCGAGAAAACTCCTGACTTCGCTAGCATTCTTTGGCCTATTCCAGTTACTTACAGCTTCTATCTTTTTCGGGTCCACCATAACTCCATCCTTGGAAATGATATGACCCAGAAAAGATACTTGCTCCAACCAAAATTCACATTTGGAAAATTTGGCATATAATTGCTTCTCCGAAGAATCTGCAACACCGTCTTCAGGTGTTGGGCATGCTCGTCTTGATCCCTCGAATAGACAAGAATATCGTCAATGAAGACGATTACAAATTTGTCGAGAAATGCCGAGAATACCCGATTCATCAGGTCCATGAACATGGCAGGAGCATTAGTTACTCCGAACGGCATGACTACGAACTCATAGAAGAAAAAGAAATAGGGAGGAACAAGGAATTGAACCTAAGACCTCCAATTTATGTAGCAAGCTTTAGACCAAATGGGCAAGTTGACAATTCTTATTAAAGGAAAGAGGGGATGTTAGTTAAAGCAAAAGGGAGTATTAAGCAGTTTAAAAATCAAACGGAACGTTGAGGTGGCTTGGCATTAGTAACGGTTGGCTTTATGGCTAATTAAGAGAATTAAAAATGGAGGTTATCGAATGATAGCCTTATAAGACCTTGCTTACTCTCCGAAACCAGTTTCTCCTGCTTTTGTCGTTCTTCTCCTCTGGCCGAAGCTGAAGTTTCCTTCTGTTCTCTGTCCTTTTTCTCTGGCCGAAGGTTGTCTGCTCTGGCCAAAGGTGTTGGTCGGTTCTTGTTGGGTAATCGTTAGAAACATCAGGAACATTGTAAGCTTCCTTCTCACCTGCAGTGTAATGGCTGGGTTTAAATGTTTTTGTTGTATAATATAAGGGTTTCGTGATTTCTGTCATTGGAACTAAGTTTAAACCATAGCATGTTACTGTAATGCCTGTAAAAACCTAGTTTAGATCTGTTTTAAGGAGTTTTAAGCATGTTTATGTTGTTATGTCTGTTTAGGACTTTAAACAGATTGATTTATGTTTACTTAACGAGTTTGTTAGAGTAATCGGTATGAACTGTTATGCCACACAGCAAGGTTAGTTCTAATGTTTCAGTATTAATCTAGTTAGGATTATTTTCAGAGTTTTAAGCATGATTTAAATGTTTAGAGCAAATATTAGTTACGATACGATCATGCTATTCTTATTGTGGTTATAGAATCTGTTAGGGTTCATGGACATAGTTATATAGGGTTTAACAGAGAACAGAAAGAAATACTGTAAAATGTGAATTTGATCAGTAGGTTGGATAATCGATCACTGGATCGATTACCAGAACGGTAATCGACCACGGGATCGATTAATAGGGTTAAAGAGGAACAAAAGTTACGTCAAATGATCGATCAAGTGATCGATCAAGAGGGGTAATCGATCACTCGATCGATTACCAAGCCTCGGGATAGAAATCTACGAGCCGTAATCGATCAAGTGATCGATTAAGGCCAGGTAATCGATCATTCGATCGATTACCGTGGTTTCTGTGAACAGCAGGATACTTAATCGATCTTCTGATCGATTAAGCCCTTGTTTTGGGTCAGATTAAGTTCCCGAAGGGAAATATTATGCTAGGATAGTTTGATCAAGTTGGTTGGACTTGGGTTGGGTTTAAACAAGGTTCTAAACCTAACCAACAAGGTTTTTGACCATCTTAAAGAATGATCAAGGAATTAAGGTCAAGTCAAGTAGCAATCATAATAACCTAAGGGTTATGTTGGCTCAAACTCAAATATATGTAATGAGTTTAAAGAACGGGAATGTTCACCATGTTATGAAAAGAAAATGTAAAGGAACATTCACGTGAAAATGATAATGAAGGTATTTAAAGTTATTTTACTTTAATGAAAGGCTGTACCGGAACCTGAAAGGGATCCAAGGAATGGGCACCTAATGAACGCCCCTAGGTCGAAAGACAGAAGACCTAGTAACCAAGTAGTCGAGATTTGCTACCTCGTATTACGTGGAATGGCGCGCCAATGAATGAATGGGTACAAGCCAGGGGGACCCCGACAATGTTGATTATGTTTATCTATTACAATAATAGATTTGAAAAGAAAAATGGTATTCATGTTTAATGCATATGATAGAATGTCAAGGTTAATGAATGTGCATGGTTATGTTTATGACTTACATGTTTTTAAGTCTTAAAATATTATGATTCCATGTGACGTTTGGATTTTGTGAGTAGGAAAGGAGCTTACTAAGCGTTATGCTTATAGTTTACTTTCTTATGCTGCAGATCCTACTAACAGGTATTAAGCAATGGAAGGAGGCGACAGGACAGGAATGAATGATGTGTGTGGTGGTGACGTGACGAAGTCCTGGCCATGATATTAAATAATAAACTCCTGTTGTTGTAGTTTGTTTTAGACTATCATGTTAATCATGTTGACTCATGTTTCGATTAAGTTCGTATCAACTAGATTTATCATGTTTGGGTTAAGTTTATCTACTGTATACGAATCTATGCATTGATATGATCTTTTAATTTCCGCTGCAAGTGTAGATTTTCGTATATAGTAGCAATATGTATGAATGAATGTACAAACTGTAGCGTCCGTCAAGGCTCTGGTAAGGGCGTTAATCTACTTGCAATTCCTACTATTATCCTGCCTAAACTTATGCATGAAAAAGTGCATAAATAACTGAAACCAAACACACAGAGCCCTAACCAATGCTCTGATACCATTGATGGGAAAGTCTTGAAAAACCGTTCCGGTAGATTCTTGCAGAACAAAAATTTTCCCGGAAATGATCTCAAGTTGCCCTCATAGTCGATCAAACGAAGTTTGATCGACTCATTTAGATCATTGGGCTCTTGTGTTTGGTTTACAGGATCTAATATAAAAGGAATAATTTAACTTATGCGGAAACATTAAATTATATCTTATGAAGTTTGTACCCGAAGACCTCTTGATCTTCTCCTGTATTCCTCTCCTCTTCTCGAACGTTGTGTGGGCAACGATCCTTCGAGAATTTCTTCACCAGTATTCTCCTTCCGATGGCTAGCAAACTTCCTTCCTTCTCTTGAAAAGAGAAGAGGAAAGGGGTTGGCTGCCGAGAGGTCTTGGCCACCAAAGATTAGAGTAGTTGTCCGATAAACCCTTGGTAACCCCCTTCTTTTATAGCTTAGTCATCTCCCAAACATGGTATGATTTGTATCATAAATATGGTATGATTTAGATCATAAACATGGTATGATTGGATTCAATCTGATCGGAGAATTTTGGTATGATTTCGGAAGTTTCCTATTCGAACCCAGGTGTTTAATCGATCAAGCAATCGATTAAACATCGCTAATTTTTCTCATCAACACTGGTAATCGATCGATCAACTGATCGATTACCAGTCGATCTCCCACGGAGCTTGGTAATCGATCAGCTGATCGATTACCAAGGTGTGTAATCGATCAGCTGATCGATTACACCACTTAGCATGGGTTCGAATGTCTGGTTTCTTCACGAATTCTTCCAATGTGGATTTGAGGATTCCCAGAGGCTACAGTAGGGACCTAGAGGAGGAATTGGTTTTGGTCTCCTGATGAACTTAAGCTTCCCATGCTCTTCACCGAACACACAGCTTAAGTCTATCAATAATAACTCATTCCACTAGAGAGTTATTATTGCACTACCGCACCAATCCCATATTATAATATGGGCTCCTTCTTACTACAAGTACATTAGTCTCCCTGTGTTTAAGATATCGTATGTCCGTCAATTAAATGAGTTACTGACAACTCGAATTTAATCAACTTTTAATCCAAGAGTAGTACCACTCAACCTTATTATCATGCGGACAAGGTCCACCTGCAGAGTTTACATGATAATCCTTATGAGCTCCTCAAGGGGACATCATCAGCCTAGATTATAGGACACAGTTTCCTTCTATAATCAACAACACACCATGTACATAATACTACTTTCCAACTCATCGGGCCTTTTGATCTATCGTTCTAAATCTCACCCTTTGATGAATTAAAGAAGTATATACTAAGCACATGTGTTTGTTATTATATCGGGATTAAGAGCATGTACTTCTATAGTAACAGAGGTTTAGTTCGATTATATAGTCAGTATAAATCGAACAATCCTCAGATGGTCCTATTCAATACACACTTAGTGTACTAGTGTAATTCTATAGTCAAGACAGACTAAGACCAAATTACACTACAACCAATCCAATGGTTTGTCCAATCCATCTTGGTTGTGAACACTGTTTATAATCTATAAGGAACTGACAACATGGTCTTCTGTGTGTGACTCTGCACACCATGTTTATCTACAATATAGATTAATCGGAGACTTGCATAAAAACTAAATGCAAATATTGACTAAATGTGATTCTTATTTTAGAATGTTTATTTACATAGCTAGGATTCTGTTTATTTACTAGAGCGTTTGGGTTTCCTTGGCATTGGCTTCATTTTTTTTTTTTTACGGTTGTGTCCCACTTTTCGCAAGACTACCGGAGGCCATCGTTGTCTGTGAGCATTGTAAATCTGGTTTGGATTACAATCCACATATCCACCTATGTCTTGAGGTGGTACTCCATTCTACCTTTTCAATAGATGAAGTCCTCCCTAGAGAACAACGGTAGTATGGTGGTGTTGTAGCCTTCCTAATGGGCCATAAGAATCTGGCACAAAAATAACAAAATGAGATGTACCAAGACTTGGTCTTGGATTAGTAGCGCGAGAAAAATGATAAGAAGTTTAAAAGTAGAGTGAAAATGAAAAATAATCGATAAACTTCTTGATCAGTGGTTGCACTAAAGATCGGGCATCCCTCGCTCTAATACCAATTGTAGGATCGTTAGGAGCGATAGAGGGGGTGAATAGCGATTCTGGGCATTTTCGCAATCTTTGAAAAGTTTGTAAAACTTGTGTACATGAAACAAAATAGGCAACGAAAAATGACTCAAGTACACAATTATTTTACTTAGTTCAAAGCCACAGGCTGCTACTCCAAGGCTCACGATCAGAGAGTGTTTCTAACGGGCAATTCACTAAGTAACTCCCCTCTTACGAAAGGAAGTTAAGTGTTGTACAGAATAAGTAGGATCGATAACAAGTATATGACCTAAAATTTAAGTACAAAAAGCAAAGCACTAAATTATTATACCAATAGAGTATGGATGCGTAGACTTTGATGCATCTCCTCGGCGTGACGATAGTATTTCGGATGGAATATCTTCATGGAGATAATTGTCGTTAAGTTGTAATCAGATCCTTCTAGGGTCCTCCTCGAGGCTACTTTTATTGACTGATCCGGATTCCTGGAGGCCTTTTCAGGCACCTCCACATTGTCCTGTCGATCTACTTTCAATGCTGACTCAGCACTTTTGGACGCCTGTATCCCTTTCCGGGTGCTTGCATGCTAATGTGGAGGTTGCTGGATTAACCTTGACTCCGCAACGTCTTACCAAATTCGGGTGCCTGGAGGTTAAGGTGTCTTGACCATTGGGACTGTGCCACCTCACCACCTCACTGGCCCATTCCGTTGGCATCCGATCGCCTAGAACCAATCTAGGCGCCTGGATGTTCGGTCGCTTGGATCCATATAAGGGCATCCATAATATAAAATTTCAGTCCCTCCTTTCATGCATTACAAGTTAATCCAAAACACAAAATATAACAGAAAAGAAAATAGTTTAGCCAAACTATTTGATCTTGATTTCAGGTTTCCGGTGAAACTCTAGGTCAGATCGATGCCTACTGTTCCTCTGACTAGGAACGCGTGCTCACCCACTCCACTTTGAAAACTTACCTTGTGCCAACCAAGTCCTCCAGACTTATTGGAGTTTTACTTAACTTCGATCCTTGGCCCCCAAAACTTCCACCGCTAGACGTCCAGTCCTCTAGACCCGCTTAGACTTCCACCTGGTGCTCTTGATCTGCCAAGACTTCTGCCTAGTTCTCCTGACCAAGACTTTCTTGTTGGTGCAATCTTTGCTCCAAGTGCATTGAGTTTCAATGTTTGGCTAAACTATGTTTGAAGTTAGGCAATACTTGTGATCTAACATGTGTGATGCAAGTTTGTAGGAAAGTCCAAGCGTAGTCTTGACAAAGCAAAAGTCCAAGTGGGTAGTCTTGGCAAAGCAAAAGTCCAAGTGGGTAGTCTTGGCAAAGCAAAAGTCCAAGTGGGAAGTCTTGGCAAGGAAAAGTCCAAGTGGGTAGTCTTGGCAAGGAAAAGTCCAAGTGGGTAGTCTTGGCAAGGACTTGACATGACGAAGCTGATGGAAGCATCTCAAGCTAGTGCAGGGAAGGCATGAGGCTGTGGGAGATGTTTGAAGGCCGAGGTCTAGGTCAAGAGAAGCTGAAATGTGATTTTTCAGCTTCACCAGTCGACTGGCCCTGCCAGCAGTCGACTGCTAATAAATCAGACGCACACAGAGAAATCAGTCGAGCCAGAGGAAGACAGGAGTCGACTGGGCAGTCGACTGGTGTTATGGTGAGTCGACTGTTGCCAGTCGACTGGTCTTGGAACAGTCGACTGTGATTTGAACGTTGCAGAAAATTGGCAAGCATTTAATGCACTTTAATGCGAGATTTTGTTGCCGATTGAAGGCATCAGTCGACTGGCCCTGCCAGCAGTCGACTGATGTTGCAGAGATATAAAAGAAGCCTGCACGAGAACAACTCAAGAATTTCGCTATTCTTTTATTGCTTTGTGCTTCTTCTGAGAACTTATTTGTTCTCCATTCTCTGCTTTCTTCCTCTCCTCTCAAACACTATTTCATATCATATTTGAGGAGATCGAAAGAGTTGTAAAGGTTTCTCCGCCTTCGAGGTTTTCGAGAAGGAGAAGATTCATAGTGCATCGGGTGTGTGTGTGCGTGTGGATCCTTGGATTAGTCACCTCTGCGGAGGTGGAGACCAAGTAAACAAACCGGGTTAGCGTTGATCTCTTGCTTTCTTTTTTATATTTTTGCTTCCGCTAATCTCTGTGCAGAGAAAGATTAAGAAAAATCGAGAAACGCTATTCACCCCCCTCTAGCGAACCAACCGATCCTAACATTTCTTGTCAAGTCCTTTACACCAGGTCTTCCTCCTAATCCTCTAGATTATGTTTTTCTTTGCCTAGCCTCCAAGTAGAACTTCTACTACCTAGCCGCAACTACGGTTTTTCTGTGCCTAGCCGCAACTAGGGCTTTCCTGTGCTACCTGCACACTTAGTTCATCTCATTAGATCACTTCATATACTTAACTTGAACCCTTTGCCATTATCAAAACTTAGGTTCGATCATCTGGTGCTCCCTACACCAACTTTCGTAACGTTGGCAATGTCTCTAAAATAATATTTTTGATACATAAGCAATAAGTGACATCTACCAATGCATCATTGCTACCCAAGTGATGATAATATCGAGATTCGACATAACTTTTTTGTGTCTATTATCTTGTGTAATTTGGTCCTTCCATCCTCGATATCTAAATTGATCTATGAGGCATAACTATGTCATCCCCTTATCAATTTTTTTGTTTCTTGATCTCTAAGTAGACTCACTTAATCAAATGAATTCAATATCTCATATTGACTTAGTTTAAGCATGACCATGTATTTTAAGTAGTTCTACTTAATCAAGGGGCCTACAGATATCACTTCTGTCATATGGAAGGGATAGATCCCATCTACATCACTTACATCCCTTCGCATAACTTATTACATACCCAATGATCGACTATATAGTCCACCTTGTTATAGGCGACATTTATTGATAATAAAGTACACAACTTCTTATATAAGGAACCGTAGTGACTTTTGGTCTAAGGACTATTTATACTAATAGTCACTATGAGAATATTTATGACACTCATATAACGATCCATAAAACATTCTCATGGTAGGTTAATGTACATATTCTCTAATATATACCCATGTGTCAACTTGATATCTTATATCCATTGTATATTAAAGCTTGACTAGGAATAGTTAAGAGTAGTATTATATATATATCTACAGTCTCCTACTATTAATTCAATCAATTGATATGCTGTAGACTAGAATCTACTACTTTAGGGTATTATTATACTTATTCATTTGGCATAGATCTGATATAAATATAATAATCATAAACTGTCTTTTATTAATAAAATATGGTACAAAAGTTTCCTTGTCAATCATCTTATAATTGATTTTAAGGGCCAACACTAACGATTATGTCGTACTTTATTGATTAATTTTAATTTTAGAACCTAAGATTGAACTATTTTGCAAGCATGTCTATTTATTAAAGACTTTTATGTTGAGTGTTAGACTTGAACCCAAGTTTAAATTTATTGTACACATCCTTTGAGATCCAAGTATCATAATTAGGTATTTGGAGCCCGAAGTGAAATTTTTAAATGTTACCTTAAGTTCTCAACTTGACGTTTCAAGAAGGAATTTTCTTTCTCAAGTTTTTGAACTTGAGTTAGGGTCTTTCCTAAACTTGGTTAGTTGAAGAACTTAGGTTGATCTTACCCTTAAGGTCTTTTAGCTTCTTAAGATGGGATCTAATTTGTTCATCAGATTTAGCTAACTTATTTGTTAAACAAGTGATTATTCTATACAATTTATCTATTAAGGGAGAAGTTACCTTATCGTTGAGTCTTGTTGGCCTGAATCTGATTCTAGCTTGGACTCTAGTTCTGACTCGAATTCAGATCTAGCTACCTCCTCCTTAGCCATAAGCGACATGAAGTTGGTCTAGTTCGATTCCTCTAAGTCTGATTTTGAGGATGATTCATCTCAAGTGGATTTGAGTACCCCATTTGTCCTTAGCTTCTTGGGGTTGTCCGCTTTAAGGTTGGGGCACTTGGACTTGTAGTGTCCCTTTTTATTGCATCCATAACACATTACCTTTGATTTAGGCTTGCTTGGTTTGCTCTGACCTGCTTGCTTGCCTATTGACTGGATAACCCTTTTGATATCTCTTTTTTGCAAAGCACTTCTTTTTAAAAAACTTTTGGACTAGGTTCACGATATTTGAGGATAAGTCTTTATCTTTTGAATCCAACTCATCTTCTGATCTTTTTGACTCCGATCAAGATTTTCACTTGGTTTCCTTGCTTTTGATTTATCCTCAAATTAAAGCTATACCCTTCTCATGTGAATTCAAGTTAGCTTTCTCATGTAATTATAATTCATAGAATAATTCATCTAATTTAACCATAGATAAATCCCTAGATACTTTGTATACATCAACTATTGATACCCACAATGTGTTTCAGAATAATTTTTAACCGTTTGTCCAATTGTGTGGAGTCCACTCAGAATATCTTTGATCCTCACATGTAGTTGATTTGCAGACTCTCCACTTTGCATTTGATAGTTAAATAATTGATTTAATAAAAGATCCCTTTTTATTACCTTTGAATCATTGGTTCCTTCATGGGGTTCGATCAACTTGTCCCGAAGACTATCGAACGGTTTGATTTGATTTAGTTCTTCTTTCATTAGTCCACACTATAGGGTATTTACAACTCACGTATCGACTTGCGCTTTCTTTTTGATGTCGGGGGTTCCACTTCTCCATTTTTATGGGTAGTCCGGATTTGTCGATTGGCATTGTGAAACCTTTCTTGACTATGATCCACATATCAATCTCTGTCATCAAAGAGTACTCCATCCGCCCCTTTCTAGTAGTTAAAATCATTGTCGTTGAAAAAGGGGTGGATGAGTGATACTATAACCCTCTTGATGAACCATTATTTTCTTGCAAAAATATGATTAAAAAATATTCCAAGACTTTTAAATGTCTTGGGTGAGTAATGCAACATATGAAAAGAAATAAGCTAGTAAGAAATTTTTTTTTAAGAAATAAAATTTTAAATGGCTCAAGGGCAATAGAGTGATCAAGCTCTAATACCAATTATAGGACTGAAAAATGTGATAGAGGGGGAGGGGTTGAATATTGTGCGTTTAAAAACTTTTCTTTTTCAACACTTTGTGAAATTAGAATCACAGCAAAAAAATAAAAATAATCAAACATAGGTGGTTACTTGGTTCACAGTCCAATCACTGCTACTCCAAGACCTACGATCCCTTGGATAGTTTTCAGATAGGCAATCGACTAAAGTTTGCCTTTCAAAAAATACTTCGAAGGCTGAGAAAACCTCGTACAGAATGACTTAATTTCATTAGATAACTACTCTCAATCGATGTTATCACTATTGACTATGTAAAGCCAAAGGATAATCTAGTAGATTCGCTAACAAAATGGTTAAAAAGAAAGTTAGTTGCAAGCTCATCGAGGGAAATGAGATTAATGCCTATGGAGCAAGTTAGTTGATATGTGTGTTTCATATAGAGCTCTTGACAATATTTTGCATTCATTCCATTTTATTACATGAGTATATTTTGTACACTTACATTTCATTGGCATCATTTTCATTCTTTAGTTCAGAGAACTCCTTTTTCTACTTTTTGATTAACATGATAGGAACTTGGAGCATAATTGGAGCTAAAAAGCCTTGGAATGAGAGTCCACAGCAAGGAACATGCTCTAGTCGTGTCCCATAATATTGTTAAAGTTCAAGGCATCAAATAATTAAAGATTAAATCAAATCTAGTTTATCGTGCAAGAAGACAAAGCAACAAGGAGGATCCTTCAATTCATCATGATGTAGTGCATTAAATGCTCCTTCTATATCCAAAAAGATTTAGTGCATTAATGCATTAAATGCTCCAACATTCAAAAACATGAATGTTGGAGCATGCTCCAATGTTCATGTGTCCACAATGTTTAAGAGGCTCTCATGTAACACTATAAAACCACCTTGTATGATTACTTTCAAGATAATGAAGAAAAAGGCTTCATGTTTTCTCCTCTTTCTTGCAACAAGCTTTTCATGGGTTCTCCTCCATTTTGTAACAAGCTTTGAAGTTAATACCAAAGCTAAATTTCATCAAATATGGGCATGTTTCTCCAACTGAAGCTGGATGCAAAATAGAACAACTATTGAGACCACAAAGCCTGACATGTCCACCTGTGCCACTTGGCAGTATTGTGTCACCCTTATTCGCAAACTGCTTAGATCAAAACTTGACACGCTGGGGTTGTGCCCCCCCCCCCCCCCCCCCCCCCCCCGGCCCTCATGCCACTAGGCATGGCCATGTTGGATCATCCTCTTTGCCTCTAGATTCTAGCACACCCCTCCCCCCGTGCCAGCAGGCACGCCCGTGTCGCACAGGTGGAGCCTCTGATATTTTTAGAAGGTTTAACAAACTTGATTGGTTTGGAGGGCTATAAAAAAGCCCTTGAAGCCTCATGATCAAGGGAGGAGGTATTTTCCTATGACAGGGAACCCTAAGAGAGCCATTACAAGGAGTCGTTGATGTTTTTGTCTACCGTAGAGCTTGGCGATTCTCCCGAAGATTGACTAAGCTTCCTCTTCTCTTTTCTTTTGATTTGAGTTGTAGGATGTCTTCTTCTTTGTCTTCCAATTGTAAATCTGTCTCCATAGAGTAGTACTCTAGATTTTAGGATGAGGGAGCAGTCTAATGAATTATTAACATTCATTTTATTTTATATATTTATCTAATTTCTTTGCCATACAATGTGTTTATCCAAGATCTGATTTTATTGTGCAGACATGATTTTGTCACTAACCGTACATCTACATATTCCACGGGATGATAAGAAGGATAGAAAGTTGAACCTAAATCTTTGATCCATAAAGACCGAGATGTGAGGAGTTGGTCACGAAGTAGTCCAAAACGTCAAGAGGATACCATTGGCTATTAAAGAGCTTAATGGGTCCATCCTGATTTAGCGTCACAAAGTAAGGGATGACACCTAGAGGACCATAGGGTAATGTGACAGGAGTTTCCTTGAGAAAGCGATCACTCTAGTAAGACTACCTTGAAAGTAGGGATTGCGTTTGGGTATACATGCTAGTATAATTTCAAAAGTCTATATATATTGGTATCTTAGGATAGACCACTTGCATGTGTATAAACATTAAGATAAGAAAGTAAATAGTATTCAGGGTATCAATGGTGTTAAAGTTCAAGGTGTCAAATAATTAAAGATGAAGTCAAATCTAGTTTATCATAAAAAAAGATAAAGCAACAAGGAGGATCCTTCAAATCATCATGATGAAGTGCATTAAATGCATTAAATGCTAGAATATTCAAAAAGATTAAGTGCATTAAATGCATGCATTAATACAAATGAATTAAATGCTCCAAAACATGAAGGTTGGAGCCACAACATTCAAGAGGCTCATGTAACACACTATAAAATCACCTTGTATGTTTACTTTCAAAATAATGAAAAAGGGCTTCATGTTTTCTCCTCTTTCTTGCAACAAGCTTTTCATGGGTTCTCCTCCATTTTGTAATAAGCTTTGAAGCTAATACCAAAGCTAAATTTCAACATGGTATTAGAGCAGCAGAGTCTACCTCTTCCGCAACAAAGCTCGCTCCCTCCTCAACTCTTCTCTTCTCTTCTTCTTAGTTCCTCCAACTATATTCAATGGTTCGGATTCATTAAGAGGATCCTAAGTTCCTATAACCTTGAAGATCATATTCTTCAGGATCCTTTTATCGAATCTAATACTACCTTCAAAGAATGGCAAAAGAAAGATAATCAAGTTTTTGTTCATCTTCTTCTTTCTCTAGATGAAGCTCACAAGAGTATGGTTGCTTGTTCTCCAAATGCTAAAGGTTTATGGGATCATCTCTAGGCACTATATGGGCAAACCAACAACATCGGAAGAGTCTTCGAACTAAGAAGACAAATAGCAGACATGAGATAAGATAACAAGACTCTTCCACAACTCTTTGAAGAATTTGGTAACTTATGGAGCAAGCTTGAGGTTCTACGACCACCAACCACTGATCCGACAGAAATAATAAAGCGACAAAATGAAGACAAGGTTTTTAGTCTTCTTATGACTCTCGGAGATTCATTCTCAACTATGAGACAGGAAATTCTGCGAATGCAAAATCTCCCTACCTATCATGACGTATTGCAAATCATCCAAAGAACCGATCGAAGGGTTCTTTTATAACCTTATTTAGACAAAATTGGAGAAGTTCATACATCAGAGTGAACCAGATCAAAGGGTTTTCATATATAGTGGTAGAGCAAGGATAGTTTATCTTTGTTTCTTTCTTGAGAATACAAGGTTTGCAAATATTATCTAAACTAGCTATAGGAAAGTAATATTTTAGGACATAACTACTAGGGTGACCTAGTCGAGCATGCCAAAGTTAGGAGTCCTCCTGGCTTGCTTTAAAGACTTGATAGCGATGGTCCAAAACATAAAGGCTTTTCCTTCTACATCCCTTGCCAATCAAAAGATTTGTCTTGATATCCTGAAATGATACTTTGTTAGAGTCAAAAATAACCTTACAATCATATTCCTTAATTATTTTACTAATAGACATTAGATTGGAAGTAAAATTTGGAACATAAAGGGCATCTATTGGCTTTCCTAATAAATCAATTTCTCCTATTTGATTTATTGTTATGTTTTGACTATTAGCTACCTTAACTGTTTTACATTCTTCCAAGTTTCTAAACTTTATGATTTTTTCCTATCATTTACCATATGATAATCACATCCTGAATCAATAATACAATGTTTAGTATCTAGAGTGGAGTTTAAGCATATACCTATTGTAGAGGTTTGGTGATGCTCCTCCATAAAAGTTTGTGCTTTTAATGTTTGCACGGGTTCCTTCTTTCAAAATGCCTTTGGTCATATATGAAGATGAAGAAACCAACACTTGTCCTTTGTATACCCTTTCTTCTTGCAATTGGGATATACTTCTTCTTTTGGATGAACTTCGTTAATCTTGAACCCATGAACTTCCATTTTTTTGTTTGAAGTTTCTTCAATATTCAAGCTTGACTCGGTTCTTTGGATGATTTGCAATACGTCATGATAGGTAGGGAGATTTTGCATTCACAGAATTTCCTATCTCATAGTTGAGAATGTAATACCCGAAATTTTTCCTTCAATAATTCCTGGATAATGATGAATGATTGATTAAAGAAATTTAGAAAAAAATTCTAAATGGGCCTTGATGATTAAATGGGCTTTTAGCTTAATGGGTCATTAGTAGGATAATTGTCCTAATGGGCATTATGGTTTAAATGTTTTCTTAATGGACTTCTCTTATATGGGCTAGCTAATGATGAAATGGAATGAAATTGGGCCTTAAAGAATGGATAAATTAAAATGGGCTTGTCTCATGTGGGCTTTACAAAAATAAAAGAAAAAAAAATAATGGAGGAACTAAGGATTGATCCTTGGACCTCAAGGAATGGCAAGCCTAGTAGAAGCATGGGATAACCAAATGGGATGGCAAGTTTTCTTTTAGAGACATAAGGGGAAATAAATTTGAATGAGAGATGACATCATCCTCATTTAATGAAAGGGGTTACAAATGCAAGAGTTAAACTCTTTTTTCCTTTTTATTTTCTTCCTCAACGAAAATGTTGATTTCTTTGGCCGAAAATTTATGGATTAAGGGGTGGAGTTAACTTCATCATGAAATGGGGGTTATAGAGAATAAAGAAGGGATTTATTAAGCTTAAAGGGAGGAGTTACAATGAACAAAATGCAACTCCTTTTTCTATTTCCTTGTCCTCACCGAAAATGAGTTTTTCTCCTTCATTT
>NC_133864.1:664286-668133 GCF_044706935.1 Curcuma longa
GGAAGATCCCTGAATTCGATGAGAGTATCAAATCAGCAATTCAACCTTAACATTCCATGCAAAATAACAAGTAAATGCAAAAGCAATCACTGGCTAATGTCACCTAATCCTCAATCACTGAACAAGAACTTCAACCGGCACTGAACAGTGGTAATGGCATGCAACAGTAAGCTTAAGGAGAAATTAGAATTTAAGGGTTTCAGATTCGAATGGTTTGGAAACTTAAGGCTACAAAGTTCAATCAACTACAACTCAAACATTAACTGAAAACAATCCAATTGCCAAGGTTGCTAAGAAAATGGAATTAACAGAACTTTGAAACTGAAAATTCAGAAGCTGCCGAAATCAAATTTCAGAAACAAAGAATCAGAAACTCATCCTTCCCCCTTTTCTTCCTTCGATTCACCTTAAATCGGCGTCACTCGACTGTTGAATCCACAAGGAGCTTCAATTCAATCTCTGGTGTGGTTTCCTTGCAACCCGAATGATGTTCAGCCTGAAGAAACCCGCTTCGGACAGAAACAGAGCTGGCGCAAGGCTAGGAATTAGCAATAACTGGATTCCGAGCTTCAACGTTCCTCCGATTGGCTTGCTGATGCTAAAGGAATGGTCGCCGAACCTCAGAGAACCCCTCCAATGGCTCGAACCTTCGGATTGCTCAGCCAGTGACCGGAACACAAAGAAACCGGGTGGAATGCCGCCGGTGAAACCCTCTCCGTAGACCCTCCTCCAGCTGTCAAATTTCACCCAAAGAACCGAATTCGAACTCCTCTTGGATCAAGGATGGCGATGGAATTGAATTGGGAGGATAAGGGCGCGCCGTGAGCTACGATCCTAAGCAGGGGAAGCGCGTCGGGACGAAGCACAGTGCGGCGGCACTGTTCATTCCTTTAATCCGGGATTTTATACTCTGATTAATTGAAAAATCTAGGTCGTCCACTTTGAATCCAACGGTCGAAACTTGATCTAGGCTCTAGGGCAGCTTAGGGTTTCCAAAAAATTTAGAGATTTTAATCAAACTTAATCTAGGTCATGTCCTCCATGTTGGCTTGATCAATTTGGCAAATTTGACTTGATTTGACCGCGATTGAGCTCGAGTCGGGTCCGATTTAGCCCTAAAATCAATTAAAATCCAATTAATGTCAAAAATTCACCGTTAAATCATAAAAATTATATCAAGCCTCAAATTATGCAATATAGGACAAATACAAATGAATTGATTCATTTTATAATTTATTTTCATGTAAAAGCCCAAAAATAAATCGATTAAAAATTAATAAAACCCTAACTCATCAAATTCCCCCACACCTACCCTTGAGCATCCCGCTCAAGTCAACAAAATAAACTAGGATTGTACCCCCTAGATCATCCTCAATCCTGATTAGAAACAATTAAAAGAAAATTACCTAAGCTTGTAAAGTCTCAAAAACTTAAGCCATGGACTAACCCTTGTATTTAGTTAACCGCATAGTAAGTTTCACCCTTCATGACTAATTGAGAAAAATGCATCACACTGAATCTCACGAGGTTGTTTTCAATAGATAAATCAGTGGCTCTCACCCTAATTCTAATTCATGATCAAAAGGGAAATGGAGCTCACTCAAGCAACTTAAGTTCATGCATTACCATAGGCTTGTTTGTTTTCTACTCTCCACTACCATTCATGATTTGGAATCCACATATACTAGGCTTATTGAAGACATAGAAAAGTTCATGAACTGAGGCAAATGAAATAGGAATTTAGAAGTGAAATTTTCAAGAGAAAAGAATTCAAGAAAAAAGAGTAAATGAAGTAAGAAATATGGGTATAGTAAAATGCCATCAATGAACCCTTGCCCTTTTTCTGAAGGCTTTCTCTTGTATTCCATTTCTTTAAGTGTGTTTTTCAGATTCATGAAGCACTTCTGGTCTAAACTCATAAGGTTCCATTCCTTGATACATTCTTTCCCTTCACTTTTTCTCTTTTCTTCAACATATCTCCACAATTGTGCCATTTTGCATTTTCCTTTTGAATCAAGCCCCATTCTTTCACATTTAGGTTTCAAAAGAGATAAGAAATAGCATCAAATCCTCAGAAGTCAAAATTCACTTCACATTAAACCGCAATTTCAATGTATCAATGGCACGCTTAATTCTGAAAATTACTGAAATTGGATTTGATACTTTGCTTGTTCTCTCTTGTTTCTTGCTGTTTTGCCTCCATTCTTTTTGCATCATAAAGCTTGATTGATAAGGCTAATAACCATGCAAATTTCCATGAAATTCCATTTCAGATCAGTAGCTCAAAGATGGCAACAGTTGGCTGAAAAACAAAGCTGAAAAACTGGTTTTTCTTTTTCTCAAAATGAAATTCTTGCTTTTCTCTCTTGTTTCTTGCTCTTTTGCCTCCATTCTTTTTGCATCATGAAGCTTGATTGATAATGTTAATAACCATGCAAAGTTTTGTGCAATTCGAGCTCGGATCAGTCCCATAAAAATTGTAGAACACAGCTGAAAATAAAACTGAAAAAGCTTCTTTTTTTTTTGATTTTCTTCTTCTTTTTTTTCTGATTTCCTTTCTTGCTGCCACTGATCTGATGCAAATCTGATGTGTATCATTGTCTCTTGTATTGCAGTCCTACTCAGTCAATAGATTTGCAGCCAAATTATTGAAAACGATCCACACCCACTCATGAAAATCACACTTTTTTTTCTGTTTCCTCTTTTTTTCTGTTTGATTTTTTTTCTGTTTGATTTCCTTTTTTCTCGATCTGATCTCACAATTTGATCAATTGGTTTGCAATTGGTCATCAATACTTATTTCTCATCCTTTTGAATCTGAATTCTTGGGCTTCCTCAACTTCACACATTTCTAGAAATAAAGATCAATCAATCTGTTGTATGCTTTGCAATTGATTTATGTGTCATCAGATACACATAACCATATCTATTGAAGTCATTAGTAAATGTAATGAAGTACCAGCAACATTGAAAGGGCCACATACATCACTATGTATAAGTCCTAACAAGTCTGTTGCTCTTTCGCTGTGTCCACTAAATGGAGTCTTGGTCATCTTGCCTAGAAGGCAAGACTCGCATGTCTCATATGATTCAAAATCAAATGAGTCCAACAGTCCATCCTTATGGAGCTGGGATAAGCGACTCTCATTTATGTGTCCTAAGCGACAATGCCAGAGATAGGTTGGGTTCAACTCATTTGACTTGAACCTTTTGGTACTTATGTTATAGATGGGGTTCTCTAAGTCTAGAATATAAAGTCCGTTCATTAGAGGTGCACTACAATAGAACATATCATTTAAATAAACTGAACAACATTTGTTCTTTATTATAAATGAAAAACCTTTCTTGTCTAAACAAGAAACTGAAATTATGTTCTTTGTCAAAGAAGGCACATAACAACATTCATCTAATTCTAGTACAAGCCCAGTGGGCAAAGATAGTAAATAAGTTCCTACAGCAACAGCAGCAACCCTTGCTCCATTGCCTACTCGTAGGTCCACTTCGCCCTTTGTCAATGCCCTAGTTCTTCGTAGGCCCTGCACATTAGTACAAATGTGAGATGCACATCCGGTATCTAATACCCATGAAGAAGAAATAGACATATTGACTTCTATAACATATATACCTGAAGTAGAAGTCTCACTTCTTTTCTTCTTAAGATCTTCCAAGTATCCTTTTCAGTTTCTCTTCCAGTGTCCGGTCTCACCGCAGTGGAAGCAGGTTCCTTCCTTAGGCACCCCACCCTTGGGTTTCCCCGTAGAAGATTTGGCCTTCCCTTTAGCTTGGGTCTTACCCTTGCCTTGGGCTTCCATTTACCTTTGCCCTTATTGACCATTAGTAGACTATA
>NC_133864.1:668233-668801 GCF_044706935.1 Curcuma longa
TCAGTACCAATGGTGCAAGATGAGATCCACAAGTAACTGCACCACGTGTCACAAAGAATGGCAGAAAGAACAGATGGTGTCTTGTCGTAATGGGAGGGTTGTTAGACAACCTGATAGATTCATATTTTTGGGAGAGTATCTCTGGACTTGGTACCTAGTGACTTGAAGCAAATACTGGACTTGTAGAAGCACTTGCAGTAAAGATGCAGCATCTTGGCAAAGCGCGATCAATTCTGAAATAGTATCTATGTATTCTAATAAGGTCTGGGAGCTTGTAGAGCCAACAGATGGTGTAAAAGCCATCGGATGTAAGTGGGTCTACAAAGGAAAAAGAGGAATAGACGAGAAGGTGGAAATCTTCAAAGTAAGGCTTACTGTGAAAGAGTATACTCAGAAAGAGTGAATTGATTATGAGGAAACTTTTTCATCAATAGTTATGCTTAAGTTATTGATGTTTCTTTGTTTATTGCTGCTCATATGGACTATGAGGTTTGGCAAATAGATGTCAAGATAGCTTTCCTTCAAAGATCTTGAAGAAAACATCTATATGCAGCAACCAGAGGGATTC
>NC_133864.1:668901-673990 GCF_044706935.1 Curcuma longa
TGGCCGTGCCTCACAGGCACGGGCGTGTCTCTCAGCAGAGAGTAGACTGCCTTTGGCCGTGCCTCACAGACACGGTCGTGCCTCCCAACAGAGCATCAACTCTTCTTGGCCGTGCCTCATAGGCACGGCCGTGCCTCCACTACAGCAGGGCAGCCACACATGGCCGTGTCTCCCAGACACGGCCGTGTGACGGGGGCGTGCCTGGCTAATTTTCAGGATATTTCGTTGGGGCTTATAAATAGATTCCCTTAAGAGCCCTAAAAAGGGGAGGAGACTTTGGAGAGCCATCGGAGCGTGCTAGAGCCACCGACACCTCATTCTGGAGCTAGATTCGACGATCCGTTCATCCGTCCGGAACACTCCATCACATCCACGCCTCTGTTGGGATGTATACCAGAATCCTAACTATGTAAATAAACATTCTGAAATAAGAATCATATTTGGTCAAAATTTGTATTTAGTTTTTATGCAAGTGTTTGATAGGCTCCCGCAAGTATACGGTTGTCGTCAAGTAATAAAAGATATCGAACCACAGGGACTGTGTATTAGCTATAGTGATGTCACTAAGTTAGTTATCTAGACTCGGAGAGAAACGAATTGGTTGAGGATTGTTGGTTGTGTATGGTAGAGAAAGAGAGATTGGTTTGGGGTTTATGGGTGAGATGGATAAGTTTAGGACTTCAGTTTCACATCAATGCTAGGTGATATCCCTAATTTATGTTTATTCCCTTACTCTCAATGTTCACCACCTTGTAGGGATTCTAACCCAAAATACCAACTCGACCTCGTCAGGCTTAGTTGGCAATTGACCTTAGAGTCCTATGTTGTGGCCCTTGAGTAAAGATGCGTGTCATGACAAGTATGCATTTAAGATAAAATAGATGCATGTCATGACAAGTATGCATGAGTTGAAGCAATTTACGTATTTTTTATAATTTCTAAAGAATGTATCAAATTCTCGATTTGATACATTTCGTGTGGACCCACGAATGTGTCAACCCACTTTGACAAACTTTGAATTTTATTTTTATTATTTAATTTGGTAATATTTTAATTTAGTTTTATAATTAAAAGTAATTTATTATTACTTTTAAATTTGAGTTATTTTTAATTTAATTTTAATTTCAAATTTAAAATTTAATTTAATTTAATTTAATTTAATTTTAATTTAAGTTAATTTAATTTAATTTTAATTAAATTTATTTAATTTTAATTTAATTTATGTAATACCCGTAATTTTCTGAGATAATTTCTGGATAATTATGTATAAAAATGATAGATTAAATTATGTTAAAAAGAATGATTAATAATTATCAATTTAGGTTTTAAAAATTTTATAAGCCTAAAAGGATGCTTCTTGATGGGTTAAATTGCTTGTAGGCTTTGCTAGGAAAAAATAAATATGTAGGTGCCAAGGATTGAACTTGGGACCTAATGTATAGCAAGCCATGAGTTAACCATAGGAGCCAATGAATGTTACTTGATAGAGATATAAGAGGAATGAATTTAAATACAAGAGAACATCATCTTCATTAAATGCAAGGAGTTACACATGCAAGTAATTCCTTTTTCATTTTCTTTCATTTTCTTTTCAACGAAAATTTATAATGAGGTGGACGAAAATTCATGATGAGGTGGAAATAGATTTATGAGGGGAAGTAAATGAAAAAGGGGGTTATGAAGGTGTAAAGGGGAGGTTACAAGAAACTAATGAAACCTCTTTACCTCCATTTCTCTCCTCAACGAAAATAAGATTTATTTTCCTGCATATTTTCTTCTTTTCTTTAGAATGGCCAAAAGTTACAAGAGGAAGGGGAGGTTTTATGAAGGAGTTAAGAGGGAATTAAGAGGGGGGTTACAATTACACTTATAATAGCTTTTCTCCTCCTTGTGTTTTGTTTTTCCCTCATTCTAGTTGCCGAAACTCCTTCTTCTTCTCTTTTTTTTTCATCTTTGGCCGAGCCTCCTTTGAGCTCTTTTCATTCACCAAGGGCTAAGGGGAGGGTGTGCTTCATCCATCAAATTTCCAAAGTGGTAGATTTAGGGAAAAAGGTTGGAAGTATTAAGGGAAACAAAGAAGAATCAAGGTGATCTTAAGGTTTTGTTTCTTCTCTACTTTCTTTCTTTCTCTTTTCCCTCTTTGGCCGAGCACTCTTGAAGATCTTTTATTTCATCAGTTCTAAGGAAGGGGATCAAAGGAGAAAGGTTGGAAGAAAAAGGAGGAAGAAAGGGTTTCCAAGGTTTTCTTGGTTTTTTCTTTTGTTCTTCTTTTCTTGTTTTGTTTGGCCGAGAGGTCTTGAGGGTTTTTGTCCTTCATCACCAAGTTCTCTAGGTAAGCGATTTTAAAGCAAGGGCTTGGTGGGAACCAAGGAGAAGTACCAAGAGGACAACAAGAAAAAAAAGGGGGTTTTCATCTTCCTTTGTTAGAGTAAAACTCTAAGGACTCAAGAACCAAGTGTAAGTCTCTCCTCACTTGCAACATAATTGCTTAAAGTTGTGCTCATGGGATTTATGTTTAGCTTTATGTTATTGGAAAAACCTATGATAAAATCCATGTTTTTTTTATTATTACTTAAAGTTTCGGCTATGCTTGATTTTAGGGTTTTAAGACATGTTTTTGAATAAGTTATGTTTCCATATGACCTATGATGATGTATAAGAAATTTAGGGCTTTAAGTATGCTTTGTAAGAATGCTTTGTACATATTAATGGTTGTATATGTTATGTGATGTTTTATCATGTTTAGGGTTCATATGATTAGATGACAATGGACCTCAACACCTACCACCCCACTTGGTGAGTTTTAAGCATCCATGTCAAGGATTTTACCATTTAGTTGTAAATGATGTAAATAAACTTATGATGTTTAACGTGTAGATTTATTTGGAAATGATGGTAGCCGGTTACATGATATGTAGTGTTATGATCATATGTAAATAGATTTTGTAGAATTGATTCATGTTTATGAATAAATTGTTGCGAACATATTTTGTATTGTATGTTGTGTATATAGTGTTGTATGTTGTGTGAATGAAATTCATATTGTATGTTTCTTAATAGGTTTGAAATTGACAACATCACCGCCGCCAATCGCCACTCCACCACAATTCCTCTGCAATACTGTGTCTCATGCGATTCCTCAATAACTTTAAAGGTCTTTCCTTATTACCTTTCGTTTTATTCTTTAAAGGTCTAAGAAACATAAAGAAAGTTTATGTTATTTTATATTTAGCATGAAATTAACTACTAAACCTAGTAGTTTTACTCAATATATTACCTAGTAGTTGGACAAGGGCAAAGTTCAGATTATTTATTTGGTTATTCTTATAAATCTTGTTGCAAATACTCAATTGTAGTTGATATTTATGCTAATTATGTTTGGCCAGGGAAATCAGAGCGCACACTTTCTTTTTTTTCCCTTTTTATTACCAATTTGGATCTTGACCAATCAAGACTTGTAGCAATGATCCTTGTGCTAATTCAATCCACATTCAATCATATGTTGCAAACCACTTATCACCTTTCTACAAGAGAATATTTAAGAGATTGCTTGGAATATTTTATTTCACATACATCTGCTTCTGTGTCACTCCTTATAAATGCTTAATAATTTTGTAAAATTGATCGGCTCACGAATCTTCCTTGAACATAAGTTTCTATTGTCTGTATTGATTATTGCTTAATGAGATTTACTAATTAGCCAGGGGAGAAACTAAAAGAGGTTGTAAGAAGAGAAACTTTGGAAGAGACTATTATCGAAGTTGGTGAAGTGGTTTACCATAGTTCTCAGCCATGGCCTAGTACCTAACTGTCTTTTCATTTTGATTTTTTAGTGTAACATATTTTTACAGAGTAGACTAAGATTCAATTTCATAAGATTTTTATTTATTTATTTTTTTCTCACTATCCTTCTTGTTTGTGACATACTTCCAAAATTTAGGAAAGAAATAGCCTACTTGTTTGGTTACAAAAGGGAAATCCGGATTTATTGCAACAATTTTAAAAATAACAAATTAGAGCGTTGTAATTTTTGCAATTTTGCAACATTTTTGTTATACCATCACAGAGATATTAATAGTTTTTTTTGTAATTTGGAAGAAAATATCTATGCCAACAAAATTAGAGCTAATGCAATCTGAACTACGAACGTTAGCTTACCCACTTGTAGGTCTTGTTTGTTTGACTCCTCAATTCTTATTTGTTTATGCTATTTCTAAAACATTCTTCTTCAATATTTTTGAAGCATGTTGTCCTGGTAGATGCACATGATACAATTTTAAATATGGATGTTACTTATATATTTCATATTTTAAATTGAAGGGACAAAAGAGGATGTATTTACAAAAGCACTTGAGACGAAAGAAAATGTCGGGCGTGTGAGGGGCATTGGAGGTCATATCACTCCAACAATGTATTTCAAAGTTGGTAGAAGCATATTAGGTAATTAAGTCTATGTAATGTATTATAAGTAGTTCGTATGTCAGACAATGATTTTATAATAGACAATGGTTTTGTATATGGAAGTCATTGGTAAATATAATAGACAATGATTTTGTATATGGAAAATATAATGGTTTTTATTTATTGCTAAAAATATTTATTTAATTTCAAAAGAAAACGCTTTTTTAACTATGAGATAAAAAAAGACAACGCTTGTTAAACGTTGTAAAATTCAAGCAATTTTGGAACAAAATTACAACGCTTTTTAAATGTTGCAAAAGTATTGTCGATGTTAACAAAGACAAAGCTTAAAAAGCGTTGTCTTTGGCTACCTCTTTTATAACAGTGGATTTTACAACGCTTTTTCAGCCAGATAGACAATGCATTATAAGCGTTGTCTATTAGTTTTTTTCTTGTAGCAACGAGAAGTCCTAGTCGATTAGACTAGGCAGTGGAAGTCCTGATCTAAAAGATTGGGCAAGAGAAAGTCCTAGTTGTAGGCTAGGCAAAGGCAAGTCCTGGTTTGGAGGATCAAAAAAAAGGAAGTCCTGGTTTGGAGGATCAAGCAAAAGTCTTAGTAAGGTTAAGTGCACCAGGTGCAAGTCCATGCAGTGTTGGAGGACCGTGAAGCATGGCCAAAGTCTAATCG
>NC_133864.1:674090-685537 GCF_044706935.1 Curcuma longa
GCAGGTATAAGAGGTCCCAAGCTATAACTATACAGAACTTAAATATGTTTTCCACCATAAATCATAATCACACGGGATTAGTGAAGAACACAAGCCAAATTGATATCTAGATCAACTGGTTGCCCTGCATAACACAAGCCAAGAACAATAGAAAACTCTAGCGATGTAAAGGGAACAATAATATTTTCACCAAACACAAATGAACGAGATTGCAACTCAATTCTTTTTAAAATTAGATCAACTCTGGAACTGCTGATGGGTAATTTGGGCATCTTCAACCAAATACCAAGTGGAGTATTTTCAATACTCTTTTTTTTGCCTATCATTCATTTTCGAGCCGATTTCATCCATGGCAGCTCTGAAAAATATTGGTGAACAACGCAATTGAGTTTTTTATCCTTTATTATCCTTCTTAGCTTCTTTGGTACTCTTAAACTGAGTTGTTTTTTTGCTACTCTTAACAATCTTTGTTTCTTTATAACACTTAATCTCTTTCCTTCCCACCTGAAAATATAATTTCTTAACCAATTTTTATTACCATTTCAATATCGAAACATAAAACAAAATATTCAACACAAATTTAGCATTCATTCCATAAAACATTTGCCTACTTACAAAAAAAATATAAACATCCAATTTAATATAAGCATTCAGACAATAAAAACATGAACAATTCTTTTTACCAAATGAAATTTTAACTCCCCACCTCTTGATCCTATACTAATGGAACTCATTTTTCACATTAATCTAGTAAAAATATAACTATATCTTGAGAGAAATATATCTTAATTTTGATTTTATAATTCAAATTCAACACAATACTTTTGTTACTCATGCAACCATTAATCCTTATAATAAGAAGCCATAAGAAGCAATCAATTCAAAGCTAATTGTACTGTAAATATGTTCTTGATATCACAACTACTAATGCTTTGATTGTACAAGCCTTGGATATCCAATTTACTCAAGATATAATTTCATACAGCAATGCTTATTGAGACTCAATTCGCTAGGTAAAACATCATTTTTGTATGTCATAAAAGCCAATGAAGATTTTACATGAAGACATCCTTTATCTTCATCAAATTTCATTTGTGGTTGAATACCCTTTGCAACATAGGATTTAGCTATGAAAGTGGATAGCAGGTCAAGAAAGCATACTATCATTCATAATTCTTTTTTTTATTGAGTTTCTCCAAATTTAAAATTATCTATAAAAGTCAGCCATAATCTAAGAGCTAGTTTGCACATTAGCAGCATAACATGTGCCCGAACTACTCAGAGAAGTTATTAGTACGATTTTTCTATCCTATAAGATTGAGCATGAGTATGAAGGTAAAGTAAGAAAATCAGAAGAAGATTTTCTACTTGTCACGGCATCGTGCTTCTATATGGCTTTTGAGATGATTAATAACTTTAGCAGACTTGACAAAAGAAACTGCTATGAAGAGCGCTATGCTGGACTTGTACAGCACGAGATATTCCCTAATCGGTAGATTAATTCAAGAAAAGCAAGAGAAGTAGCACAACCTCCGTAACTTTTTCTCTGCTGGACCTTTCGTTGCTTTTTCTCTGTCGCGGCGAGGAATCTTTTCAAGAACCTCAGCAGCAACCTCCGTAACTTGGCTTATCTCTTCAGTCAAACCAGTGTCATTATCGACGGATATGGCCGATTCCTCAGCAGTTTTCGAGTTTCCCCTTTCAGATTCGGCTAATTCATATCTGATTTAACGGCCGATTCATCTTTCGGCAGAAAAGCTACTTCCGTTGCCGTAGGAGCCAACTCCGGCTCATCTTCCTCAATCAATTCCTCGGCTTCAAGATTCTCCGAATTCTTCTTTGCAACATCATTGATAGCTTCCGATCCAGACCACTCTTTAGAGGATAAAGAGTAATAGTTCTCTACGGAGGGCGAAATTGGGGCAGAGGAAAATGTCGAGTAATCGGGGGTTCTAACCTCGCGTTGGGTTTAGGGTTTACGGAGAGGAGAGGCGCGATGAGTTTAGGGAGAGGAGAGAATCGGAGCCATGTTGTCACGCACGCGAAGCGCCAAAGCGACGGGCGAAGGCTTGGGGAGTGAAGTCGCCGAGTTCCTGGTGCCAAAGATCGAGAACGCCCGGGCTGAAGTCCGTCGCTCTTGTGGGAATCCTCTTCATCTTTTATTTCTCTTCTCTACGTCCGATCGAAGGCTGACGATAACTCGGAGAAGATGAGGCTTAGGATTCAGATCGGCGGCGGCGGAATGGTGAGAGAATGGGAATGCGACGGGTCCACCCCTGCCTCTACCCTGGCGATTATAAATCAACAAAGAAAAAACATAAATAAATAAAAATGAAGAGTTGAAGGGGTAACTTGGTAATTTTGTGGTATTGGGGAGTTGAAACAAACTTTTGGGTACTGCATGTAAATAAAATCATGGATGGGGACTGAGCGCAAATGTATATTTCGGTTTGGGGAGTTTTCTCCAATTTACCGTTAGATTTAATAGGATGTTATATAATACAGTGAAATTCATAAAGTTTATTGTATATTTTATTTTTAAAAATATTTTTTTTTAAAGTGTCATTAAAAAATATTTATAATGATATTTTAAATTAAATGTCAATAAAACAATGTCAAGGGTAGATCATATTTTTAATAGTGCTAGATCGGAATTAGACAACAGTAAGTTCTGAACAAAAATGAAGAAAATCACCGCTCTCTAGACAAATCTCGATCTCGTCGCTGCCGTTGCCCTGCAACACGGCGCGGAACTGCCCCTCGAGGAGCGGGAGGAACACGGTGTAAACAGTAGTACTGGACGCGTCTGCGTTGTCCTTGGCTTCCACCAGTAGGAACTGCGTCCCCAGCGGCGCGTCCCTCCCGCACCAGCTGCCCATCCACTGCGTCATCCACCACAGCTTGAACCGAAACAGGGACAGAGATCCCTGCCGAGGCGATGTTTACTTGCGTTACTGAACGTACGGCCAATTTACCAAATCAATGGCGAAGAGTACTGGATCGAGTATGTGTATCATCGACACATACTGCAGCTTGCCCATGGGAAAAACGTGGCGGCTCTTGCTGTGTGCGGCGGTGGCGCCGACGAAGGCCCCGTTCATCAGGCCGTGCACGTTGCCGCCGGTGAGAATGACGTTTTCTGGGACGGCGGTTAGAACGGTTTTAAATTCCCATGAACCAACAGACTACCGTCGCCGATCGTGATCCCCGGAGTCACCGTCATCTTCCTTGCTACCTGATTAATCACCCAACTAAACGCGGGGATGGCATGTTGGAAGGGGAGCGAAGGCCTCCATTTCATTATTCAGCCCCGCCGCCGGAGCCACACGATGCGTGAAACGTGGCGGCGGCGGCGGTTTCGATGCGTAGTCAATTATATGCTCGGTGCCAGACGCATACACCCGAATTGGCATGTTGCGCAGCTCACTGATCTAGGTCTCCCAAGATTCCTCTAGTGGCCAATCATTTCGCGCCACTTGTCCAACTCGCCAAGATTTTCTATAGTGGGCTATGCATCTATCTGATCGTACCATTTAATTACAACACCTAAAATCTGACGAGTAAATAATTTAATTTCTTTATGTGATTTTATATAATATACATAAAATTAGTATCTCAAATATTTTTTTATTACTCGAATTGTATGATCGATTTGTAATATAATTTGTAATAGGGCCCATATCACATGATTTTAATTATAACTATAATGCATTTAAATAATTATGATCAGCATGTTTATGATGTATAAATAAAAAATATAAATAGAATCCAATTCAACTACGCACTAGTTGAATACATTCAACCTAATAGGTATGATCAACCTTATTTGACCCAATTGAGTCTATCAACTTGATTGGCCCATTTGAATTACTCGATCTGATAGTTCATCCCAAATCAGTATGACCATCTCCTTAAACTCAAGCAATTTCAACTAAATCCATCTAGATTTATATGATCGATGGATTGATGATTTGATCAAACTCTTTTGACTCGATTGAATTTATTGGTCAATCAATCACTCAAATTATTGATCAACCTAACCAAACACATTCAACCAGGGCGCGGAGCCACGAGGGGAGCAGGTAGGGGCCACCGCCCCCCAACTTTTTGATTCTCATTAAAATATACTAATATTTTAATATATTTATTTTAAAATTAATGATTAATTATTAAATATTTAAAATATGACCCCTCTCATGGAAACCTGTCTCCGCCCTTGCATTAAACTCCTTCTATGACCTTCCAACCCTATAGTTTGAATAAATTTGTTCAGCTTAACAAATTCCTTGAGTCTGTTTGAAATGTTTGTCATAACTAATACGTGTTAATGCCATGGTATTTTAAGTTGTCAAGTCCATCTTTAAATTTTAATGTTCAAGTAAATATATATATTAAGTTGTTCAAGAATTTAGATGATTCACATACCAATTGAATCGTGTCATGATATTGATGTGAACATGAGTAAGCCCTTGGGACTAAGGTGTAGTAGTAGAGTGTCTTCGTAGTCTTCTACAAATGCTTCTTGATTTATTTTGGTGGTCGATGAAAAATTTCTATGAGGTCAGACGAGTCACTCTAGAATTAATCGATTAGAAGGGCTAAATAATTGATGTCAACTTTTAAAAAAAATTATGAACATGAGTAAGGATAATTATTTGTTTTTATAATGATTAAACTTGAAGGATCCACTTACTTGATTAATTTTGAGTTGTGGGACCTAATCCTTATATAATTATGACTGCTTCATCACATCAATTTTTTTATTAATTAAATTAAAGATTATTAAACCTTTTATTCACCATGGATCTTTACATGAAGGCACGACAATTTATATTAGTTTTATTACAAACTAATAAATGTGTTGATAACATTTAATATTATTAATTGACAAAAAAATATTATCACGTGTTGACTTAACATTGTTTATGCATTCATACAATAATTATGACATACCCGTATAATCTTATGTTAATTAAGATAATATATGATCATTAATGTGAACAATTAGAATGATTAAATATTATGTATAAAATAATAATTTAGTCATGACACTCAAAATCTTCATGAAAATTAAAAACTAATCAATAGATGACTTTTATTGACCAATAGAATTATGATTTTTCTAAAAAAAATTAATTATTAATTAAAAAAAGTTAAAAATTTTGAATTAAATATACTTTATTTGAATATGACATATGTGTGTAATGGAAATTTTAATTTTTTAATAATGCTAGGAAACAAATAATTTTAGTGGTATGGTGCAATATTTACAAAACGATGATTATACCTGTTATATGTTATATAAAGTTGAATGTTAAATTATGATTTAGAACTTAAGAGATGTACGAATATATAAGGATGAACATGATAAGAAATAAAAATATTAAAGAGAAAGTCGGAGTAGTTACACCTATTGAGGAGAAAATTTGAGAGATACGTTTAAGACGGTACAAATATATACTTAGATGACTAACAAATACTTAAATTAGACGATGTGATACTGTAATAAATGTGCACATCAACCAAAGAAGAGAAAGACAAAAAAGATTTGGTTAGTAATAATAAAATAATATAAAATTTATTTAGATATAAATGAAGATATGGTATAAGATATAATTCAATAGCGTAGAAAAATTTATATAATTAATCTCATCTAGTGGAATAAGACTTTATTATTATTCTAATATATGCTAATGTTTTTATATAAAATATACACATCTTATTTGTAACAATTTTTCTTTATTTGTAAACCTTTTATATAACCACTTTTAATGAGTTAAACTTCTCTAAACGGAGTGAGAAAATTAAATTTCCTTTTGGTGCATTGGATATTGACTTGAAATTACTAAAAACTCTACTTCTATTATTCATTTGAGCAATGAAGAAGATAAGTCGATATTTTCTCTTAGAATACAATGATGTATTTATCTTGACGTAACTCCTATTCTCATAGTAATTGAATTAGACTAAACCCTTTAAACTTCTTGATAATCAATGTTACCCTCAAAAAATTCGAACTACTTTTACAATAAAAAAAACTCAAGTTTAATTGTATGTTACGAAACTATAAGGTTCACTTCTTTGTTCATTTGTTATTTCTAAATCATGTAACTATTAAGCATAGTAAAATTGAATCAAGACAATCATAACATCAATTAAGAGAAGGAAATCAAACTACAAAGTCGATATGTCATCGGGCTACTCCCTTATCTTAAAATAAAAAAAAAATACTGCATAATGTTGAAGATACAATCTATTGAAATCAAATATAGCTTTCTATAATTGGAAATTAAACACCGAGAATAAAGAAAAGTCGATTGTAGATGTTTGTCAATGTCTCTGGAAGATCTCTATGTGTTCTTCGATGTTCAGAATCTCTTGGCTTCTTCGATGTCTTGGATGTGACTTTCCTTTTCGATCTCCTATCACCAGATGCCTCCAAAACATAGTGTTTATTTCCTTTTTATATGATCCAAACCCTAACAACATTTCCTAAGAAAAAGGGCGCTACTATCTTTAACGATCCATGATCATGGAATGTTCTGTTAGGATGTATATTAGAATCCTAGCTATGTAAATAAATATTCTGAAATAAGAATCACATTTGGTCAATATTTACAGTGTCCATTTAATCTATACTGTAGATTAACATGGTGTGCGGAGTCACACACAGAAGACCATGTTATCAGTCCTCTTATAGATTATAAACAGTGTTCACAACCAAGATGGATTGGACAAACCATCGGAGTGGTTGTAGTGTAATTTAGTCTTAGTCTGTCTTGACTATAGAATTACACTAGTACACTAAGTGTGTATTGAGCAGGACCATCTGAGGATTGTTCGATTTATACTGACTATATAATCGAACTAAACCTCTGTTACTATAGATGTACATGCTCTTAATCCCGATATAATAACAAACACGTGTGCTTAATATGTACTTCTTTAATTCATCAAAGGGTGAGGTCTAGATCGATAGATCAAAAGGCCCGATGAGTTGGGAAGTAGTATTATGTACATGGTGTGTTGTTGATTATAGAAGGAATCTGTGTACTATAATCTAGGATGATGATGATGATGTCCCCTTGAGGAGCTCATAAGGATTATCATGTAAACCCTGCAGGTGGACCTTGTCCGCATGATAATAAGGTTGAGTGGTACTACTCTTGGATTAGATGTCGATTAAATACGAGTTGTCAGTAACTCATTTTAATTGACGGACATACGATATCTTAAACACAGAGAGATTAATGTACTGATAGTAAGAAGGAGCCCATATTGTAATATGGGATTGGTGCGGTAGTTCGATAATAACTCTTTAGTGGTATGAGTTATTATTGATGAACTAAGGTTGTGTGTTCGAGGCGAACATGGGAAGCCTTAACTCATCGGAAGGTCAAAACCAATTCCTCCTCTAGGTCCCTGTTGTAGCCTCTGGGATCCTCAAGTCCACCTTGGAAGAATTCATGAAGAAACCAGGCATTCGAAAAAAAAATGATAATCCCAGTAGCCACATCTCTGGGGGTGGTCGGCACGGTCCCACGGAAGTTTTCCACCGACCACCAGGGTAAATCGGGAAGCGCAAACGGTGGCCAATCCAGATGCCCAGCATCCTTTGATTGCGTTCCTCATTTAGAGGAAAATTTCTACAAATACGCCGTAGCTGGGGATCGAACCGCGGGTCCCTGAGTTACAACCCGGATGTCCTACCGTTGCACCATTGCCCCGGGGACAGAAACCAGGCATTCGAGCTCATGCAAGGAGGTGTAATCGATCAGCTGATCGATTACACACCTTGGTAATCGATCAGCTGATCGATTACCAAGACTCCGAACAGATTGACTGGTAATCGATCAGCTGATCGATTACCAGCCTGGTAATCGATCACCTGATCGATTACCTGTGTTAATGAGAAAAAGTTACGTGAGTTAATCGATTCTTTGATCGATTAAAGGTCGCGGGATCGAATTGGAAACTTTCAAAATCATGCCAAATTCTCCGATTTGATTGAATCAAATCATACCATGTTTATGGAACAATTATACCATGTTTATGACTCTAATTATACCATAAATAAGGGATGGCAAAGCTATAAAAGAAGGGGCAAGGCTTGGTTTGAGAAAAGAAAATATTGATTGAGGTGGTGGCCGAGACTCTCTCGGCAAGCCAACTCTTAGCCTCTTCTTCTTCTTTTCTTCTCTTCGGGAGGAAAGCTTGGTAGCCATCGGAGGGAGATTTCTGGTGGAGATATTCTCGAAGGATCGTTGCTCACACAACGCTCGAGAAGAGGAGAGGAATATGGCAGAAGATCAAGAGGTATTTGGGTACAAACTTCGTCCTTCCGAAACGTCGAAAGTAAGGTATAATTTAATGTTTCCGCAATTAGTTAAATTATTCCTGGATCCTGTAAACCAAACACAAGAGCCCAACGATCGGGCAACTTGAGATCGTTTCCGAAAAATTTTTGTTCTGCAAGAATCTACCGGAACGGTTTTTCAAGACTTTCCCATCATGTTCCACGGGCTAACCATGGAGCATTCAGTGATGATTCTCTACTCTGCTCAATAACATCCACAGTTGTGATAGCTACCACGGGTTGGTTGTGATTCATGCAGTTTGTTCCATTTGACACTCCACAAGTGGATCTGACTTCCCGGATGATTCATGACCGTGGAATTCATCATGGGGTTGGCCGTGGATCATTCTATCATGTGTTAATTCCTTAAAATTTGCATCTCCAAGCATGCTCTAACGTCAAGATCTTCATTTCTTGTCAATACAAAATTACAAATTGTAATGATCCAAACTAAAAAGATAAAATGAATACAAATGTTAGAAGTTTAGATAAAATATACCCATGCAATATAATAAGATAAAAAATATATGCACAATTCACACAAATCTTTTAGAGTTGCTCGAGACGACTTGCATTACTATAGTATCATCATCTAGACTTGTGGTTGCCTCAAATATCCTGTAGCAAGTGCACTTCCTGAGCACTAGCCTATTAAGTGCACTTGACCTCCTCAACTCTGCGAGAGCATTTGTGATCTGTACAAACTATCTACACATAACACTTACGAGAGACTTGCTGATTTCCTCATAATATTCCTATTCCTTGTCGAATATGAAATTTCATCTTTTGGTGATACGAGATTGCCACTACCATGAAGGTAGTCAAAGTGGGTCACCTTGAGATGATGTTATATGCAAAAGGTGTGTCCACTATAGTGAAAATGGTCATTACTGTATGTTTAAGGGATTCATCCCACAAAGAAAAGGGTAAGAGAACTTTCTTTAATAGTTGCACCACATGCCTTGAGCATCAAAATAGAGTTATGGAAAACAACCTTGCTTCTTCCACCATCATTTGATCAAAAGCTGACTTGCATAAGACATTGACAGATCTTCCTGAGTCCACCAGTACTTGAATGATGTCATAATTAGCTATTATGACCTGAATGACTAGGGCATCATTGCTACTTCAAGGTCTTCCAAGCCAAAGGCAAGAATAGGATTAATCCCCACACTCATCTTGAGATGGACAATGACCAGGGGCTTTTGTTTAGATCCAAGACCTTTGAGCTCTAATGGAGTCAGCATTAATAGATCCTCTGATAGTCACATTGATCGTTCTTGGAGTGGGATATGTTGGTGCAGTCTTGCCCCAAGTAGAATTAGATTTTAATATTTGACTAAAATAAGTTTAAGTTAGGTAATATTGGTGATCTAACTTGTGTGAATTGAGTTCACAGAAAAGTCCAGGTTGGAAGATTTGGCAAATAGTGAAGTCCCGGAGGCGCGACCTCTTGGCAAAGGTGAAGTTTCGGAGGCGCGACCTCTTGACAAAGGGAGACTTAGCACGACGAAGCAAAGGGAAACGTCTCAAGCAAGTGCAAGAAAGGGCACGAGGCTTGTGGAAGACGTTTGAAGGCGTGCGTCAAGGCTAAGGGATGAAGAAGGAAGCTGAAAGGGGATTTTCAGCTTGATTAGTCTTTCGTCTTGATTAGTCGACTGACACTGCCATCAGTCGATTGGTGCCTTGATCCAGAAGCACACAGCAAGATTAGTCGAGTGTTTTACTTGGACCAGTCGACTGGCATCAGTCGATTGGTGGATGATCAGTCTACTGATGGATGACCGTTGGACTGACAGTTAAAAAATTAATTGCTAATTAATTAGCCGTTGAAGCCCATCAATCAACTGGCTCAAGGAGCAGTCGACTGATGTCGAGAATTTCATAAAAATGCAGATTGACGATTGGAGAAAAAACTGTTCATTCTCTATCATTCTTGCACGAACTCCAATCATTGTAACTCTCATTTCTCTTTCTCTAAACTTTACTACACATCTTGTAAAAGGAAGAGATCGATTTGTAAAGGTTTCTCCGCCTTCAAAGAGTTCTTTGAGAAGAAGAAATTTCATAGTGGAAGGTCGTGTGCTGTGTGTGGATCCTTGGTTTAGTTACCTCGCAAAAGGTGGATACCAAGTAAATCGAACGGGTTAGCATTGATCTTTTCTTCTTGTCTTATTTTTGTGCTTCCGCTGACGATTTTGCAGGCAAAGACAAAAATGTTATTCACCCCCTCTCTAGCGAACGCACTGATCCCAATAAGTGGTATTAGAGCAGGTCCCTTTCGCGTGAACTAACACTCAATCGAAAATCAAATGGCGTTTTAAGATGGATACAACACTGCACGACCTTCCTACTTCGACGGTAATGATTTTGCCTACTGGAAAGGTAGAATGGAGTATTATTTGATGAATGACATTGAAAATTGATTTAGTATTGTAGATGGGTTTGAGAAATCGAAGGACGCTTCTGGAGCTCCTCTCCCTACCAAGGAATGGTCGAAGGATGTATGCAAGAAGACTCAAGCAAATGCAAAAGCCACAACCACCTTGCAATGTGAGCTTTTCAAAGAACAACTGAGGAAGATCGGACTATTCGACTCCACCAAAGAGCTTTGGGAGAAGCTCATCGAACTAAATGAAGGTTCAAGTGAATCAAGATGAGCCAAGAGGGATCTCTTGGTAGGACAACTCCAAACCTTCACAATGAAGCCCAACAAGATGGTAAGTCAAATGCATGGGCGATTTAAGGAGATCGTGAATGGTCTTCACGTTATAGGTGAAAAAATCGACAACCGAGACTTGATGAGGTATGTACTTCAAGCATTTCCCAGAACCACTCTATGGGCATCGATGGTCGATGCGTATAAAGAATCAAGGGATCTTTCCAGTGTTAAATTAGATAAATTTTTTTGTGAATTTGAATTGCATGAACAAGCTAACTTATCTACCAAAGAGAAAGGTATAACTTTGGTTGCAGAAAAGAAGAAGAAGAAGAGGGAAAAGAAGGAGGAGCCCTCATCCGAGTCCGACCGAGAGTCTTCGAATAGCGATGAGGAGATCTCGGCAAAGGAGGTTACCCATTATGTCAAAAA
>NC_133864.1:685637-704234 GCF_044706935.1 Curcuma longa
TTTTTGTATTTTTTTTCAACAGATGAGATCATTTGATTATTTTTTTTATCAATGATTACGATTAACATCCTTTACTTTCTAAACTTTATAAATAAAAAGGTCATTTCATAGTTTCTATACTTATCTTCTCTACTCTCGTCAATTCCACAATCTCTATGCGCTTTCAACTCTAATTCTACACGTTTTCGACTTCCACTTCTAACTACAATGGAAGGAAGCCGAGCAGGTTCATCATTTTAATCTCAAAGAAGCTTGAAAATAATGAATCCGAATGAGGAGCTCAATATTCAATCCACCGATGATGAGACTGAGTAACTTCTAACACTCAAAACACAAATAAGTATCGATGTTATTATTTCTAAGATTCAGGAAGTTTCTCCTTTAAAATTTTTTATTTTATTAAAAATTTTGAGAATGTCACTCTTCCCTCGGAAAAATTATGTGCAAAATGTAAGTACTGCATTGCTTCTACAAATTCCAAGCCACCGCAGACGCCTATGGATCGTTGAGACAACACGTAGAAATGAAGCACCCGATAAAATATGGAATCAACTATTCTCAAGTACAATTATCTAAATTTTCCACTAATGGAAGTATGATTTATTTTTATATTTTGATAATAAATTAAGAGAATCATTAGTTAGATTTGTTTCTGTATAGCATCTTTCATTTAATTTTAGATCTAAATGCACTTTCAAAATTTTTTGTAAAGAATCTCTTAATTCATCTGTTAAATGTGTTTTTAAACTACACTTACTCGTACAATTAAAAAATTAGTCAAATAAGATAAAAAATTTAATTGAAAATTTTATTAAATTAAATAATAAATTTTTTATGTTTAGATATATTTAGAGTGATTATTGGTAAAGACATTTATATATAAGTGTGACTTGCCATTGGATCGATAACTCCTAGAATATCCAAAAAAGATTGTTAGCTTATAGAATTTTTAATGAATCACATACTGTCCATAATATCTCACAATTATTATGTTTAATTTTAGAAGAATATGGATTAATTCATAAAATATTTTTAATATTATTTATTAATATTAGTTTTAATACCACTAGTATTGCTGAACTAAAATTTATATGTCAACTTATTTATTGGTAATTTATTTTTTCATATTTATTGTGTATACCATATTTTAAATTTATATATTCAAGATGGATTAAGAATTTTAAAAAACCATATTAAATCAATTAGAACTGTTATTTCTTATTTGTGATCACATCCATCTATAATGAAACAATATGATACATTTTGTAAAAATAATAGAATGAGACCTAAAAATTTCCACGTGATATATTAAAATATTAGAATTCAACGTATCAATTATTACAAGATTTATTTCAATATAAAGAATTATTATGTTTATGTTTTACATAAACTATTAATAATTTTAATATATATTTATTATTTATTTTCATACCAATGGAATATTTGTAGTAGTATTTGTGAAATTTTAAAAGAATTTAATAATACAACTAAATAATTTTTTAATTTTGATTATCCTACTTCTCATTTAATTTTAGTGAATTTTTGTCTTCTAACTGCCCCTGAAAGAAGGTAGCGTAGCTAGGAGGAGGTTCATGAGGTCGCTGATTGGGAGATGGAAGGCTAATCCTATGGTCAGGGGATGCCGAATTGTGCCCTAAGCAGTATCTCGTCGTCCATAGAAGATATGGAAGACTCCTGAGTCTCGTACCAAGGGATGAGGGTGGCCATAGAAGAACTAGGTCGAAGTGTAGAACCTAAGTCTAGACACGAAACCTAAACCTCACTAATCAGGCGAACTAAATCGAAATGGCAAAACTGTAACAGCTACAAACCTAGCTAACAACCCAGAGAATGAAGAAGACGCAAAAAGTAAAGAGAAGTGTACTAAGAGGGACTGAACTTACTGGAGAAGAACGGGGAAGATGAAGGAAGAAGACGGAGGCACAAGATCGGACAGAGCGCGCGAGGTTAGGGTTTGAGCGTCGAGTAAGCACGGAAGCAGTTAAAATCGCGAGTTAAAACCAAACGGCCATCAGATCCTCCCCGTTGAAAATCAAAATCAAGGGACCAGATAGGTTGATAAATGAGTCCAGAAGCCTACGATAATATCCTCGATAGACTTAGGCATAGACAAGGTTAAGGATTATTAAATAAACCTAATATTTTGGGTCTGACTCAAGTCCAGTCAGTTGGACTTTGCCTCCTTCGACTAGACAAGCTCGGGAGGCTTATGATCCGGTGGGAATATTTGACAATTACGTGGACGTCGAGTGCAATGGAAAGTAAGGAAAAAAGAGTAAAAATAAACATTCGTTAATTCAGGAAATCTTGATCTCTCTCTTATCTCGGTATGCTTCATTAAGCATATGTCAAGCTCCTGCTACAGTCTGGACGTGCCTCCAACACCATGTGTCGACCTCACGACTCGGTCTCGACATGCCTCCAGCACCATGTGCCGACTTCACGACTCGATCTCGGCAGGCCTCCAGCATCATGTGCCGACCTCATAACTCAGTCTTGGCACAGCTTCCGCTTCACGTGCCGACCTCACGACTTGGTCTCGGCACGCCTCCAGCATCATGTGTTGACCTCATAACTCGGTCTCGGCACAACTCTTGTTTCACGCGTCAACTTCAGAACTTGGTCTCGGCATGCTTCTCGCCTCTTGAGGTGATCTCGGGGTGCGATATCGATGTGTCTTCTACATCCGGAGTTAATTTCTAGCGCGTGATACTTATTTAAAGACCCAGTTGTTCCACTTAAATCGGAAAAAGAATATAACCTATTCTTCTGCGGCAATAGGAACTAATATATATCAACAGACAGAATCTTTCTAGGACAAAACCAGTCTACTCGAATATTTCTCGACGGTTACTAAAATTTCGGAGATTAACTGCTATAAAAAAGTAGCTCATGCTCACGGGCACAGGTACACACACATATCTATCCTAATTTCCACAAGTCATTAAATTCTTTCACGTCGAATCCTAACTTAAGCGTCGGAGTGGCTTACCGGGATCCGACCCCGGCGTCATTCTAATCCTCTTTTTGGAATACTTTTCAGGACCTCTCTTCTCTTTGGATGACTCTCTTCGAGGAGCGTGCACGTTGACCGAACCTTAAATCAGTATTTGTATCATCTACGATGTATTGATTGAAACACCAACCTTTTAATCACAAAACTCGGACTAAAAAAAAAAATCTCATATTGGAGTTTCTTTCATTTTTTTTCATTCACAAATTTTCCAACAATATTATCCCAACATATTGTACTATACGGTAAAAATATCTAAAACATGCATCCTTGGTCTAACAAGATCAAGCTGGTCATGAATGCAACCTTCCAACTATATCTATAAATAATGAAGCCATCTATTACTGCACCAATATAAACAATCAGATAAAGTTTTTAAAATATGTGTGTGTATAAGAATAAAACCATAGCGAAACTCTAAAGACATTAAGGAACTCAATACATAATTTGTTTATAAAACTTAATTAGGGTTTCTAACAGTTTGTCCTAAACTGTTGATTTCCTTTTAGGACTAAAATCTAAAAAGAAATTACAGTATCACTCTAAGGGCTCCAAGCCACATAATACAAAATTTATTTTTAGAATTCAATAAATTTAGAGTCATTTAACAATGTATTTAGCTAGAATTACTATATAATCCTTAAAGATTCAATCATCAAAAAAAAATCTCAATAAAATTCTAAAGGCTAAGGAACACAACACATAGCTTCTTCTTTTGTTTTTTCTAATTTAATCAATTTATAGATAAATTTAACTAAATTGAGAGAATTTAAATTTACTTGTTTTGATTGAAAAACAATTTAGACCTTTGCATTTATAATTCAAATTAGATTTTAGAAAATAAATTATTTAAATTCAGAGAAAAAATAAACTAAAGTTCAATTTATTCTAATTCTACTATCCAAAACCTATATTAAAATAGTGTATCATATCGTCCCAGTCTATTTTGATTTTCAAAAATATTTTTATTTTTGATGATATTGTAGTAGCTATAAAATTATAATTGTTATACAGTTATAGCAATTATAGATTATAATTGTTATATAGTTATAGTAGTTATAATTGTTATAACCATTTTGTAGTTGTTATAATATAATATTGACTATAATTGATATGAAATAAATTATTTATGTTATATCATAATTGCTATAACATAATATTAATCCATGTTGATTAGAAGTATTTATATTATAATAAGTATAAAGTATAATTATTAAAATATAATATTATTAATATAGATAAAAATTAAAATATTATTTATAATATAATATTGATAAAGATAAATATTTATATTATAATAATTATGAACTATAACTATTACAATTTCATATTATAATCGTTAAAATAATAATTATATATATATATATATATATATATAGAGTTTTGTTCTGCTGGACGTCTCTTCCTGGGCGACTCGTGGGCGACGCCGACATGGAGATGCCGACGTGGTTGGATTTCTCGCCACCCGTGGCCAGCGATTCCGCGCGAAACAAAAATCCCCAAAATCGTGATTTAACCCTAAATCCACGATCGCCTCTCCCTCGTCGCCTCCCGTCCCGATCGCCGCCCTCGCTCACTCTTCGCCTCCTTCCCCATCAATGGCGGCTTCTTTTATCTCCATCGTAGTCGATCTCTCCTATTTCCTCTATCCTCTATTGAGACCTTTGATTGCTTTCGTGGGTCGAAATCCTGGCTGCGACCGGGAATTTTTTGTGCTTCTTCGTTGCCTTTGGCGCTTGTTTCTCCAAGAAGAACCCACTGCATCATATCGACTTGCGCGAAGCTCAAGGTTAGACGATTTTAATTTTCAATCGATTAAGGCTTTTCTATCGTTGATTCATTAGATATTGATTTGATGAATGCCTTTTTCCATGTTATTTTGTGTAATGGGGATGGGATTTTAGGTAACTGAGTTGCAGTCCAAGGTCACTAACCAAGTTTATTTTGACATAAGCATTGCCAACCCTGTGGAAAAGGAGATGATGCCCCCCCCCGACAGCTGAAAATTTTTGTGCTCTTTGCACAGGTCATTTCGTCCTCTATTTTATTTATTTATTATTTTTTGCATCGACAAAAATTTTCTTTTTGGTTACTTGAGATTCTTGACATTTTTGTGCTTTGATCAGGAGAGAAGGACTTTGGGTATAAGGGATCTTCATTTACTGAATCTTTCTTCGAATATTTATTGTATTTTGTGTTTATTCATCTTTAGCAAACCATGTTATTTACTGATTATTTTGTAAAATTACTTGCTTGGGCGATTCAGATCAATCAGTTTCAGAAAAATTGGGGAATGGATCCTGTTTACATGCCCACTAGGAAGTCTTTGGAGTGTGCAGGTTAGTGACAAACAAAATGCTTATTTTTTCATGGATGCCTACAACTGTTATTTGCCTGAGTATGTGGTAAATGTGGTCAAATTGAAATTCTTTCACTTTAATTTGTCTAGAGGCAAACGAACATAAACAAGTTGATTTGGTGATACTGCAGCAACAAAGAAGTCAAGCAAGCTAATGATTGCTCAAGACACATAGAAATGAGTTTTGAAACTAAAGGACCTGGACATTAACTGAGTGGAGTAGCACTATCAGATGTGCTGCTACCTTCCCGCACAATAGATTTTCTAGTTAACTATTCACAGTAAAAGCTTAATTTTTGAATAATATGCATTGTACAGTAAGCAAAACGTATTTCTCGGATTTATAACATAAATAGAGTTAGTTTGCTCCTCTTGTTGAGGAGGAGAAAAAGTAAAAGTGGAATTTTCAAATCTGAGTTTGTTCACAAGTGAATGATTCTATTATTTTTATAAATATTAAGAGTGTGCGTACAGGTCGATGCAACTGCAGATTAGAGTGCAGATTAATTTAATTTTTTTCTTTTGTCATTTTTCTTTACTTGTTTATCCTCTCTTCATTATGGTGATGCTGAATAAATTGATTACTTTTCTTTTGGATTGGCAAAGCTTTTTGATTTTGGATTGGCGAAAGATGGCCCGACTGTGGATAAAAGCCATGTCTCTACAAGGATCATGGGTACATATGGATATGCTGCTCCAGAGTATCTCGCGACTGGTAATTTGCTTCACTTTTGTTGATATTAGTGTAGTGTTTCTGACCATGTTCTAGTACAATTGTACTTATCATCCAGCATGTTAAACTTTCTTCAATCTATCCACAATTGTTTTAATCACTATAAATTTCAGACATATCAGTAATGCAAAGTATGTCTATATATCAACACATTTGTTGTTATATATGTGCCAATTAAATTCTGACCTCATTGTGTTCTTGATGATACAATAACTTGAGACATGAACTTGATAACTGACTCACTTGACTCTTAACAGGTCATTTGACATCTAGGAGTGATGTTTATAGCTTTGTAGTTGTTCTTCTTGAATTATTGATCGGCCGATGGGCCATCGACAAGAACCAACCGTCTGGACAACACTATTTGGTGGAGTGGGCAAAACCTTATCTCATGAGCAAGAGCAAGCGAAGTACTATGAACTGTTATATTTGGGAGGTGTCCTAAGGCAATCGCCTTATGATTATACTTTGTATTGAATAAATTCACTGTTTAAGTGCATATTTTATATGTTTGATTGGATCTTAGACTTGTTCACTGAATGTCCACAATACATTTCATAGCATGAGAGAATTTGTGATACGATCACAAACTGTGAGTTTCTCTACATGTGTAATTATGAAAGTATTGAAACTTTCCCTAGTCGATGAATTGATGAACACGGACGTCATCAATTCTGTTGAGACTAGCACGTTTATACTCCTTGGTTTACCAAGCAGTAGCTCTCACTAGCTGGAGACATTGGATGTTAAGAGATAAACGTGGATGCTAGTTAAAGGTAGCTAGTTCATTGGAGTGACCTGCCATGAGACTTCATGTGGTTCCCTTTTATGTCAATGAAGTTCGCAGTGCAGCTTAAGTGCGAGTTTCCTCAGACTTGCGGTATTCAAGTCACCTTGGTCGTGGAAGCTTATACTTTAACGTCTTAAGTAAGCATCTCTAAGGAGGTGTGGATCCGAGATGATTGGGTATAAGTTGAAGTGCCCGAAGGTGTTTGAATAGCCCACAGAGGATTCACCGCTCTTTATAAAAGAGACGTATACCCTACGGCCGCTTGTTTGGATTGTTACTGAAAGTCTTTGGCCAAAGCAACACGTATTCTTGAACACGTGTACGAGTAACTCGAATCCTCAGAACAAGGAAGTAAGCTTGGGCTAGGTGTGACGTAGTCAGCCTAGTGGGGACTGACACACAGAGATCATGTCCTGAACCAAGTGGGTATAAGACGGTGAAAGGAACGAGACACATTTTAGTAAAGCTGCTGAAGGGTTTAGAAATTGTTCTGAAATCAGTTATTGATTTTCCGGTCAATTGGGAATCATGATGTACTACTAGGTGCCACTCATGATCGATCCGAAATTAGGAGTTAATTTCGGACGGCCAACATAACCGGAAACCTATTGGGTCACACGCATTACAAGTTTGAAAGGACTTAAAACGAGTTTGGGAATTAGATTCTCAGAACAGAAGAATTCCGGTTAGACTGGACAAAGACAAATGATGGATTCTATCTTATGAAGATAGATTAATCGAAATCGGAAATGATCTAGTTGTTGAACCGGACAAACCGATTTTGAACCAAAGATTGAACCAACTCGGTTTGGTTCGTGTTGGAAAGTATTTTGGCAAAAAGGAAGGCATGACAGGCTTCGTCTTGAGAAGACGAAACAAACGAAACTTGTTTGGGTTAAATCGGAGTTCATTTGGTTGTTGAATTAATCGTTTTGATTATGAATCAAATTAACTTGATTCGGGTTGAGTTAAACCAAGTAAACCCAAAGTGGTTGGCTTGAACCGGTTCATAAAAACCTAAGTGGGTTTACCGGTTCACTCCTTTTGGTTTCTCACCGCCTCCCTTCCTCAAACGTGCGAGCACACAACCTCCTCCTCCAGCCCGACGCCAAGCATAAAGTAGGAAAGAAATTCCCTTGATGGCCGATCTTGAGCAAAGAAGGAAATGGGGGATTGTATCCTACGATTACTGCATGGGAAAAGGGATGAGATTTGATCTCTTTCCTTGACTGATCGGATGGTAAAGAAGGAAGGTTTTGGGGCTGGATTTTGGCTTTATCTCCTTTAAAAGGATGAGGATGTCGATGGCAGAAAAAGGTGTGAGAAAAATCCTAGTTTTTCTATCTTTTCTTGCTCCTTCCTTGCCCCTGTTTTCTGTTTGTTCACGCGAGGAAGAGCAACCTTGCTGTTCGGGTTTTGTTTTCTGCTCGCCGGAAAACCCCCTTTGCTGTTGGAGCTTCCTGTTAAGCTCTGTCCGTTTGCTGCCAACTGCTCTCTGCCGGTCTTGCTTGCTGCTACTGGTCCAGCCTGCTGCTGCCGACCAAGTTTCTGTTGCAGCCGATCAAGAGCCATCGTGCCTTTGAAGATCACCGGAAATCAGATTACCGGCGATCGTTAGAAAACCCCGGAAACGAAAGCAACGTGTGTTGTTGCGCGTTTCCGATTTTAGGGTATTCTTCTGTATCGACCGTTGCTGATTTACGGCTAGTGACGTAACCAGCAACACGACTCGAGCTTGAGAAGCCGTCCTGACATACTTGGCGTGGATCACCGATAGAGACGACTCAACGGTTCATGCCCTTTTCGCTGAAAGTCATACAGCAGGTATACATAGAATAAAAGTTATTCTTTAAATTTTATTTTTCTGCTGTCATACAATTCTGTTGTATCTTGCATGCGTGGTTGCGAGTGTTGTAATAACTTAGCTTATTATTTGTTTCTTCCGCTGTGTATTCATTTTTGAAATGCATAAACACGCGCAACGCACCTAGACGATCCCAACATGAACATCATGGATCCCAGATTGGAAGGGCAGTACTCGGTGGTTGGAGCCCAGAGGCAACTGCTCTGGCACTACAATGCCTATCCACGGAAGCAAAGGACAGGCCAACCATGGATCAAGTAGTGACTACTTTAGAACAGCTTCAAGATGCTAACGACAGGTAGAAGTTCTAAGAACAGACCTAAATGCAGCAGACAAAGAGCAAGCACCAATTCATCGATGCTGCTTCACAGGAAATGACAAGAACTTGAAACTTAATAGAGAGGATAATTGAAAAGGTTGATTGTTAAAGGCCCTTAACATTGGATCTTAGCTGGTAATTGATCAACTGTCTTATATTTAGTTATCAGTCTGAATTATCTGTTGTTGTAAATATCTTCAGTGCTGCTCATCTAGTTGTTCTGAATGGTTTTATCCCGAATGATTTCCACAGGGTTGACTTTAAGTTATCACATCCCATTTTTGAGCTTGAGTATGTTTCGTAAGATCATGAAATCCACATAAAATTAGACTTTGATCACAAAGTTTGATTGCGATCTTAGCGAAACATCTCCATCCAATCCACTCTAAAAGGTCCCGAAACCACCATGTAATCAGTCATCTAACTTAATCATTGCTAATTAAAGCAAAACAAAATTGAATACGCAATGATTATCATTGAAGTATAAACTTTTGATTCCTTTAGTTTGATGTTCGAGAATCAAAACATAGGAATAGAGTTCAAAAAGAAAATGAGAGCCAATCGTTCTCATTTTCAGAAGTAAATAATTACAAGGCTTCGATGTAGATTCTGTCAGCTCATTATATCAATACGAAATCTGACATAAACCAATTATTAATACTCATGACAACATCCAAAAATTACATGAACTAGCAAAGGTTCATAGACAAAAAAGCCCTTCGCTCAAGTATTTTCCTTTTTTTTTTGGAAAAAAAGTTAGTTGATTCTAAAACTAAGCAACAACAGTGATCTCAATTGCAATCTTGGTCAAGGGTTTATTATCCTCTGATTTCTCAGCTTCCTCCCAGAGCTCAGGCAATGCTTCCCTCATGTTGTGGAGGCTTTCCAAAGCATGGTCTGCGCCGTTGACTCTTTCACAAGTACCAACTTGAATCCACAAATGAGCAATTTATATGATGCACAATCTGAAACTTTCTAAGATTTTAAGTTTTAGGCACCAAGAGATTTACCAAAACAGTATGCAATCCAATCTCTTTTCCCGACTGAATGTTCCGAACACTATAGTCGAAAAAAATCTAGAACACATTTTGATTTGAAAACGTCAACTAGCATTCTGAATCTTGGAAAGGGTGATGGGCAAATTTCATAGTAAATGCAACTTACAGTTCTTTGGGGATCAATGTTTGCAATCCTCCGAGCATGTTCCATGGCTTCAATGGATGGTTTACACAATATTGGTGTCTTTGGTAGATCAACATTCAAATCAGGTATCGATAAGTAGCCAATTTATGTCAAAGATGTTGGCTGAATTATCTTCTCTAGATGAAGAGGATGGTGGGCTGAGTGTCTCAAAGCAAATAACAGTATCAAAATAATCTTCCAGACCCAGCTTCTTGAGCACTTTAGCAGCATGAGCTTGATCGGCATTAGTGAATATCTATTCATTCAGGTCGATCCATGAGCTTGTTAGTGAAGTGAAAAAAAATAAAGTTGAATCAGAGAGTTTCAACCGTCATGCCTAAGAAACTCACAACTTTTCGAATTGGAAGGCTGAGCAGTAGTTGACTTATAACAGGATCTGGCTTTAATGTTTCATATGGTAATCTTCCATGGACAGAGCTATTAAACCACGAGAAATCAGCAAACTCTTTGATTCACTAAAACCATAGAATGAAACATGTGAAGCAAAGATAAAAAAAATGATAGAGTCAAAACTATGGAAATCATCATACTCGAAGTTATAGCCAATGGCCTGAGAAACAAGTAGAACGCTTCTCTTTACTGCAAGCGCACACCTTTATCGAACATAAGCAGGACATGAATATAACACAATTTAATTTCCTTTAAACCAGTCATTGTTGTTCCATGGTGCTTATACAGAAAAATACACAACTCTAGTAGATTGCTTTCTTCAACCCCTAATTTTTCAAGCATATATTCAGAAAAATGACAAAATATACATCTCAATTCTTAGGGAAAAGTTGATATGGAAACAAAATAGAGACCATAAGATAGAAAAAAGACAACATAATGATATACCTAAAATATTCTTGGGGCACTCGGTGGCGATTCTGGAACTCAATGGATAGAGGGTGTCATCAAGATCTGAATTCAAAAAAATAATTAAAAAAAAAAAGACAAGCAATAGTGAATTAAGAAAGGATTCTTATGTTACAACTTTAAACCTATCACCAGATAATCAAATGTGAAAACGTACCGATCAAAAGGCAATCATATCTGGTATTAGCTTTCGTGCACATCTCCCTGATTCCATATCTATAGCTCAAAAATTCCCGGCCGCAGCCAGGAAATGACCTGTGCAAAGAGCACAAAAATTTTCAGCTGTCGGGGGGGGGACATCATCTCCTTTTCCACAGGGTTGGCAATGCTTATGTCAAAATAAACTTGGTTAGTGACCTTGGACTGCAACTCAGTTACTTAAAATCTCATCCCCATTACACAAAATAACATGGAAAAAGGCATTCATCAAATCAATATCTAATGAATCAACGACAGAAAAGCCTTAATCGATTGAAAATCAAAATCGTCTAACCTTGAGCTTCGCGCAAGTTGATATGATGCAGTGGGTTCTTCTTGGAGAAACAAGCGCCAAAGGCAACGAAGAAGCACAAAAAATTCCCGGTGGCAACCAGGATTTCGACCCACGAAAGCAATCAAAGGTCTCAATAGAGGATAGAGGAAATAGGAGAGATCGACTACGATGGAGATAAAAGAAGCCGCCATTGATGGGGAAGGAGGCGAAGAGTGAGCGAGGGCGGCGATCGGGACGGGAGGCGACGAGGGAGAGGCGATCGTGGGTTTAGGGTTAAATCGCGATTTTGGGGATTTTTGTTTCGCGCGGAATCGTTGGCCACGGGCGGCGAGAAATCCAGCCTCGTCGGCATCTCCACGTCGGCGTCGCCCACGAGTCGCCCAGGAAGAGACGCCCAGCAGAACAAAACTCTATAGAGAAATTATAGTTCACGATTTTCGGAATTATATGTCTAGAGAAATATATATATATTGAGAAATTATTTGAATAAAAAATAAAAAATAATTTTTTCACGATTTTAATTTTTAAAAAATAAAGTTCTTTTAATTTTGCTCAAATTTAAATGCCTCAAACCTTGTCTCTCATTTTCGGACGCCCATCTGTTCCCTGCGCGGTCAAAATGGCCTCAGATCCTCGCCGCCGCTTCCGGAGGAGGCACCCTACTTTTTGGCTTCCGCCCCAAACGGCAAAGATGACTTCTGTTGCCATTCCTTCGCCACCGCCATCCTCCTCCTCCTGCCCCGCCCCGGCCAAACATCTATCTTCGACGCAAATCGCATCAGCGATCTGGGGGCTTTCATCTCCCCCATAAGCCGTGCCCAACTCTTTCGGGGTCTTTGATCGCGCTCCTACCTGTTTCTCTCGTGCGCTGGCGCTTCATCGAAGATAGATTGGAGCTGTGGCCTGGTAGGTCGTGGTGCTGTTCCGCGATCGCAAGGGCAGTGTCTGGAACCACTTGCTCAGGCTTCTTTGGCCCGGATGCCGGAAGCTATTCGTTTCGTCTGTGAATTGCGTCAATTCATATGCCTAATGGAATTCTAGGTTTCGGTGGAAATTGGAGGCACTGGCACTTGACGAGAATGAGCTGCTTTCCATGTTTCTCCAAAAAGAGCCAAAGGAAGGAAATTGCTCCCGGCAAAAGCCTCGGAAAGGATAATGTGTCCAGGAAGACGGCTGGTGATCTTTCTTCATTATCCTGTTTTTTGTTCTTTTTTATCTTAGTAGACTCTGTTGTTTGACCTAACTTCCATTTAAAGGTAAAAAAAAATGGGGGAGGATAAAAGGAGCAATAATGCCCTCTTTCTGCCTTCCTAATTATATGGATGTCTAGGCTCCATCATAAACTATTCATTTTGTATGCTGGAAGACGTATGGTTCTATGCATTGTTTTTTCCATTCCAAGTTCATACATTTTATCGTTGTTGTTATCTCTACTACCTTGTATTTGGACGAAAATGAAATCTAGGTTCTTGTGTGCATTTTGAACTAAAACTGAATTAGTGGAATCTTGAATGACAAAAAAATTGTCTGAAAAAATAGTGCATTTTTTCTTGCCAAAGACAGGCTGTAGATATATACTGTAGACTGTAAAATCAAAACAAAACGGCATAACATCTTCTAGTTTATTAAACTGAACTTCTGGTTTGGAACTTCAGGCAATCATCAATGCAAAATTCTCTTCTACCCTCATTTCATTTATTCCCTCTAGTAGCTAAAAGTATTCAATGACTACAGGCAACATGTCTCTATAACATAATAGTTCGCCAAGAATGTAATGCTCATGATTTCAATGCTTTATTAACCATATCCTTGCACTTTTTCATGTTCAAATTGTCTACTTCTGAATTTCCATTTCCCAGACTATCCGGAGAAGCCTTCCGCCGAAGCATCCCAAAGGGATTCTTGCAAGGGTAATATTGCTGCGCTAACATTTACATTTGAGGAGCTTGCATTAGCTACAAAGAATTTTCGACCTGAATGTCTCCTAGGTGAAGGAGGGTTCGGTAGAGTGTACAAAGGCTACCTTGAGAACACTGGACAGGTAAAATGGTAAATTAATCAAAGTCAAGCTTTTACTTGATATGGCATTCTTGCATTCATTAAAGATAGATATTATTGTATGACAAGTTCACTGACATTGTTATGATCTGTTGGGTTTAGATAGTGGCTGTTAAACAGTTAAACAGGGCTGGTTTCCAAGGCAATAAAGAATTTGTTGTCGAAGTATTGATGCTTAGCCTCCTTCATCATCAAAATCTAGTCAAGCTTATTGGATACTGTGCTGATGGTGATCAAAGACTACTGGTGTATGAGTTCATGTCTATGGGCTCTTTAGAAGATCATTTGCTTGGTATTACATTGCAGCAGCATGCTATTCTTCATTTTTAAATTCATGCATCAACTTAATGTATGATAGGTTCTTACAGTTGGGAATAAATAAAATTTCTCCACAGTTATCTCACCCAATCAGAAACTCCTCACCTGGTTCACAAGAATGAAAATAGCTTATGGTGCTGCTCAAGGTCTAGAGTATTTGCACGAGAAGGCAAACCCACCAGTGATCTTTCGTGACTTCAAATCTTCTAACATCCTACTTGATCAAGATTTCAATGCCAAACTCTCTGATTTTGGTCTGGCAAAGCTAGTCCCTGTGGGGGACAAAGTTCATGTTTCTTCCAGGGTGATGGGAACAATTGGCTACTGTGCACCTGAGTATGCAAGAACAGGGCATCTAAGCTTGAAATCAGATGTGTATAGTTTTGGAGTAGTTTTGCTCGAGTTGATCACAGGAAGGAGGGCCATTGATGCAACTAGGCCAACAAATGAACAGAATCTTGTCGCTTGGGTATGAAATCTACTAGATTTTTTTCTTTTTCTGTTGTTGTACCCTAACAATTTTAGCTTATGCATTGGACATCTTTGTATCTACAGCATGATTGCCAATTCTTTATATTATTTGTCATGACATTCCACTGTCACGTGTATTATATTTACCGAAACATATTTATATCTCTACAGGCAAAGCCAATGTTGGTAGACCAGAAGAGATTCCCTGAGCTAGTTGATCCACTTATAGAAGGGAATTATCCACCGAATGGCTTGAGCCAAGCAGTAGCTGTTGCTGCAATGTGTCTGCAACAAGAGGCTTCAGTTCGACCGTCAATGACCGATGTTGTTATTTCACTGAACTTTCTCAAAACACCATCAGGCAGTCCTGAGGTAGAGCCTGCTCCCTCATCTCCAGTATAAAAGGCACAAACTAATCTTGGTCGACTGGAGCCAGAAGAGTATTCAAGGGGTCATAACTCTCAAGTTCTCCATGGTGTGGGTCGGACACTTGCTGCTCAAGACTATTGGCAGGAATTAACAGATTATGGAACCTGTTTGCTGAGCTTGTTTCGTGTCTATATCCATAGCTCTCACACACAGAATCGCGTAGCATATTGATTTAGATTTCAGGAAAAGTGCAGAAAACCTGGAGTCTTATGGTGCTGTTGTGTTGGAAACTTGTGAAACTCAGGTCATATGAATAGTGGAGTTATGCTAAATTGTTTATAAAATGTTCCAATAAATTGTGTCTGACAAATATGGACTATGAATTTACTTTAGTTTGTAAATAATCAGAAACATATAATGGTGCCAGTTAATGGGAAAAATTGTTAAGGTCTCCCCTAGATAGTCACATTTATCTTTATAAACTTAGTATCATCTTTTACATCCATGATTTTTTTTTTGTGTATTTACAATTACAGTCCTAATTGTCTACAAATATATTGAATTGTAGAACCTCTCAGACTTATTAGTAAACTTAACTACTTCTATATCTTTGTCTATTTATGGAAGACTAGGTTTGATCTAGATAAGATCACATATTAACGGAACCATAATTATGTATTCCATCTGTGTTTGATTTGGCCATTATTGTTTGATTCATTCTCTTCTAAGATATTATAATGGTGATTGATTATCTGCAGGAAAACTTACCTACTCTACATTTTTGCACCCCTAGAATGTGTAAATGATTATGGTTATGATTAAAAAAAAGAAGCCTTTCAGTATGAGATGTATCATAGAATTTTTAGAATAGTCCCAATACTTAATATATAGTGCTTTGAAGAATTGACCAATGATGTTAAAGGCTGATTAAATGACATGTCTAGTAACAATAATATTGTTTTTTCTCAATCAATAACTTATACTCTACTTAGGTGAGATAAACAGTTTCCATGTCTTGATATTTATCTACTGAGTAACTCTTAGTTCGTGTTGTGTGACTAGAGGTTGTGAATAGGCGCGCTTCAATTTTGATGGTTCATCTTTTTTTCAATTTTGCTTTTTCTATATAATCAGATTAATATACAAAATAAATGTAAAAAAAATGAAACAATATTAAAAAACAAAGTAGAAACATAGAGAGGAAATCAATTTACATGTTCAAAATCCTTAGTTTTTACTCCACCATTATGATCCTTCGATGGATTAATTTTAATAACATCACTATCTTTTTTTTTTCTTTGTAGGTACCTTCCAAAGGTAGATAAATGTTTTATCGTTCTTAATCTATACAACTAATACTAGAAAATAAAAATATAAATCAATATAATTAAATAAAAATAATTACTAAAATGAAAGATTTTTGGTTATTGTAAATCCCTTAAATTGAATCGGGAATGTAGGAAAATTATCTTTGGATTCGAACACAAGTAATGATGATGAAATCTCTACAAAATCAACTTATATAAAGTTTTTTTTGCTTGTTTTTAATCGACTGAAATTGTTTTCTAATCGACCAAAAAACCATCTCATCCGAATCTAGATATGTCTGTTGTTGATCGAGTTTTAGTCAACTAAATTGAATAAAATATGAGATTTATGCTTCTATTGTCATTTTAGTAGATTAAATTATTATTTTTAGTCCACTAACCATTTTAGTCAATTAACATACCATATTTGGTTAATCAAATTGGATAAAATCTGAATCTTCTAATGACATTTAAGTTGACTATTGTTTTTGGTTGACTATTCTTCTTGGTTAAGCAAAATGTCAATTTTGGTCTACTAAACCGGATGAAATTCAAAGCCTAAATTTCTATTACAATTTTAGTCAATCAAACTTTCACTTTACTTTTAGTCAATTAATTATTTCTTTTTTATAATCTAGGTCACAACGGTCACCACTAATCTTGGAGTAGACAACATTCCTCCTGCTTCACCTAACTAATTATTTTAGTCAACTAAAATATTACTTTTGGTTGATAGTTCTAATTCTAGACAAAATAAATTTATATTTTGTTCTCACATAATGAGGTTCGAACCTCGACGAAGTCTTCTCATTAACTAAGCTAGACAATCTATTACTTAAATACTTTTTAAATATTAAACATATAATTAAACTTTAACCTTGCCTAATATCTCTACCTATTAGGACTTTTCGTGTCAAGAGAGTCCTCGTCTTTAAGAGTTCATCTATTATTTAGCTTTATTATTAGAACTTTCACTTACCCAACCTTACTATTAGGAGTCACTTGCCTAATCTCAGTATTAAAACTTCCACTTGTCTAGCTTTGTCATCGGGAATTCGACATCTCATCTACATCCACTTGACATATTATTTAATATTAAAATCTTAGATCATGATTAACAGGGTCAATTTTATCAATAGTGACAACTATACTTACTTTGTAAGCACATCAAGTATATACCTTTTTTAAATATAAATATCTTCTTCAAAATGAGTAATCATTTTTGTACAGTAGTTTAGATCAAGGATTAAAATGCCGAGCCGAGCCGCCCGATACGCTCAAGATTTACCGTTCTACGCTGGGACCAGCATCGGCACTCAACCGACACAGCACACACCAGTTGGCGTGCGTCGGGTTGCAGCGACAGAGACACTGCTCGCGTGCGTCGGGTTGCAGCGACAGAAGGATTCGCGCGTGCGTCGGGTTGCAGTGACAGAAGGAATCGAATCCTTCTGTCGATCACGCGCGAGAAGGAATCGATTCGCTTTTATCGATCACGCGCGAGAAGGAATCGATTCCTTCTGTCGTGATGATCACGGGAGGAAATTTGCGAGCGGAGAAATACCTATTTAAACGATGAAGATCAGAAGCCGGAAGCAGCAGCGCAGCGAGGCGACGAGGCGGCAGAGGCTCGGCAGGCGATAGAAGCTCAATACACATTACAAAAAAAAACAAGGCCTTATCATACAAAAAATACAAAGAATAGATTTCCAATTTTTTTTTACTTCGTATTTTTGGGTCGGAGTAAATCAAGCGGCTAAGCTAAGAAGTTTTGAACTTTCTATTACATATCTGTTGAAATCAACATTTGTATGTTTCTGCTTGAGCCGTACGAGATGAAATTCTCATATACGGTTCTCCGAGGGGAGTTTCTTGGTTTTGGGTTACCTATCTCAATAAAGTATATGATTGGTTTGAGGAACGTCTCGAGATTCAGGCGATTGCAGATGCTAGTAAATATGTTCCTCCTCATGTCAACATATTTTATTGTTTATCACACTTACTTGTTTTTTAGTAAATAGGTTTTGCTATGACTCTTTGACCACCGTCCAACTGTTACAGAGGCTTTTTCATCTGTTCAATACATAATGACTGAGGCCAACTTTGGTTGGTTAATCCGATCAGTTCATCGATGGTCGGCTAGTATGATGGTTCTAATGATGATTCTTCACGTATTTCGTGTGTACCTTACAGGTGGATTTAAAAAAACCCCGCGAATTAACTTGGGTTACAGGTGTGGTTTTGGCTGTATTGACCGCATCTTTTGGTGTAACTGGTTATTCCTTACCTCGGGACCAAATTGGTTATTGGGCAGTCAAAATTGTGACAGGCGTACCTGAAGCTATTCCTGGAATAGGATCGCCTTTGGTAGAGTTATTACGTGGAAGTGCTAGTGTGGGCCAATCTACTTTAACTCGTTTT
>NC_133864.1:704303-879449 GCF_044706935.1 Curcuma longa
TGCCTAAATCTATAGGTTCATGCTTTTTATAGTAAGACCTAGCTAGGCTAAGTCCAGAGTTCAAATAATTTTAAAAGTGACATAGATAAATATAGGAATTGAAAAACATAAGTTTGAAAATTAGATTTTGTAAATCATAGGATTTGTAAAATATAAGTTTTGAAAAAAAATAACATTAAACAAACCTATTCTATCAAGCACATTACTAGTTGTCTTCTAAGTGTGCTAAACTTAGCTTCTGAAAGGGGTTTGGTGAAGATATCAACTAAGTTTGACTTGGATTCAATATACTCTAGTATAATATCACTTCTAGCTACGTAGTTTCTGACAAAATGATGTTTGACTTTTATGTGTTTGGTTCTTGAGTGTTAATTAGATTTTTTATAGATTAATTATACTTATATTGTCAATTAGAACTTTAATATTGTTGTAGTCAAGTTGGAGATCTTTTAATGTGTGCATCATTCATAATGGTTGAGCTACACATTCTTCCATGGCTATGTATTCAACCTCAATTATATGTAGTGTAATACAATATTGCTTTCTACTACTCTATCTGACTAAACATTAACCAAACAGTTGACAACTTTCACTTGTTCTTTTTCTATCTAGTTTACAACCTGCATAATCTGAGATTAGTATCCTATTAGGTCTAAAGTATTTATCCAAGGGTACCACATTTAGAGTTCCTTTGATATATCTTAGGATCTTTTTTATCGTAGTTAGGTGAGACTCTTTATATAAGATTGATATTTTACACACATACCAACTGTAAAAAGTATGTCAAGTCGGCTTATAGTTAGGCACAAGAGATTACTTATGACACTCCTATAGTATTTTCGATCAACTTCTTTTCTTGTTGAATCACTATCCATTTTTATATTTGTTGCCATAGGAGTTTTTATCTTTTTAGCATGTTTCATATTAAATTTCGTAATTATTTCCTTAGCATATTTATTTTGGTGAATGAAAATTCCATCCTGAGTCTGTTTTATTTGTAATCCTAAAAGAAATTAAGTTATCCTACTAAGCTAATTTTTTGAATTCGTTTTCCATTAATTTGGTAAATTCATTTAAAAACTTAGAGTTAGTTGACCCAAATATTATATCATCTATATAGACTTGAGCTACAAATATTTCTTTGTCTAGGATTTTTATGAATAAGGTTGGGTCAATTTTACCTTGATTAAACCCTTTAGACATCAAGTAGGTGGACAACCTTTCATACCATGATATTGTTGGATCTCTTAGACACCGGCTAGAGAGGGGGGTGTGAATAGCCGTCCACGCTTTTCGCCTTTTCTTCCTTAGTCTTCGTTGGCACAGCGGAATGAACAATCAGAGAACACGAAGACTGAATCAGCACGCTAACACGATTATTTACGAGGTTCAGAGATGATGCTCCTACTCCTCAGCGTGTCCGTAAGGTGGACGATCCCTCGATCTTTCGGCAGATCAGACCCCGATAAATATCGGCTATAATCTTCTCCTTCTCGGTGGAGGAACCTCTCCACAGAATGTCTCAAAGATACAAGGATAAGCACAAGACAAGGAGAATACAGTGAATCAAAGACCGGACAACATTGACAACAAGAACCGCTTGCTGCTCAGCCTGTTCCTCCAAACACAGGACGTTGCTCTAGACAAAGCCAACAAGAACAGCTAGCAGCACAAGCCTGTTCCTCCAAACACAGGACGTTGCTCTTGTTTCCTCTTCTTCGATTCACGATCAGGCTCTCGTAAGATTGGCAATGGCGCTTCTGAGCTCTCAAGGATGATCAACGAATAGTCGTGGAAGCTCTCACTCCTCAGCGCTGCTTCTCGCTTCTCTTATAGCCTCTGCTTGGTTCTTGTGCCCAACGGATCCCTGCACTGTTCTGACACCAGCTGCCGTCCGTTGTCACAGAACTCTCCCTGCAGAAGAGACAGCTCAAAAGCCCGCCTTGGAACTCTCACCATCCATTTGAATTTTCCTCCATAACCTGTCCTGTATATTTGCACACTCAAAAGCAACATTAAAACATTCCAGCACAAGGACATAGTATAATGATGGATAAAACATTAAAGTCCAGGTCACAAGCAAAGCTACCAAAGCTTTCTCGGACCAAACAGGAGACCGAGCCACCAAGGCCCTCCTCTTGAGGAATCTGATTCAGAGCCACCAAGGCTCCCGGAGATCGAGCTACCAAAGCTCACGGTCCCGAGCCGAGCTACCAAAGCTCTCCCGGACCAATCAGGTTCTGAGCCACCAAGGCTCCCTGAGATCGAGCTACCAAAGCTCACGGTCCCGAGCCGAGCTACCAAAGCTCTCCCGGACCAATCAGGTTCTAAGCCACCAAGGCTCCCTGAGATCGAGCTACCAAAGCTCACGGTCCCGAACCGAGCTACCAAAGCTCTCCCGGACCATCTCGGCCATCAGCACCAAGCTCCCGGCCAATCAGGTTCTGAGCCACCAAGGCTCCCTGAAGAATCTGATTCTGAGCCACCAAGGCTCCCAGAGATCGAGCTACCAAAGCTCACGGTCCCGAGCCGAGCTACCAAAGCTCTCCCGGACCATCCCGTAGACGAGCTACAAAAGCTCTCTCCATTCGCCCACGAACATCAAGTTCTCGGCTACTTCGGTCCTAACCCACAAAGGCTCCTTCTGGACCAATCCAGAGACGAGCTACCAAAGCTCTCTCCATTCGCCCACGAGCACCAAGCTCTCGGCAATCACAGTCCTGAGCCACAAAGGCTTCTTGTCTCTCGGCCAAGGGCAATACCTTCCCGGCTTCACTTCTCCCGATCAGATAATCACTCTCCCGGGCAAGATCTTACATTTCCCGGACAAGATCTCACTTCTCCGATTAAGGCACTCTCCTCCGGACAGAAGGCAGGCTATCCAAGTATTCTCTCGGACAATCTTCTCTCGGCTTTGTTTCTCCCAGCCAAACATCTCTTCTCCCGGCCAAATGTCTCTCGACGAAGTTAATCTCCTTGCCGGGCAAGATAATATTTTTCCCAGTCAAGATACTTTTCCCGGGCAGGAATTCTCTTCTCCCGGCCAAGGAAAATACGACCTCAACAAAACCTGATCGATCACGTGATCGACCAAAGCTGATCGACCAAAGCAAGCTGGTCGATCACTGATCGACCAGAGCAAGCTGGTCGATCAACTGATCGACCAGCACATTACGTTGTTTCTCCTTTTTTTTGGTAAGCCATGCAACGTTTCCAAGCTGCATATCTAAGTTGCATGCATGTAACGTTTCCTATAATATACTTAATTCTCATATCTAAGTTGCATGCATTAAAGGGTTCACTTTAGGATTTAATTAAGAAAGTTAACTCATGATAGTGCATTTAACTTGAACCGCCTAACCCAACTAGCCCGGATAAAACTAAACTTACATCTTTTGTATTTGATCCGACTTTACTTGTCAAACAATAAAACAAACCCAAGTCTGACCAGACTCAAGTTTGACCGGGTCAGACTGCATCAACAGATATTAGGGTTTGTTAATCCGTATAGGGCTTTCTTAAGTCTAAATACATGGTTTGGGTGTTCAGGATCTTCAAATTCGGGTGGTTGACTTGCATATACTTTCTCTTTTATAATCTCATTTAGAAAGGCAAATTTGACATCCATTTGATATAGCCTATAGCCTTTATGAGCAGCGTTTGCTAATAACATCCTAATGGACTCAAGTCTAGCAACTAGAGCATAAATTTCGTCATAGTTTAATCCTTCTTCAACTTGAAGGAATCCTTTAGCTACTAACCCGGCTTTATTTCTAACTATCTCACCTTTGTCATTTAATTTGTTTCTAAAAATCCACTTGGTGTCAATTAAGGCCTTGTCTCTAGGTAGGGTTACTAATTCCTAATTTTGATTTCTTTCTAAAGGATGATTTGGTTCTGACTCCTAGATTTGGGTCACCTATAATTTGATCACTTGGATGGTTAAATATGATTTTGGTGTCTGGTTATTCTAACTCAAAGTTAGATTTAGGTCCAGGCTTGGTTAGTTCAAGTTCTTCAATTTCATCATCTATTTTTTGTTCTAGTGTTGACTTAGGTTGGCTTATGCTATTATCTTGGTCAAAAATGACATTTATGGTTTCTTCTATTTTTAGGGTTTGTTTGTTATAAACTATATAGGACCTACTAGTAGTTATATTCTAATAAAATTCCTTCTTATGATTTAGATGTAAATTTTTCTAAGTAGCCTTTAGTGTTTAGTAGGTGGACTTTACATCCAAATACCCGAAAGTATTTTAGATTAGGTACTCCGTTATAATAAAGTTCATATGGTGCTTTGTTACATCGTTCGAGGCGCCCAAATGTGATCCAAGCGCTTGAAGTATCGCTTGGGATTGTCATGTGGTGACGAGAACAGGTGAGGTGGGGAGCCTGGGGTGTTCTGGTTGCCTCAACCCTAAAAAAGGTGGCTTTTCAGACAATATCCCGCCAAAACTCTTGGCAAGTTAGGGTGCACGAAGGTGTACCGGGCACCTCAAGGGTTTTATTTGAGGTACCTGGATTCATTCCAGGCGCCTATTTCAGTTGATTTTGTATTTGTTTTAATTTTTTAATTGATTTTAAGATTTATTAATTAAGTGAATTTGTTAAAATAAAATTGTATTTAAGATTGAATTTGATTAAGTTTCGTCTAATTTCCTTTGAATTTTCTTAATTTGATTTTTATTGTTTTAGTTAAGTATCCAATTTTAAGTTTAAGTTTAGGTTAATTAGGTAAGGTTAATTAATTATGTTAATTGAGTTTTAGGTTTTGATTTAATTTTTAAGTTAAATTTTATTAAGTGTACTTACGAATTATTAGGTTGGAATTGTTAAATTATAGTTAATGAATTTATTTTGATTAAATTAACTTATTAAATTAATTATGGTTAAGTTAAAATTAGGTTAAACTTTTAATTGTTTGTTAGAGTCAAGATTATTAGTTTAAGTTGGATTATTTAATTTAGTTTATTTATTAATTAATTTGTGGTGGGTTGTATGAGATAGTTTGTTAATTTTAATTTTATTTTTATTTTTATTTTAATTAAATTTGAGTTAAATTAATTAGCTTAAATGAAAATTTTGAATTACTAGAGTAGTTTGAGTTAATTAAGATTAAAGTAATAATTAAGTTTATGTTTAAATTTTATTTAACTAAAGTTAAATTAATAATCATCTTTAAGATTTTATTTGAGTTTGATAATTAACTTACATTACTTAATTTTAGTTTGGATTAATACGGTTGAACTAATTATTTAGAATTTTTAAATTAAGTTTAATTGATTTTTAAATTTTAGCTAGAGTTTGAGTTTAGTTTAATTGAGTATTAAATTTAGTAAGAATTTAAGTTAAGTAAATTTAGTTAGAATTTAAGTTTAATTGAGTTTTAAATTTAGTTAGAATTTAAATTAAGTTTAATTTAGTTTTAAATTTATTAATTTCTAATTGAGCCTTAAATCCATTTCATCCCTTTTTAGATTTTCAATCAGTTAGTTTTATAGGTTGTGTGAGATGTTTTATCAATTTTATTCTTGATTAATTTAATTTTGAACTCTCAGACTTAATTAACCTTGAGATAGATTCAAGTTTGACCGTTGATCAATTAAATATATATTTCATATTTTAATTTTCATGTCGTGGTGAGACGAGACAGTCTTCTTGAGTGTTAGAGCAACAACCACTTTCTAGGACAAACCTAATTCATGAAATTATATACTTAGTTAACCTATTGAAAAACTTTTGTCAAACTAGTCTAGGATGTGGCGAGGTAGCTTCAGTTAGTTTCACTTAGCTAAACAGACCAAGTAAGATACTCCTTACCCCACTTGATTACATAGATCAAGTTTTCCTAATGAACTATCTAATGTACTATTATCTCACCCCACCTGATACTAGGTTGGGCAAGTATCAATCAAGCATTTGTCCTTATCTTGCTTAAGTTCAGTCTAAGCTCAAAAGGTAAAAGAAAATTAAAAAATAATCAATTATCTAGCTTTGATGGTTTTTCTATTGGCTCCCCCTAGATCATGACCCTTATAAGATTTAGTCAGATAGTGGATCTGATCCTTAAGAACTCAATATTGGTTCAGTCCAACTTGATTAGTCAAGCTGGACTTGGGAACCCATCTTGGACTCGTTGTCTATTGGTTTGATTCACTAATGATAAGTATGATTTGAATCATGCTTTAGACTTATATCCAAGTCAGAATCAATTGTATACGACCCTTTGAGTTTTAAGTGTCATATCGAGATACTTAGAACCCGATGTGAACCATTCCAATGATCCTTTAAGGTTTTCAACTTGAGTTTTCAAATTGGAATTTTCTTCCTAAGTTGTTGGACTTGATTTGAAGTTCTAATTTGAACTTGCTCAATTGAAACCCTTAGGTCAGTCTTCTCCTTAAGGACTTTGCCCTCCTTTTGAAAAGACTTGACCTGGACATTTGATTTGGCTAGTTCTCGAGTCAAAATATAGATTAAGGAATATAATTTATTAACTAGGGAAGAGTCTACCTCGTTATTAGAACCATTTGAAATGGATACTGATTTGTGGCTTGTCTCGGACTCGACTTCGGATTTGGATCCGGACTCGAGCTCGAACTTGGTCTCGGCCACTTGATCTTGCACCGGTAGTGCTAGAAAGCTCACTTGAGCTTGTTCTTCTTCATCAGAATCTTCCAAAGACGACTCATCCCACGTAGCTTGTAGTGCTTTCCTTCATCATTGTTTCTTGTCTTTCTTCTCGTTTGGACATTCTACCTTGAAATGACCCTTTTTGTTACATCTATAGCAAGTTGCTTCGGTCTTCATTTTATTTGTTTGATTTGATCCAAATGACTTGTTCTTTGTTTGATTCATCTTCCTGATCTCGTGCTTTGTGAACCTTTTCTTCCTTTTGAAAAGTTTCTGAACTAGGTTGACTAGTTCGGTGTTGAGTTCTCCGTCGTCTTATGAATCTGATTCATCTTCGAATTCAAGTTCAACTTGAGATTTGGACTTTGGCTCCTTCTTCTTGAGTTGACCTATAATTAAGGCAATATCTTTCTCAATCGGAATAGCATTAGTCTGCTCATGTAATTCAAACTCAGCAAATAATTCATCTAATTTAATTTTTGAAAAGTCTTGAGAGGCCTTGTAAGCATCAACCACCAATGCCCAAAAGGTATTCCACACTTTCAATGAGTACCTTATCACGTCCCGATTTTTGATGGGTTGTCCAATTGTGTGGAGATTGTTGAGGTCTTGGATCCGGGTGTGAAGTTGACTTGCGGACTCTCCTTCCTGCATCTTGATATTATATAACTTTTTAAAAATTAAGTCTCTTTTACTTTTGTATCGAAGGCTCTTTTGTGTAACTTGATTAACTTGTCACATAAGATCTTTGAGCTGATGAAGGGTCCTACCCAATTAAGTTCCTCCTTGGTTAGGCCGCACTAGAGAGACCGTGTGGCTTTTGTGTCGGCCTCGATATTTCTCTTAGTTTGTTGGTCCCACTTATCACAGGCTAAGGGGATTCATTCTTCGTTGGTGGGGACAGTGAATCCGGTTTGGATTACTATCCATATTTTCACCTATGTCTTCAAATGGTACTCCATTTGGCCCTTCCAGTGGTCAAAATCTTCCCTAGAGAAGTGGTTGGGCTGTGTTGTAGCCTTCTTGATGGGTCATTTAGAAAAAAAATCTTGCAAAAACACCAACGAGAAACAAACCAAGAGCGATTGCCAAGATTAGATATTGGATTAGTAGTGTGGGAACAAAAAGAAGCAAAAATAAAGAAAATCACTCGAGTGGTGTTTTCACTAAATTCAAGCAACTATGAAAAATTAAACAAGTTGTCAAAAGAGGTGATTGAACCAATTTTGACTACTTGAAAAATGAATGAAGAAAATAAGTCAAGAAAAAGCTTCTTGCTAAAATGGTGGTCGCACCAATTTAGAGTGCTCCTGCTCTAATACCAATTGTAGGATCGTGTAGAGCGCTAGAGGGGGGTGAATAGCGTGCTTCGCTTTTTCACTTATTTTCAGAAATATTTTTTGAATCTCTTAAATACGCAGCAAAAAGTAAACCCAAGAACGCAAAACAAGGGACAAGTTTATTTTTACTTGGTTCACAGCCTTTGGCTACTACTCTAAGACTCACGATCCTCAACTGCTTCCAATGAGCAATCCACTAGTAGACTCTTTCTCACAATGAGAGAAAGTCTCATCTTTTACAAAAAAAAAAAGGAACAGTAATAGGCTTATTGTTACTAGAGTATAGAAGCACAAAGATAGAAAAGAACAACACTACAAGTGTACCAACAATGATTCAGAACTTGAGCACGGTGTCAATATAGTCTCTTGACATTGCAACAGCATTTATGGAGCGTGGAGCACTTGAACAGGAGTAGTAGAATGGGTGTGAAAAAGTGTATATGAAGTTCTATCCAAGAGTGCTTATATGGACAAATCCGGGTGCCTAGATCCTCTTCTGGACACCCCCACTATGGTCTATCCAATTCGATCTCATTGCTGAGTTAACCATCCTCGGGTACCTGGATCCCTTCCAAATGCCTAGTATGCTGACATGGTGATTACTAGATAAGACTTTGCTTCGCTGCGTCTTATCCTTCTCCAGACGCCTAGATCATTCCAGGCGCTTGAAGGCTGAGGTGTCCCGACTAATCAGGATTTGCCACCTAATCCACCTCGCTAGCCTAAAGCAATCCTGTCTGGCCGCCTGGAGCCGATTGGGTCACCTAGATCATCTGAGAGCCTGGATTTGATACCTGTTTGGACTTCATGTTCATCATCTGATCCTTGGACTCCTAGATCCTTCTTTTCGATGTATGATCCTCGTTGATCCATTGATCTGTTAAATGTCCAGTCCACTGACTTGCCTAGACTCCTCGTCTGGTGTCCTCGATCTGCCAAGTCTTCCTTGCCCAATCCCACTAATCAAGTCTTCCTTGCCTAACCTCCAGTTAGGGTTTGTCTTGTCTAACCTCTAACTAAGACTTTCCTATACTACCTGCACATTTAGATTAGCTCATTTATCCGTAACATAATCTTAACTTTGAACTCTTTGTCAGTATCAACATATGTATTCAATTATCTAGTGCTTCTTACACCAATAAATCAATTAATTAGGAATCATTCGTAGAAAATTGGAGAGAGCCATTAAAATGAAAAAGTTGTGCAAAAACGATTAGATAATCTAACTATTACAATATAATAGTTGAATTATGGAGAAATTTAGTTGACCGATCAGTATAAATACAATCAAAAAATAAGTGAGGCTAAATGAAGGTTATAACAAAGAGGTCAAGGAGAATATTTAAGGCTAATGTTTGAAGATATAAATTGTTGTTAATCTTAGGCTTATTTTACACTCCTATTCATTCTTGAATTTCTAATTGCAATCAAGTGCTTGTAAGAGGACTTCCACCTCCAAAAGTTATCACAAAAGTATATATATAGCAATTGTTATATGCATTTTATTTATATTTCTATTATAATACACTAATTGTTAATGATTTCTAAGATCACCAATATATCCCACACTAGCCTAGGAACATAACAATGTAGCCTGTTCATTAGATTGACGAAAACAGAGAAAAAAAATGGAGGAAACACTTGATATGAGATGCGCTTATGAAAATCTGCTTATATATGTAAATGTGTGCCCACCCATCACAGAGATTTTGAGGACGACGTGCAGTGTCTAGAGCTTCACCAAAGAAAGGAATCATGGATAAAGATTGAGGACTTTCAAATAATCTTTGATGGAACAAGAGGATTAAACCCTCAAGGTATTTTTGGGAACAGGTTCTTTGGCCATCACTCTTTCTCAAGACACATTATATTAAAGAAATTTCTTTAAAACTCTGGGATAGCAAATTGCAACTGTTGATCAATTATAGTGATTCCTAAGGGAAAGGACTAGCGAATTGCAATTGTTGATCAATTATAGCAAAATCCTTTACTGAAATCCGATTAGCTAATTCTCTGTTAGTTATCTGAAATTTCTTTATTCTAATAAGGTGACCGGGGAACAGACGGTGGACTGTAAAAGGACTGGTCCTAAACTTGGCAAAGGCAAGAGTGTCGTAGGTAAGACCAAGGGAACACCAATATGAACAGGAAAGCCCTTAGAACCCTCTAAGCTGTAAGCAATAGAGATCAAGGAAAGATAATAGCAGAAAAGGAAGCTATAAATGTTTTGATGTCTAGACACTGGGAGGAAAAGATACAAGAGTGGTTTAACAAGTCTGGAACCTCGAACCTAAAATACCTTGACCTTACTGAAACAAAGTCAACCTCAAAAGAACTAGCTCACAACATCTTGGTAGTATACAATCAAGCCTGTCTTTCTTGTAGGGTGCACCTCAAACACTTCTACAAATTCAAGAAGAAATTGAGAATTTAAAGGTTGAAAATCAAAATTTAACAAAGGCGATTAAAGACTTAAATAAGGAAATAGTTGAGAACCGGCCTTTAACTCTAAAACAAATACAAGACATTGTTCTATCCATAGTAGAACAATCCAAAATAATTAAAGAACAGGCCTTGAGGATTTCTGAAGAAACCAAAAAAGAGCTTAAGGAAGTAAAGGCGCTTCTGAGGAAGTTGGATGCCTTAGCTGCACGAGCTACATCAATACTCAGGCAACCCAAAGTTACAAAGAGCCTTGGCAGCCACAGAAAATATTGAGGCACCAGCAATAGGATTCTACAGATCTGGTACTGAAGGAAGTCTTACAGTAGCACGGGCCATAGTAAAACAAAACAACACTGCCATACAGTTACTGGTTTCTATTAAGGAGCAGCTGGATAATTTAGAAGTAAGGATACAGAAACTAGAGAAACAAGCACAAGTCCCTGCTTCAACAGCACTACCAGATTCAGTCATAGAAAATCTAAACAAAAGGATCAGCGAGTTGAAGATCAGAGAGAAGGGTGGAATTGGAGCACACTAGTGATTGGTTGACCTTACCATGCTACTGTTTTTATAGGATGGGTTCGGTTGACCAAAAAAGCTTTTCAATCGACCGGACAACGTAATATCCGATCACCCGATTAGCTTTTTACGATTATGAGATGGATTAGTTGATCGATAAATGAAACATCCGGTCACCCGATCAGCTCTTTGCGATTATAAGGTGGATCCGTCGACCATAAAATCTTGTTCGGTCGACCGGATAACAAAACATTCAGCCACCCGATTAGCTTTTTACGATTACGAGGTTTATTGGTCGACCAAAAAAGGATTTTCGATCGCCTAATTACAGTCGATTATGTTGACTAATTTGTTGATTTCTATTATTCAGTTGACCTTCAAACTGTTTTAAGTCGACCAAAAAAGTCAGTGTCGGTCAGACCAACAAAATTGAGTCAGTGCGTCATTCAGTTGACCGTTTACGGATATACGATCGCCCGATACTTTATGATTTTCAATATCTTTGACTGCAAGGTTTATTCGGTTGACCGAACATTTGTTTACAATTGACCGATAAAGTTGTTTTCAATCAAACGTATTCTTAGTGTCTTAGGGTTTTATCGGTCGCTAGAGTTTTATCGATCGCCCAAAAAAAAAATATTCAGTCAACTGAAAAACTATTTCAAAAAATAATTTTAAAAATTAATAATTCATCTAAAATATTATCCTTAAAAAAAATATAACCTCTTTTATGACTTAAAAATGATCATCAATTGAGCATTATGTCCAATTAAGGATTAGTCATCGTAGTTATTAATTTGTTTTATATCCCTTGGTACATTTTGATACACTATAATTTACATCTAGAACCAGGAGTTGAATCCTAACATCTCCCGCTCATCTATACACAATCAGTTAATCCTAGATGTTTGTAAGATGCAAAGGCTGCCTAAATCTATAGGTTAATGAAGTCTAGGATAAAACCTAGGCTAGTTCCATTTTCAAAATAAAAATAATAATAATTACATTAAAAAAGTAGCAAAGAAAAATCCTATTCTACTAAATACATTTTTTATTCCATTCTAAGATTACTAAATTCTACGATAATGGTTTGATAAATAAATCTGCTAGATTTGATTTGGACTCAATATAGTCAAGCACAATATCTCTTCTAACTACATGATCTCTAACAAAATGATATTTACTTCTATATGTTTCGTTCTTGAATGACGTATCGGATTTTTAATTAAATTTATTAAACTTAAATTATCAAATAACACTTTAACATTTTTGTAATTTAATTCAAAATCTTTCAATGTTCCATCATCCATAAAAATTGTGTTACACATTCTCTCATTGTTATGTATTCTACCTCAGTAGTAGTTGACAATGCAACACATTGTTGTTTTCTACTACACCAGCTAACTAAAATGGTCCCAAAATTTGACAACTATCATTTGTACACTATCTAATTTAAAAAAACAACGACATAATCTGAGTCAAACAAGCCTATTAATTCAAAATTATTAGTTCTAGGGTACCTAATTTCTATATTTATTATTTCTTTAAGGTATCTAAGTATTCTTTTAACAGCTATTTTAGCACAAGATTGCTATCTTGCACATACCTATTATAAATAAAATATCATGTCTACTAACAGTTAGATAATAACCTATATATAGCACTTCTATAATACTTAAGGTCTACTGATTTTCCTTCGAGATCGTTATCTAATTTAATATTTACTGTCATTAGTGTATTTATTTCCTTAGCATGATCCTTCTCATATTTTTTGATTAATTCCTTAGTATATTTATTTTGATACACATAATTTTCTTCTTTTATTTATTTTATTTGGTCTTAAAAAAAAGTTAATTCTCCTACTAAACTTATTTCAAATTTATTTTCTATTAGATTTATAAATTATTTTAAGAATTTTATATTCGTACATCCAAATACTATATCATCTACATATATTTGGGCTATGAACATATCATTTTCAAATATTTTAACAAATAATGTAGATCAATTTATCCTTATTTAAAATTTTTTGATATTAAATAATTTGATAATTTTATATCAAGTCCTAAGTGCTTATTTTAATCCATATAATGTCTTTTTAACCTAAATACATGATTTGGATACTCTAAATGTTCAAAATCAAGTGGTTGACCTACGTATACTTCTTCCTTAATAAAATCATTTAAAAATACAAATTTAACATTTATTTGGTAGAGCTTGAATCCTTTATGTGTTGTATAAGCTAATAACATTCTAATGGATTCAAGTCTGACTACTAATTCATAGGTTTTATCATAGTCTAGACCGTCTACTTGACTAAAATCTCTAACTACTAAACAAGTCTTATTTCTTACAACATTACCTTTATCGTCCAATTTATTTCGAAAGACCCATTTATAATATATGATAGTTTTATCATTTAGTGGAGGTATTAGCTCGCAGACTTGATTCATATCGCATTGAGCTAATTGTTCTTGCATTGCTATTATCTAATTAGGATCAAGCATTGCTTCATCTATAATTTTAGGTTCAAGTTTTGATATTAAAGCAATTTGACTTGCATTCTTATAAAATAATCTTGTTCTAACTCCTTGATTTGGGTCACACAAAATTTGACCAGTTGAATGACTTAAATTAATCCTAGATGTTCTTAAATTTTGGTTATTATTTTTCTCTTCTTGTTGGTTTTTGCTTTGCTAAGCCTATCGTCATCTGGTTTATCTTTAACTCCCCCAAATCATTGCTCAATTTATCAAAATTTATTTGTATTCAAGCCTTGGTTTAACTTTCTATGGTGATTTTGATTATCTTCATTAAATATTACATTGGTTGTTTTTCAACTTTTAAAGTCTTTTTATTATATACCATATAAGCCCTACTAGTTGTTGAAGATTCAAGAAAAATACCCTCAGTTGATTTAGCTATAAATTTTCTTAAATAATCTTTAGTATTTAATATATGTACTTTACATCCATAAATATTTTCATGAGGCAATTTTATTATAATAAATTTTGTATGATATTTATTTTGGATTTTATTAATTGTAACTTTATTTTGTATATAACATGTTATGCTTATGCCTTTAGCCCAAAATAATTGGGTAAATTATATTAATTTAATATTGTTCTTGTTGCTTTTTGTAATGTTCTATTTTTCTTTCAATAATTCCATTTTGTTGAGGAGTTCTAGGACAAAAAAAACTCATGATGATATCCATTTTCTAGACAAAATTTGTTAAATCTATTATTATCAAATTCTCCTCCATGGTCACTCATAATTCTTTTAATTTTTATATCTTTTTCATTTTCTACTAATTTACAAACATTTATAAATTGTATCAAATTTTTCATCTTTATATTTTAGAAATTTAGCCTAAATAAACCTTAAAAAATCATCAATTATTACTAAGCGATATTGATTATCAATTAGTGATTTGGTTCCATGTTATCAAAAAGATCTAAGTTTAGCAATTCAAAAATAAAATGTGTTCGATGTTGATTAGTTGGTTTATGTAAAGATTTGATTTATTTTCTTTCTTAACATGCACATGACAAATTTTATTTTCTAGATTTCTTAATATAGGTAATCCTCTAACTACTCTATTTTACTTATTTTTTATGTGCCTAAAATGAATGTGTCAGTCTCGTATGTCACAATCATATTTCTTCTTGTTGTATCAAAAGATACGTAAGTGAGGTGCCAGGTAGATTAATTGAATAAATATTATTTTGCTTGATTCCTTTAAGAATTATATCAAAAAATTCAATATGTCTAATCATACATTCAGTAGATTAAAATTTTACCTTATAACAAACATCATATAATTCGCTAACTCTAAGTAAATTAAACTTAAATTTCTCAACAAACAATATTTTTCGAATAATAAAATTTGATTTGAGTTCAATATTACCAACCCAGATTACCTTAAGCTTGTCATTATTTCCAAATGTAAATGATCCTAGACTTTTGAATTTTAGCTTGCAAATTTTTGTCGATCTCCTATCATGTGTTTTGAGCACCTACCATCCAACATCCATTGATCCATTTTCTAATTATCCTACATGCATAGCATATGTATATATTTTGGTACCCAATAATCTCTTGGGTCCTATGGGGTTAACTCAGTATGATAGATACAAATATATATTTGTTTATTAGCAAAGTAAATTAAAAAAATTTAATTATCAAATTGATTAATATATGAGTTAGTTAAATTATAAATTAGATCAAATAATTATAGATTAATTGATGATTAATTAATTGTTTAATCCTATAGATTTTGAAAACGTTTTCAAAATATTTTTCAATTAATTATCCTATAATCTCACTCATTCTATATGTCTCAATACACACAATACAGAGTAATCTTATGAATTTTTGTGAGATGGGTCTTTCAAGCTAGCGTTTTTAGAATAAGCTCCAGGTTGTGGCGAGTTTCTAGGGGCATTATTAAAGTAGTCACGTGCCTTAGACAAAGCTTTTTTCAAACATCTAGTCTAAGAGACTTAATAGTAAGTCTTGGTCTAACTAGCCCAGATTGGATTAAGATAGCTTCAGCTAGATCCACAAAGTTGATTACATCAAGTCGAATATCCATCATTCAACCTAGATATGCATAAATAAAGTTTCCTTAGCCTACAATCATCTCAACTCTCTCTGATACTATTAATCAAGATTAAACTCATTTTTGCCCTATCTAGTCATTCTAAGTTAAAATAGTTAATTAAAATGAACATGATATATATTAGTTAATTAAAAATATGCATGGCAAGTATTATAGCAAATTAATTGTGCAAGATATCAATTAACTAATTAAATATAAACATAAATGCTCCCTAAAAATAATTAACAAGCAAATTAATAAAAACATGAATGCTCATCCTATATTGATGCTTCACTTAATATGATTATAAAATAAATTTTTCTTATTTTTCATTAGATCCCAACTTTGATATTTTCTCTCTAAATAATAAATTTGTTCTTTAGAATTCAAGGTTATGTCATATTTGGTTATTCAGGCATGACTTAGGAATCCAAGCTTTAACTATTTTATTTTTTCTAACTTACATGTTTACTAAACATATATATGATCCATGACTAGTTTTTGACTTGTATCCAAGTCCGAATTTGTTGTACACAGCCCGTTGAAATCCAAGTATCGTATTTAAATACTTGATGTCTAACGTAAACTTTTCCAACATAACTTCTTCAATTTAACCTTTCAAGAGAAAATTCTCTTCCTTAAGTTTTTAAATTTGAGTTGAGTTTCCTTCTTGAACTTAGATCAATTGAAGGACTAGAGTTGGCCTCCCCCTTAAGGTCTTTTACCTCCTTAAAGAGTATTCTAATCCATTCTTTAGACTTAGCCAATTTATTAGTTAAGCATGTAATTACAATATCTAACTTTTCTATTAACAGAGATGTTACCTCATCATCTAAGTCTTGAGTCTTGTTGGCCTATATCCGACTCTGGACAGACTCTTGATTGACTCAGACCTATGATCTAACTCGGATTCAAATTCGAACTTAGCGATAGATTCGTTAGCCATTAGTGTCATAAAGCTGACTTGATCTGGTTCATTTGATTCCGAATCTTCTGAAGATGGCTCATCCCAAGTGACCTTAAGTACTTTCTTCCTTCGTTATTTCTTAGATTTCTCCTCCTTTGATTCTTTTAGTTGGGGGAATTCTGATTTGTAATGTCCTTTCTCATTACATCCATAGCAATTTACCTCTGCTTTTACCATGCTAGTTTTGCCTTGAATCGCTTGTTTGCTTTTATTTTGTATAACCTTTCTTATATCCCTTTTTGTGAAATTCTTCTTTTTCTTGATTATTTTCCGAACCAAATTCACAATTTTCGAAATTAACTCCTCGTCGTCTTAATCTAACTCCAACTCATCCTCTGATTCAAGTTCTGGTCATGAATTTGATTTGATCTCCTTGCTCCTAGTTTGACCTGCAACCACAGCAATATCTTTCTCCTTTTGGTTCAAGTTAACCTGCTCATGTAATTCTAGTTCACAAAATAATCTAATTTAATAGTAGACAAATCCATATACATTTTGTATACATCTACCATAGATGCCCACAAGGTGTTTCGGGAAAATACTTTTAGGGAATACCTAATTATATTGTGGTTTTCGACTCTTTTCCTGATCCATGAAGTCCATTCAAAATATCCTTGATTCTTGCATGCAGTTGACTTATGGACTCTCCATCCTACATTTAACAATTTTGCAATTGACTTAGTAATAAATGTCTTTTACCTACCTTAGAGTTGTTGGTTCCTTCGTGGAGTTCGATCAGTTTGTCTTAGAAATCCTTGGCATTGTTGAATGGACCTCCTCGATTTAGTCGTTCCTTGGTTAACACACTATAAGGTAATAATGGCCTTGGCGTCAACTTGGACTCTTTTCTTGATGTTGGAGGTCTACTTTTCTCATTCCAATGGTTCTCCAAGCTCGTCTACCAGTAGAGTGAAGCCCCTCCTCACAACGAACCACATTTCTATTTCTATCTTCAGGTGATATACCATAGGCCCTTCCAGTAATCAAAGTCATTTCCGTCAAATAGGGGAGGGCAAGAAGTGTTGTATCCTTCTTGATGGATCATTACTGTAATCATAGATATTTAACAAGAAAATATACTCACACTTTTTAAGGTCTTGGGTAAATAGCACACAGATAAAAGAATACTAAAGAAAAATAAGGTGGTTAATTTAGTTTAAAGGCAGAAAATCAAAAACTTTTAACTTTATTTCCCGACTTTCTAAATAAGGATAAGATGGATTTGATCTTAATTTTTAGATCAAAGACCTAGAATGCTTGAACGACGATTAAGCCAATTCAGAGAGTCCAGACTCTGATACCAATTATAAAATCGTAGAGTGTGCAAGAGGGGGATGAATAGCGCATATTTTAAAACTTATTTTTATTCTTTTTGAAATATGAAATCAGATAGCAGCAAAAACTAAAATAAGAATAATAAAAACACAAAAAAGGACATAAAAAATTTAACATGGTTCGGCTTCCCCCTTAGGTTCCTATTCCATGACGTATGATCCGTTAGGTGGATCAACCCCTAAATCTTCTCCTTTTCGAAACAAATTCAGAGGTGGAGGAACCTCTTACAATCAAAAAGATTACAAATGATTACTATATCTCACAAAATGATATGCAACAAAAATAAATGTTACCAAAGTAAGTTCAGTGATTTTGAAGCTCCACGGAATGAAATGAACTTAAAGTAAAATCGAGTGCAAAAAATAGAATTTGAGAGGGAATTGATTGCTTGAATGCTTTTGATTGATTTCTGAGTCTCGACTTTGAACATTTTTATAGCCTTTTTCTGGTCAGCCGATAAATTCCGTCAATCGATCAACAGCTTATCCTGCTCGATCAGTAGATGAGATCAGTTTTTCGATCACCTAATCAAGATCAACAATTCTGGTCAACCGATAGCTCGCCACATCAACATCCCTATTCTTATATTCTGCCACGTCAAATACTCTGAAGTTTATCCTTGGCAACATCATTTGCCATGTCAACATTCTCGGGCTTATCTTTTGCTGCATCAAATATCCAAAGCTTATCCTTGGCCACATCATTTGCCACATCATCCGGTGCATATCCTTCTGCCAACTCACTGGCAAAAGCTGGCTCCGCGGTATATCGGACCGTTCGAGATATTGGAGCGGAAAGACGAGGTTACATATCGTCTAGTTTTACCTCCGACACTTGCAGGTGTCCACAGCGTATTCCATGTATGTATGTTGCGGAAATATGTACCTCACCCTTCACATGTATTGAGGGAAGTACCTGTTCCTCTCCAGCCCGATGCATCTTATAAGGAGATTCCAGTACGGATTCTTGATCGGAAGGAGCGACAGTAGAGGAACAAAACCATTCGACTTGTTAAAGTCGGATGACAGCATCATACGGACGAGGAGGCTACTTGGGAGCTTGAGGATACTATCCGAGCTCGATACCCTCATCTGTTCACGTGAGATATGTTTTAATTATTGCAGTATTTCTGTATCGTAGTATGGATATAGTAAATTTAGGGACCTAATTTTGTTAGTATGAGAGAATGTAAAATACCGATACATTAAGGGATATTGGATTGGGGTTATAGGGTTAAAGTATTAAAGGTTAAGGGGTTATTGGATCTTCCAACCCAACCCGTTAACCAAAACCATCCTATAATGAAGCTATAGTAGCCGACGGTTTCTCCCAAATCGCGATCCTTCGCTGCTCTTCTCCATCGCGCGTCGCTGCTGGTCTCTTCTGTGTCGACGCGTGAAAGCTTCCGCCGGAGGTGAAGAGTCAAGGAAGGACGTCGGCGACTTGAGGTGGAGGCGGTTGGAGGCTTGACTTGGCACCGGAAGAGGCGTGGGCGTCGGCGTTAGCGACTTGTGGCGGCGACGAACCGAAGGTTGAGGAAGAAGAAGGTAAGAGATTAAGTTAAATTCTTCTTGCTTCGGCTTCTTGAGTTGAAATTGGTTGGATCCCTTTGATTTTCCTTAGGTCTTTGGTTTGTTTTCCTCTCCCTACGATTTGGGGTGGTTTATGAATAATAAGTGGATCTGACCTTGTAAAGATTTCGATTAGAAACCTTGATATGGTTGATTGGTTTTATTTAAATACCTACGATTGGTTTGATTAGGTTTGATCCACTTAGGATTAAATTTGTTTAAAAGCTAAGTATAATTTTAGTATGATTTTATTAGTTTAATAGTTGTAATTAAGGATATTGTTTATCCTATTGCAGGACCTTGATTTGATTGGTCCTATTGTTCACGGAGTTTCTTATTTCTGGAGGTTCTAGCATTGTCAGACGTGTGTTACACCAGGTGGGTACCCTGTACTTGGTCAATACAAGTTATTCTTCTGTGCATGTTTTCTTGCTATTCTGTTGATATCCATGTTTTTAGATAGTATCTAGTTGATACCCTTGATGATCACTGCTTGATACCTGTCGTTGACCTTATGATGATCTACTAATGCCATGTTTGATACACCGTGTCCGAGATATCCCACAGAAGATAACCAGAATGCGCATTTACTGAACTTAACATACAACTGCTCTCTGCGTAATGCCTCCAATATGATACGGAGATGCTGCTCATGCTCTGCCTCCAATCGAGAATATATTAGAATATCATCAATGAAGATAATCACGAACCGGTCCAGATACTCCAAGAAAACCCGGTTCATCAAGTCCATAAATACGGCCGGAGCATTGGTGAAATCGAACGGCATCACCAAGAACTCGTAATGTCCGTACCGAGTGCGGAAGGCTGTCTTCTGAACATCCTCATCTCGTACTCTGAGCTGATGATAACCAGATCGCAGATCAATTTTAGGGTATACACACGAACCCTTCAACTGATCAAACAGGTCGTCAATACGAGGCAACGGATATTTATTCTTCATTGTTACCGCATTTAGCTGGCGGTAGTCGATGCATAACCTAATGAATCCGTCCTTTTTCTTCACAAATAATACCGGAGCTCCCCACGGTGATACACTAGACGAATAAAACTCCGATCCAATAACTCCTGTAGCTGGCTCTTCAGTTCCTCCAACTCCTTCGGAGTCATCCAATACGGAGCCTTAGACACTGGTGCAGTGCCCGGAATCACCTCAATCGTAAACTGAACCTGCCTCTGAGGTGGCAAGCCCAGGAAGCTCGTCCGGAAAAACATCCTTATAGTCACGGACGATGCCAACATCAGAAGGACTAGAAACCCTGAGTTCCTCTGCTTGCTTCAGAAATAACAGATACCCACGGCATACACAGTCTAACATCTTCTGCGCTTGTATGGCAGAAATAATGGATACAGTATCACTCTTAGTACCCATGAATTCCCAAACGGGTTGATCCGGAGGTCGAAAGGTAACAACTCTGGCTCGACAGTCAACAATAGCATAATAAGTGGCTAACCAATCCATGCCCAGAATGATGTCGAAATCCATCATATCCAGTACTTGAAGGTCAACGGTAAGAGTATGACCGTTGAAATCCAACGGACATCCCCTAAGCTCCTGTTTGTAGTCAGCACTTCACCCGAAGGTAAAGAAACTGCTAGACTACACGATTTTATCATAGGTATTCTTCCAATGTTCCTCAGAAATAGTCGAGATATAAAAGAATGCGAACTACCAGTATCTATCAATGTATCAGCAAATATATCGTAAACGGAAATCATACCCTGTATGACCGATCCGTCGGCCCGCTGAGCCTCCTCTCGGGTAATGGCATAAGCACGACCAATCTCCGTGCTGGGCGGCTGTGCAGCTGTCTGAGAAATAGGTGGCCTCCACTCTGTAGAGATCTGACTCTGAGGTACAGAAGTCGGCTGCTGAATATACTGAGGAGGTGCACCATACGGCTGTACTGCTGGTGGTCGCTGCTGTATCGGAACTGCTGCATAACATATCTCCGACTGAGAATCTGCTGGATATACGATATAGTCTCTCCCCTGAATCTGGTATAACTGTCCGGAGGAAGGTAAAGCTTTCGGCTGCTGAGGTGCTCTATATCTCGTCGGTACCCTCCGATGTCCCGGCTGAGTGGATCGTCCTCCGGAAGCAGAAGTACCCGTGCGCTCCAGCTGAGCTCTCCGGGGGCAGTCACCAATCAAGTGACCAGGTTGTTTGCAATAATAGCAAACAGCCTGATCGGACGGGCAATCAGAAACTCGATGACTATCTGATCCACAACGGAAACATTTCCTCTCTGCAATATCCTTCCTCTGGCCACCAATCAAAGGTCCCAAAGGTCGCTTGCCTTTCTGTCGGCAGGAAAAATCTCGTGTACTAGCACTCTGAGCTGGCCTCTTCTGACCAGAACTCCGCGAACTCTGCCCCTTTGCCTTCTCTGCCTCTCTCTCCTGAGTCACTTGCCTCTGGGTCGACTCAATAACCAGAGCTCGGTCCAGTGCCTCTCTGTAAGTGGTGACGGTGCAACTGGACATCTTCAGACGAATATAGACTGCCAGTCCCTGAATAAACTGCTGCATCCGATCCCGGTCCTATGCTACCATCTGAGGACAAAACTCTGAAAGCTTCGAGAACTCTCTATGATACTCCGTGACTGAACGATCACCCTGCTTAAGCTTCAGAAACTCCTACGTTGAGCCATACAAAAGGTCTCGAAGAAATACTCCCTCTTGAAAGCCTCTCTGAACGATGGCCATGATAAACTCTGATCTCCGAGGATGGTCCTCTGAGTCTTCCACCACGTGACAGCCTGATCACGGAGGTGGAATACAGCCAGCTCGACCTGCTCTACCTTAGTGCAGGTAATATACGTGAAAACATCGATCACGTTCTCCAACCACGAACGTGCGAGCCATGGGTCAGATCCCCTATGGAATAGAGTTATCCGGTCTTTTACTGACTTAGCCAAAGCTAGGATCCGACTCCTATCTCCAGTCCTACTGGCTGCAATCGGTACCGGATCCGGTAAAGGTATCTCCGGAGCTCGAGGAGTCTGCCCAACTGAAGGAATACGGATAGGCTCCTAACGAACCATATCCTCCTCGGAACTCTCCGTATCCACATACCTAGCAGGTCGTCTCCGTAGCCGACCACGTCCACGATTTTCAGGGGTCATAATAACACCTGGTAATATACAACTACTATAAATTTCTAGGACAAGAAATAACTGTGCTAGAAATTTTACTTACAACTTGCTTGGAGAGTTCGCGCCGCTGTCTGTCCATCTCACAACTTGGGTCATGTAACCAATTAGACACACCCGACACGACGACAACTCGAAACTAAACCTAAACCCTAAAACTAAATGCTTAGTCTAATATGTTCTGATACCAAACAATTGATATCAGATAAACCTACAAATGCAATGATAACTCTCGGAAACACCGACAAATCCGACGATAAATCCGACAGACTCCAGAAAATCAACTCAAATGCAACGAAAAATCCGAAGAAATGAACCTACGCTCTGATACCACTAAATTGTTACGTCCCGGGAAGCCGTCCGAAAAATTTCGGCAGCATCTCCCCTGTAACAATGATATTTTCTAAAATACATGCAAATATACACATCCACATACAGCCGGAATAAGGATAACACGTCCAACAAAATCACAACACACACAACAAATGCAATTATAAGGCCTACACGGCCACATAACCACTATCACATGCATACCAACCAACAAAAGTAAGTTCACGTAGCAGAAATAGCGTAAATCCGATAAAACGAATAACCACAAATGCAAAACCAACATACTACAGTCCATGTCCATGAAATACAAAATCTATACTCAAACTCAACCACAACCACTACATAAACCTCCTGAAGTGAGATGGAAGCAGTCGACCGAGTCTCCAAGCTTCATGTAAACCTATCTACTATCTGGGGAGAAAACAATGCAACCCTAGAGATTTGGGTAGTGAGCATTAGATACTCAGTGGGTACAGGAATAAAGTGCATGTAAGGATAAACAACAGGAATAATAAAAGAATACGAGCTAAAGTAATATGTACAGAAAAAAGGAATAACATGTAGATGATATCAGGTATCAACAAGATATCATGTATCCAAGTATAGAATATGGTATAATAACTGATTCTACTAAGGAAAAGTCATGCAGTGCAACAGGTATCATAATCATAGCATGTAGTCATGTATGTAATGGCACGCAATGCAACAATCATAACAACCAAGTGTAACAGCCACAATCATATGAATAAAGTAAACTATGTAATAGTCATACCAACAATGCATGTAATATGCATCAATCAACGCAATCAAAATATCCGTCACTGTCCGCACTCTACATTCCCCAATCACCGCATGGATGTAACAAGGTATACAGTTCCAACATGATACTACAGGAACAAAGCCAATATGATAATCATGTATGTCATGTCATACAAATGCAGCAGTCATATAACAACAAGTACATAATCATATAATAAGTGCATAATCATATAATAGATGCATCAATTATAACTGCACTAAACAATAACAATTGCATGCATGGTCACTGTCTGCACTCGCCACCCTCCAGTCACTCAACTCGTGCAGTGAATTGGGGCGCAAAACAGGACAACTGCACACACTCCAGCAACAGACCACTATCCGTGAGTGGGGAGGGGCTTATTTGATCTTATTTGATCTATCCATGGTTAGATTAATCTTCACTATGGTATCATGGACATATATTGACCTCTGTTGATTCTGTTGAACATGCTAATTAACTTTAGCTATTACATGTTGGGATGATCATCATATATCCATAATAGTTGTAGGTGTTGTTGTTAGATCTTACCTGCACCGTGTTGTGGTGCCACATAGGTAAGAGGTTGCACTACAGTTGGGTGCGACCAAGACTGGCTACATTGCCCTCCTGCCACACTGCCCCTCCCCACTTATCTTTAGTGGTCAGTTGTCGGAGTTGTACAGTATGTCCTGTTTGGCCCCTCAGTTCACTGAGTTCTGGGAGGGTGACTGGGGAATATAGAGTGCGGATAATGACGGATATTTTGATTGCGTTGATTGATGCATATTACATGCATTGTTGGTATGACTATTACATAGTTTACTTTATTCATATGATTGTGGCTGTTGCACTTGGTTGCTATGATTGTTGCACTGCGTGCCATTACATACATGACTACATGCTATGATATTATGATACCTGTTGCACTGCATGACTTTTCCTTAGTAGAATCAGTTATTATACCATGTTCTATACTTGGATACATGATACCTTGTTGATACCTGATACCATGTATATGTTATTCCTTTCTTCTGTACATGTTACTTTAGCTCGTACTCTTTTATTATTCCTGTTGTTTATCCTTACATGCACTTTATTCCTGTACCCACTGAGTATCTAATGCTCACTACCCAGACCCTGGGGTTGCATTGTTTTCTCCCCAGGTAGCAGATAGGTTTACTTGGAGCTTGGAGACTCGATTGGCTGCTTCCATCTCACTTCAGGAGGTTTATGTAGTGGTTGTGGTTGGGTTTGAGTATAGATTTTGTATTTCATGGACATGGACTGTAGTATGTTGGTTTTGCATTTGTGGTTATTCGTTTTATCGGATTTACGCTATTTCTGCTACGTAAACTTACTTTTGTTGGTTGGTATGCATGTGATAGTGGTTATGTGGCCGTGTAGGCCTTATAATTGCATTTGTTGTGTGTGTTGTGATTTTGTTGGACGTGTAGTCCTTATTCCAGCTGTATGTGGATGTGTATATTTGCATGTATTTTAGAAAAGTCATTGTTACAGGGGAGATGCTGCCGAAATTTTTCGGACGGCTTCCCGGGACGTGACAATTTAGTGGTATCAGAGCGTAGGTTCATTTCTTCGGATTTTCCGTTGCATTTGAGTCGATTTTTCGGAGTCCGTCGGATTTATCGTTGTCGGTATTGTTTCCGAGAGTTATCATTGCATTTGTAGGTTTATTTGATATCAATTGTTTGGTATCAAAATATACTAGGCTAAGCATTTAGTTTTAGGGTTTTAGTTTAGTTTCGAGTTTGTCGTCGTGTCGGGTGTGTCTAATTTGGTTACCTGACCCAAGTTGTGAGATGGACAAACAGCGGCACGAACTCTCCAAGCAAGTTGTAAGTAAAGTTTCTAGCACAGTTATTTCTTGTTCTAGAAATTTATAGTAGTTGTATATTACCAGGTGTTATTATGGCCCCTGAAAATCGTGGACGTGGTCGGCTACGGAGACGACCCTAGTTACCCCAGATCGGAGAGTTCCGAGGAGGATATGGTTCGTCAGGAGCCCGTATTTCAGTTGGGCAGATCCTCGAGCTCCGGAGGTACCTTTACCAGATCCGGTACCGGTGGCAGCTAGTAGGACTGGAGATAGGAGCCGGATTCTAGCATTGGCTAAGTCAGTAAAGGACCGGATGACTCTATTCCATGGGGGATCTGACCCATGGCTCGCACGTTCGTGGTTGGAGAACGTGACTGATGTTTTCACGTATATCACCTGCACCGAGGCAGAGCAGGTGAGTTGGTTGTATTCCACCTCCGTGATCAGGCTGTCACGTGGTGGAAGACTCAGAGGATAGTACTCGGAGATCAGAGTTTATTGTGGTCATCGTTCAGAGAGGCTTTTGAGAGGGAGTACTTTTCAGAGACATTTTGTATGGCTCAACGTCAGGAGTTTCTGAAGCTTAAGCAGGGTGATCGTTCAGTTACGGAGTATCATACAGAGTTCTCGAAGCTTTCAGAGTTTTGCCCTCAGATGGTAGCATAGGACCGTGATCGGATGCAGCAGTTTATTCAGGGACTGGCAGTCTATATTCGTCTGAAGATGTCCAGTTGCACCGTCACCACTTACAGAGAGGCACTGGACCGAGCTCTGGTTATTGAGTCGACCCAGAGGCAGGTGACTCAGGAGAGAGAGGCAGAGAAGGCAAAGGGGCAGAGTTCGCGGAGTTCTGGTCAGAAGAGGCCAGCTCAGAGTGCTAGTACACGGGATTTTTCCTGCCGACAGAAAGGCAAGCGACCTTCGGGACCTTTGAGTGGTGGCCAGAGGAAGGATATTGCAGAGAGGAAATGTTTCCGTTGTGGATCAGATAATCATCGAGTTTCTGATTGTCCGTCCGATCAGGCTGTTTGCTATTATTGCAAACAACCTGGTCACTTGATTGGTGACTGCCCCCGGAGAGCTCAGCTGGAGCGCACGGGTACTTCTGCTTCCGGAGGACGATCCACTCAGCCGGGACATCGGAGGGTACCGACGAGATACAGAGCACCCCAGCAGTCGAGAGCTTTACCTTCCTCCGGACAGTTATACCAGATTCAAGGGAGAGACTATATCAGTATACCATCCAGCCAGATTCTCAGCAGCGACCACCAGCAGCACAGATAGTGTTATGCAACAGTTCCGATGCAGCAGCGACCACCAGCAGTACATTCGTATGGTGCATTGATATATTTGCTGATCGGTCATACAGGGTATGATTTCCGTTTACGATATATTTGCTGATACATTGATAGATACTGGTAGTTCGCATTCTTTTATATCTCGACTATTTCTGAGGAACATTGGAAGAATACCTATGATAAAATCGTGTAATCTAGCAGTTTCTTTATCTTCGGGTGAAGTGCTGACAACAAACCAGGAGCTTAGGGGATGTCCGTTGGATTTCAACGGTCATACTCTTACCGTTGACCTTCAAGTACTGGATATAATGGATTTCGACATCATTCTGGGCATGGATTGGTTAGCCACCTATTATGCTACTGTTGACTGTCGAGCCAGAGTGGTTACCTTTCGACCTCCGGATCAACCCGTTTGGGAATTCGCGGGTACTTAGAGTGATACTGTATCCATTATTTCTGTCATACAAGCGCAGAAGATGTTAGACGGTGGATGTCGTGGATATCTGTTATTTCTGAAGCAAGCAGAGGAACTCGGGGTTTCTAGTCCTTCTAATGTTCGCATCGTCCGCGACTATCAGGATGTTTTTCCGGACAAGCTTCCTGCCTTGCCACCTCAAAGGCAAGTTCAGTTTACGATTGAGGTGATTCCGAGCACTGCACCAGTGTCTAAGGCTCCGTATCGGATGGCTCTGAAGGAGTTGGAGGAACTGAAGATCCAGCTACAGGAGTTATTGGACCGGGATTTTATTCGTCCCAGCGTATCGCCGTGGGGAGCTCCAGTATTATTTGTGAAGAAAAAGGACAGATCCATGAGGTTATGCATCGACTACTGCCAGCTAAATGCGATAACAGTGAAAAATAAATATCCGTTGTCTCGTATTGACGACTTGTTTGATCAGTTGAAGGGTTCATGTGTATACTCTAAAATTGATCTGCGATCTGGTTATCATCAGCTCAGAGTACGAGATGAGGATGTTCAGAAGATAGCCTTCCGCACTCGGTACGGACATTACGAGTTCTTGGTGATGCCGTTCGGTCTCACCAATGCTCCGGCCGTATTTATGGACTTGATGAACCGGGTTTTCTTGAAGTATCTGGACCGGTTCGTGATTGTCTTCATCGATGATATTCTGATATATTCTCGATCGGAGGCAGAACATGAGCAGCATCTCTGTATCATATTGGAGACATTACGCAGAGAGCAGCTGTATGCTAAGTACAGCAAATGCGCATTCTGGTTACCTTATGTGGGATTTCTCGGATACGTTGTATCAAACATGGCATCAGTAAATCATCATAAAGTCAACGACAGGTATCAAGCAGTGATCATCAAGGGTATCAACTAGATACTATCTAAAAGCATGGATATCAACAGAATAGCAAGAAAACATGCACAGAAGATTAACCTGTATTGACCAAGTACAGGGTACCCACCTGGTGTAACACACGTCTGACAACGCTAGAACCCCCAGAAATAAGAAACTCCGTGAACAATAGAACCAATCAAATCAAGGTCCTGCAATAGGATAAACAATATCCTTAATTACAACTATTAAACTAATAAAATCATACTAAAATTATACTTAGCTTTTAAACAAATTTAATCCTAAGTGGAAACCTAATCAAACCAATCGTAGGTATTTAATAAAAAACAATCAACCATATCAAGGTTCCTAATCGAAACTTTTACAAGGTCAGATCCACTTATTACTCATAAACCACCCCAAATCGTAGGGAGAGGAAAACAAACCAAAGACCTAAGGAAAATTAAAGGGATCCAACCAATTTCAACTCAAGAAGCCGAAGCAAGAAGAATTTAACTTAATCTCTTACCTTCTTCTTCCTCAACCTTCGGTTCGCCGCCGCCACAAGTCGCCCACGCCCACACCTCCTCCGGTGCCAAGTCAAGCCTCCAACCGCCTCCACCTCAAGTCGCCGACGTCCTTCCTTGATTCTTCAACTCCGACGGAAGCTTTCACGCGTCGACGCAGAAGAGACCAGCAGCGACGCGCGATGGAGAAGAGCAGCGAAGGATCGCGATTTAAGAGAAACCGTCAGCTACTATAGCTTCATTATAGGATGGTTTTGGTTAACGGGTTGGGTTGGAAGATCCAATAACCCCTTAACCTTTAATACTTTAACCCTATAACCCCAATCCAATATCCCTTAATGTATCGGTATTTTACATTCTCCCCCACTAACAAAATTTGGTCCCCAAATTTACTATATCCATACTACGATACAGAAATACTGCAATAATTAAAACATATCTCACGTAAACAGATGAGGGTATCGAGCTCGGATAGTATCCTCAAGCTCCCAAGTAGCCTAATTCAGTTATCCCTTAATGTATCGTTTTTTGTGTTGCATTAAATGCTACTATAATATATTCGTCTATAGAATTAATGATATCATGCCAATCAACATGATTAAGTGACTACTATGTCTATGCCCAATAGGCCTTTAGCCAAAGTTATATGAGAGACTAAGCTTGTAAGCCCTTAGGTGTTGTGATTTCACTATGAACTCTATGTTTAGCTTGTCAACATAATCAAGAGCACTATACTGGCAACACATTTGGTCATAGGCAAATGAATGGTTAGTGTTGGATGCAACACTTTTGGGGTATTGGTACGACACTCATCCTTGAGCAGGTGCAACACACTTCTTTGTATGTCAGAGTGTAATGACAATTCACGGGTCATACACTTTGATCTACTTCACGAGAAGATAACTGACATGCTAGCACAATTTTGCTTAATTTTTTGTATTTGTGTGTGTGATCCTATTACATTTGTGCAATTGTGCACTTAGTTATAACCATTGTATAATGCATTGGTTCAGTGATGCATTGCTATAATTATGTATTGTTGTGTTGAGCCGCTGAGTTGGGATTAGCCTGTGGGCTCAAAAAATGGTTGAGTCTGAGAAAAGTTGAACAGAGAATTTCTACAATAGACAACAAACAAAAGTAAAAAAGAATAAATAGAGGAGGATGTTGTGAAGAAAATGAGAGAGATTTAATGGTAATGCTACTCAAGACTAGTAATAATTAAGGAAGACTAAGAGGTATTATTACTAATAATTATGAGATATTGGGAAAGATTATCAAATTCTATAAACATGAGTCTTTAAGCTTGATATGAGGGTTTGTAACTGAAGCAAGTTGTAGTAATTTAAAGAGTTGTTAACTAGGTGACACATGTATGCTGTGGAGATCGTGTGAAAGGAATCAATCATAATACTTTAAATTTAGTCAATGGGAACAGACACACATCCTTTAATAGAAAGGCTGACAATATTGCCCATCGTGCTTTGGACCAAGACATAATCGCCATGAATGGTTCTTTAAATGCTCACACTTCAGTGCAATGAACTCACCGCTCCACCACAATACACTGCCTAGTTCCAACCCAACCTTAGATCCTATGTGGTTCCATTTTAACCCACATCGAACGAGTCGCTTCTTACTTGACTAAGTCTAACTCACTAAGTGAGTTCCTAGTAGTTCAACTGAATTAGGCCCTACTCATTACTTAATTTGACCAAGTTCTTCCACTCTCATTTTCTCTAGCCAACTTACCCAATCGAGAACTGGGCTAGATCTAGAGAATAACATGATTTTGTATCTATTACAATGTTAACCATAATAAAACCAAATAAGGTAACTGTATAGGGTGCATATGCCATATGAGATCATTTGCTGTATTTATGATCCCTTCCAAATCTGCCTAGTCAGCTATATCTGCTGCCCGAGCAGCCACTTCCAAACCCATAGCTGCAAACCAAGTTATCCTACTAAGAACAGTACCATCAGATACATGGATGTTACCACTAACCTGTGGTACTATTACTTAATATCTCCACCTTAATCTCATCAACAAGACCCTGCATTCTTATATCACTTTGGCTGAAACAAAGGGATACATCTGTGGTACTTAAGTAGAAAATCTACTTTGCAACTTCTGAATATATGCTCCCCTAGTTTTTTCATTTATTTCCTTGCATCTCTCCTTGCATATGCTAAAAATCATAATCATCACATATGCCAAGTTGGTAACTATTGCAGCATAGGGAACTGTTTCTAATTCTTCTTGAAACCTTTTTATTATGTGATTGCTCATTACAACTTTGTTTTTCTACACCAATACCATCCCAAGCAATTTTATTCTTAGATTTGTATTCCTGCTCGAAGTCCATAACTGAAAATTCATTTGATAATCATTTCTTAAACTTCTTTGCTTCTTGGGTATCACTTTTTGCAATCAACATGTTTTTCCCCACCAAATTATATTCATTGTGCACAACAATTATTTTTAATTTGATTTTTTACTCAGATTCTATATAACACTTCTATTGTCAATTGTGGAAATTCCAATTTCACTGCAATTAGTATCTTCTATTTGAACAACAATGACCAACTTAGCATCTAGCCAATCTACATTTGCTTGTGAATCCATCAACTTCTTTTACCACTATGATAGGTTTTGTTTCAAACCGATTAAATTCTTATTCAACTCCATACTAGGTCTTCAGCAGTATTGAGTCTTTTCGGTTGCACCATGTCACTGTATCTGAATCATAAAGAGAAATGCAATTTTAACATCCAACTACTCTACTTATGTGCAACCATAATACTCCACACTAATCTACTAGTAGTTAGGTTAATGACTTTAGTAAATATTTTATCAAACACAATACAATGTATTATTTTTATTATTTTTTTATTTGAAGCCTTTGAAACTTAGTCTTCTCTTGCATCTATTTTTGTCATCATGTTCATGCAAATTTACCTCTGTAATACATACATATATATATAGAAGTTAATTCATTGTCCATATTTTGTTCTTCTCCGAAGATTCCATTCTTCCATTTTGACAAAGTCTCACTTCAGTCTACATTGCCTTAAATAAATTAGTTTTTTCATCATCTCCAATAGGTGATAGAAGGAAGGAGACTATCATTGTGGACAAATATTAAAATAATTTAAATAATCAGAATATTATTCAATAAGAATAATAACACGAAAATCTAAGTATTATTTACAACTCTAAATCGAATAATCATTTTTGGTCCCTCTACCTCGTAATATTCCTTCGTTCAATAAAACAGCGTAGGTGTTTCGTTAATATGAACTGCTTGCACCAATTGGGCCTATACGACAAATCATAATTTATCCCAATCAATTATCTATAATTAAGTAATTATAGACCATGTATTTGCCCATTCTAATAGAAATCGGTTAACAAAAGTATACCTTCTACGAGATAGGATTGCTATTAGTGGCACTGAAAGGGCAACGATGATTCCCTGTTGTTGTTGACCGATTGAAACAGGCAACAACTAGGGCTTAGCTGGTGGTTCGGCGAGCTTTGATGGTGAGATCGAGAAGCAAGGACAAGTCAGAAAGAGAATCAGGGCTTACGGCTGGAACAGGGCAATCATTAGAAAAGAGGAACAGGGAAATACCAAGGGAGAGGAGACGCGGCTGAAGACGGTGTCGTCGTGGGTCAGCAGGCGACGATCGCGGCGCGGCAACGACGATCGCGGGTGCAGAAGGGCGGCGATCGTGTGGGGAGAAGGCGGCGTCGGCAGTGACGTTGCGACAGCAGCGTCGCTGTAGCGGCGGATCGGCAAGCGGGATCGCGGGGAAAAACAACGTCGCGACGGGAAACGGCGTCGCGTTAGGGCAGAAAGGCGTTGCGGCTGTGGGAGGAGGCGGCGATCGCGAGGGAAGAAGGCAGCGTTGTGGGCTAGGGTTTTCACAACCCTTAAATCGCGTCCCTCGCGATTTCCTCTCAAGGAAGGCGGAGATCGGCGCGTTGTGCGCTCGCGTGTTTTTTTTTTAACCCATTCTTAACATTATCAAATTCCTAATTGTGAAAGAAATATTTCAAAGTGGACGGTTGTCTATAAATATATTGAAATGAACTCCATGATTTCGAATCCGCTTACTAAAAAATGCCACTCAAGGAAGGGTGTCTTATCCTTAGATTGTGTAGTTTCTATAGGAGTTTGCAATTTTAAATACGTAAAATTTTATAATAAAGACAAACTTTAGTTACTTTGGTTTATTACGTGTTTTTGAGGTTAAACTCTACAAAAATAAAGTTTTTTTGGTTAATTTACACACTTCGGTTCTAATTTATGTTTGGGCAAAAATCAAAAAGGACATTCATCATTTGTAAAATAGTCAGATGGGCATCTTTTTTTCAATTAAAGTTAAATGGGCGCCCCATTTAATACGAACTATTTGAAATACCATTACTTTATGTCTGGTTCAAAATTTTGGTGTTTCTAAACTTGATTTAAGTTTTGAATTAGTTTTAAGGGTTTGAACCATAACCGAATGCTACATGTTATAGCGACTATCTACTAATTTTTACATGTAGTAGCTACGTACTAGTTTCTATATGGTCGATCATGATCAAATAATATTCATTTGAAATGTAGTGGGTGTCATAGAGTCCCCTTCATTTATTTTGCTAGTTGAAATATTATTTTAACCAATAAATAAAATCAACATAAGTTAATAACATTGTTATAAAAGCTAACAACCAGCTACTACACATTGTAACAACTACCTGCTACTTTCTACATAACCAATCACAATTAGATTATGTTCATTTGAAATGTAATGGGTGTCATGGAGTTCCCTTCATTTATTTTCCTCATTGAAATATCATTTTAATTAGATTATCACTCTTCAATAAGCAAAATCAAAATTATATAATGGTCTTGTTATAGAAACTAACAACCAATTACTATACTTTATACTAACTACCTGTAAGCTTCTACACAGTCGATCGTAATTAAAATATGTCACTCCCTAGTGGTATTATTCTCGCACACCGAGAGGTACCCAATCGGTGATAATAAATAAAAGAAACCTAAATAACTATCTAAACAGAATAACTAAAAAATTCATCAACTATATATATGTATATATATATATATATATACAGATTTGTTCTGCTGGGCGTCGTCTGCTGGGCGTCACGTGGGCGACATCTGACATGGAAGCCACGTGGCTTCGTCGCGAGCGCGTGGCCAGGAAGAAAAACGCCGCGATTCCTCTCTGCCTCCATTCCTCTCCTCCGTTCTCTTCGCCGAAAACCCTAACCCTCCTCCGCCTTTCTCTTCGCTGCCGCGGTCCTCCATTCCTCTCCTCCGTTTCTCTTCGCCGCCTCAAACCCTAACGCTCCTCCGTGTTTCTCTTTGTCGCCGCAGACAGAGCGAGCCCTAACCCCCGATTCTTTCTCCCCTCGCGACCTCTCATGGCCAGGAAAAGCAGACCTCTCTTCTCCCCCTGCTCTCTTCTCCCCTCACGACCTCTCTTCTCCCCTCGCTTGCGATTCCCGGCTCGCTGGGGTGCTTCCCACCGCGGCTCGCCTCAAGACCCTGCTCGCCTCAATCTCTTCTCACACGTGAAGACACTGCTCGCCGCCGCGCAGGGCCCTTGCTCTCTTCTCCCCTATCGCGCCGCCTGCACTGCTCGCTGCCGCGTAGGGCCCTTGCTCTCTTCTCCTCTGTCGTGCCGCCTGCACTGCTCGCCGCAGGATCTGTTGGGCGCCTTCTGCTCGCCGCCGCCAACCTCTGCTCGCCGCCTACTCCCTCTGTACTAGGGTATAATTTAGGGTTTAAATTGCATTTAATTTGGAATTATTTCACAGCATTTATTTTAAACTGGTATGGTTTAGGATTGGATTTATTCCCATGTTAATAGTGAGCATTATATAAGTCTTATATTTGTTTTTATTCTGATCAATTGTGTTGATTTTGTGCGACCTTGATAAGCTTGTAGCAAGAGTAGGATTGGATTTTATTTGCAAGAGCAATTAATATTCACCCTATATAGCTCATCTGTTCATCCATCACAATGGTCCTAACAATCTTTACCTTTAAGCTCTAGGTTAGGACTCCATTTAGTTTAAACTGGTATGGTTTAGGGTTTAAACTCTATTTAGGTCATAGCATTTAATTTGGAATTTTTTCCTGTTCCTTTGTATCCATATCTATGAATGTACACCAAAGTCACACAATTGAGTCGCATGTGGATGTTCCCGTCTACCGAATAATTATTTTTTCGTCAAGTAGTTCCTGTCACACCATTTAGTTCATAACATTTAACAAGTAGTTTTTATCCTATAATATCAACAACCATTGTTATGGTTAGTTTAATATAGTTTGTTATGATTAGTTTAATACAGATTTTTTAATACAGATTTTCACATCTTGTTAAATTGACATTTCCCAATAATGGAAGAAATTGGCAATGATGATCAGTTATATACTCCCCAAGTTACAGATGATCGAAAACCAAAAATTGGGATGAAATTCATATCAATAGAGGAGGCATTTTCGTGCTATAACCAATATGCACGAGAAGCCGAATTTAGTGCAAGGATAAGTCATAGCAGGAAAAATAAGATAACAAATGAAGTTGTTTGGAAAACATTTGTATGTTTTAAAGAAGGACATACTGATGATCAACGAAGAAAACAAACAAAAAGTGATCAACAAAAAAGGGAAAGAGTACGTGGTGAAGTTAGAACCGGTTGTAAGTCAAAGATTTCAATTGTAAAGAATCAACCTAGACCTAATTGGATTGTCATAAATTTCGTGGAAAGTCATAATCATCCACTTTCTACCCCTTCAAAGGTGCATTTACTACACTCACATCGTTCTATTTCCACAGCGAAAAAAGCATTGACTCAACAGTTTTCAGAGGCCAATGTGTTGGTGCAAGATGCACTAAGATCTTGTCTAGAGTTTCGATGTTTGACAATACACCTAAGTCTGGTCAGTTTGACCAAGGGTTAATCCAAACAGGACTTGATGTTTGGATGTGTGGAAGTGAGCGAGAAGGCCTGATCGGTTAGACTAGGCAAGGGAAGTCCTAATCTGAAAGATTAGGCAAGGGAAGTCCTGGTGAGTGAAGCTGGGCAAGAGAAAGTCCTAGTTGTAGGCTAAGCAAAGGGAAGTCCTGATTTGGAGGATCAGGCGGAAGTCTTGGTAGAGTCAACGTGCACCAGGTATCAGATAGGTTCTGGAGTCGACTCCAGCAGAGTCAGCCGGAATCTGAAAGTCAGCGCGTCGATTTTCTGCCAACTCGGCCTGGAGTCGACTCAGGTAAGGTTTTGAGTCGACTCAGGCTGACTCAGGGTCAAAACTTATCGCCGTTGACGCCACAGCGACTGGAGTCGACCCAGAAGGCAATTGGAGTCGACTCAAAGAGGATAACGGGCGAAAGCGATAAAATTCTATCTGCCACGCAAGCTGGAGTCGACCCAGATAGGCATCTGAGTCGACTCAGGAGGACTACAAAAGAAGGTCGCGAGCAGCAGCCGAAGTGCAACCAATTCTCGCATCCAAACTTTGTTCTCGCGACTCCCGAGCCCTCGTTCTTCGGCGTCGATGCTGTACTCGATCCAAGCAATTCAGATTCACACCGAGACGCTGAGATCTTCGTGAATTTGTATTTCTTGATACACTAGCTGCAGAAAAGGGACAAGTGCCTTAGTGGATTTGTCCAAAGGAAACGGTCAAGGACCGTGGGCCTTGGAGTAGCAGCGTTGGGCTATGAACCAAGTAAAAAACAAACATGTCATTACTTTTCGCAATTGTTTTTTTATTCTGCTTATAAACGTTTCCGCATTCAAGTTTATTTCTCGCTTCCGTTCGCACTCATGGGCCTTGGAGTAGCAATGTTCGCTTCAAGTTTATTTCTCGCTTCCGTTTACATGGAGTTCCTAGATCTATGACTTCAGATCGTGATACAAAGTTCATCAATCAATTCTGGAAGAGCATATGAGAGAAACTGATAACACAATTAAACTTTAGCAGCGCCTACCACCCCCAAACAGATGGTTAGACTGAGGTGGTGAATTGGAGTTTGGGCAATCTTCTGAGGTGTCTGATAGGAACTAAACTGAAGTAGTGGGATTTGGTGTTACCTCAAGTAGAATTTGCTTATAATCAATCAAGAAAGAGGACCACAGGTTTAAGTCCTTTTGAGATTATCTATGGGCGAAATCCATCTGGTGTGTTGGATTTGGCCCCTATTTCCCATATAGGACAATTTTATCCTAAAGCAGAAGAGATGTTAGAGTATCTTCAGGGCATTTAGGAGCAAGTGAAACTAGTCATTCATGACAACAACTCGGGTCGACAATCATCATCGTTAGGTACTTTTTGATATGGGTGATTATATTTAGGCAGTTTTGACTCATGATCATTTTCGACTGGCGATTACAATAAACTTAAAGGTTAAAAGATTGGGTTATGTGAGATACTGCAGAATATTATTGACAATGCGTATAAGTTGCACCTTCCGAGTAACATGAATACTTTTGACGTTTTTAATGTGAAGCATTTGAGTCCATGTTCGGGGGATACTGATGATACTTCTATGAACTCGAGGACGAGTTCTTTTCAACTTGAGACGATTGATACAGATTGATTCAAAGATTTTATTACTATTTTTTATAATTTTTATTTTTAGTAATCTTTAGAGTTTTTGATATTTAGAGTAGTTTTAATCATTTCTATTAGTTTTGAAATTTTCTATTTTTTATTTTAGGATTTTTAAGTCCGTTTAGGATTTTTAAGATTTTGAGTCTATTAAAAATTTTTCTTAGAATTTTATATTTGAAGTCCGTTTATGTTTTTTAGGATTTCGAGTCTATTAAAAATGTTTCTATTTTATTAGAAATTTTTCTTAGGGTTTGGGCTATATAAGCATCTTATGAGTTGATGTTTAGGGAATAAGAAGTTTGGTTTGATTAAATAAAATTTTTCTTTTTTGATAAAACCCCTAGAGGTTGCGCCGTGGCGACTTTCTACTCATTTTTTAAATTTCTCAAACTTGTTCTCTTCCCAATTCTCCTCCATTCTTTTGCGTCCAGAATAATCACTATTCTGTCCAGCGTCACTTGTCCTATATATCTTTTAGTGTTTTCCTTCTTCGTTACTTCTTGTCCTTCTTCTCATTTGGATATTCTGACTTGTAATGACCATTTTTGTTATAGCCATAGCAAGTTACTTCGGTCTTCATTTTATTAGTTTGATTTGATCCAGGCAGCTTGTTCATTATTTGAGTCATTTTTCTGATCTCAGACTTTGTGAAGCCTTTCTTTCTTTTGAATAGCTTATGAACTAGGTTGACTAGTTCGATGTTGAGTCTCCGTCGTCTTCTGAATCTGATTCATCTTTGGATTCGAGTTCTACATGAGATTTGGACTTTGGCGCCTTCTTCTTGAGTTGACCTACAATTAAGACAATATATTTCATGATCAGAGTAGCATTAGTCTGCTCGTGTAATTCAAATTTAGTAAATAATTCATCTAATTTAATTTTTGAAAGGTCTCAAGAGACCTTGTAAGCATCAACCATCGATGCTCACAAGGTATTCCTCGGAAAAGCTTTCAGTGCGTACCTTATCATGTCCCGATTTTCAATTAGTTGTCCAATTCCATGGAGGTCGTTGGGGAGGTCTTAGATTCGGGTGTGAAGTTGGCTTGCGGACTCTCTTTCCTACATCTTGATATTATATAGTTTATTTAAAATTAAGTCCTTTTTACTTACTTTTGTATCATAGGTTCCTTCGTATAACTTGATTAATTTGTCCCATAAGTCCTTCATGCCGATGAAGGATCCTACCCGATTGAGTTCCTCCTTGGTTAGGTAGCACTGGAGGGTTGTGTAGCTTTTGTGTTGGCCTTAATCTTTTCTTGGTTTGTTGGTCCCACTTGTCACAAGCTAGGGGACTCCTTCATTGGTGGGGCTGGTGAATCCAGTTTGAATTACTATATGCATTTCTATCTATATTCTTCAGATGGTACTCCATCCAACCCTTCCAATAGCTGAAATCTTCCCCAGAGAAGAGGGGTGGACGGGTTATGTTGTAGCCTTCTTGATAGGCCATTGAGAAACATCTCTTGCATAAAAAAAAGAGAAAAGTGTATAAAGACTTGGTATTGGATTAGTAGTGCTAAAAAATAAGGAAGCACAAATAACAAAAATTGCTCGAGTGGTGTTTGCACCAAATTCGAGTAACTACAAAAAAATTGAATAAGTTGTCAGAAGATGTGATTGCACCAATTCAGATTGCTTGATTAACGAACAAAGAAAACAAGAAAAAAACTTCTTGCTCGAATGGTGGTTTCACCAGTTAAGAGCGCCCTCACTCTGATACGAATTATAGGATCATTTAGAGCGCTAGAGGGGGTGAATAGCACGCTTTACTTTTTCACTCATTTTTGAAAACTTATTTTAAATCCTTTTGAGTACGTAGTGGAAAGCAAGAAACCATAACAAAAAATAAGCAACACATTTATTTTTACTTAGGTCACTGCTTGTGATGGCTACTCTAAGGCCCGCAGACCTTGACTGCTTCTAATGGGTAATCCACTAGTAGATTCTTTCTCACAACGAGAAGGAATCTCGTCTTTTACAAAAATGAGAAACGGTAACATGTTTATTGTTTCTAGAGTATAGAAAAAAGATAATTTAAATAATGCTACTAGTTATTGATAATGATTGAGAACTTAAGAACGGTGTCAGTATAGTGTCTTAGCATTGCAGTAGTGTTTCAAGAGCGTGGAGCACTTGAACAAAGGTTGCAGAATAGCTGTGAATGTTGTACTAAAGGTTCTATTCGAGGCTACTTTTATGGAGCAATTCGAGCACCTGGATCACCTTCCAGGCACCCCCATCATGGTCTATCTAATCTGCTATAAACGTTGACTTAGCCATCCTCGATCGCTTGGATTCCTTTAGGCTCCTAGAATGCTGATATGACGATTGCAAAATCAGACATGGCTCTACTGCGTCTTATCCTTCTCTGGGCACCTCGACCATTTCGAGGGCCTAGAGGCTGAGGTGTCCTGGCCAATCGGGACTTACCACCTCATCCGCCTCATTGGCCTGAAGAAATATTTTTCAGGTGTTTGGAACAGATAGAGGTGCCCAAACCATCTAGGTGCCCAGATCTAATAGGGGTGCCTAGAGTCCTTGTTTCTGAATTTCCTTTGAGCTTACTTTCTTACATCACAAAGTTAGAACAATACAAGTATAATATAGGAATTTAAGTCTTGACAATTTTATAATTATTTAGTCTTGACTTTGGATTTCTAGTGAAACTCTAGGTCATACTGATACCAATTGTTCCCTTTAAGAGAGTGTGTCCTCACCTACTTCTCTCAAGAGATTTTACCTATTTGCTAAACATTTGATCTTCCAGACTTATTTGGATTTCTTGCTTAGCATCCGATTCTTTAACCCCCAGGACTTTTCTTTCGATATCTGGTCCTCATTGACCCATCGATTTGCTCGTTGACCCATCAATCTGTTAGAAACAAGGTCAACTGACCCATCTAGACTCCCCGCCTAGTGTTATCGATCTGCTAAATCTTTCCTTGTCCAATCCTACTGACCAAGACTTCCTTGCCATAGCCTCTAACTAGGATTTGTCTTGCCTAGCCTCCAGTTAGGACTTTGCTACCTGCACACTCAGATTTCCTCATCAGTGTTGGGGCAATTTTGCCCCAAGTGATTTAAATTTTAATGTTTGGCTGAATCAGTTTAAGTTAGGCAATGTTTGTGATATAACATGTGTGACTTGAGTTCACAGGAAAGTCCAAGAATGGAGTCTTGGCATTTGGTGAAGTCCCAGAGGCGCGACCTCTTGGCAAAGGACGAAGTCCCGGAGGTGAGACCTCTTGGCAAGAGAAGACTTAGCATGACAAAGTTGAGGGAAACGTCTCAAGCTAGTGCAAAGAAGTGCACGAGGCTTGTGGAAGGTGTTTGAAGACTTGTGTCAAGGCTAAGGGATGAAGAAGAAACTGAAAAAGGAAGTTTTCAACTTAGTCAGTTGACTGACCCTGCCAGCAGTCGACTGAGGTTGATCCGAAGAACACACAGCCAAGTTTAGAAGTATCAGTCGACTGAAGTCTGAATTCTAGTCGACTGGTGTCAAACAGAAAGATCAGTCGAGAGGTACAGTCAACTAGTATTGGAGCAGTCGACTGATAGACTACCGTTGGGCGACAGCTGACAAATTAAATGCGTATTAAAGAGCGGTTGAAGCCCATCAGTCGACTGGCCCTAGGATCAGTCGATTGGTGCACGAAATTTTATAAAAAGAGCGGTCAACGTCGCAGAAAATAATACTTGATTCTTTCATCTTCCTGACAGCTCTCTGACATTGTAGAAACTCTTTCTCTTCCTCCCAAAACTTCACTACAAATCTTGTACGAGGAAGGAATTGTGTTGTAAAGGTTTCTCCGCCTTCGAAGCGTGCTTTGAGAAGGAGATTGTTTCATAGTGAAATCGTCGGCTGCGTGTGTGGATCTTTGGATTAGTCACCTTGTTGAGGTGGATACCAAGTAAATAACCGGGTTAGCGTTTGATCTTTGTGTTTTATTATTATTATTTTGCTTCCGCTAACAATCTCACAGAGAAAGATCGAAAAACGCTATTCACCCCCTCTAGCGAACGCACCGATCCCAACAATCAATCCATAATATAATCTTAACTTGAACATTTTGCCATTATCAAAATACAAATTTAATTATCTGGTGTTCTCTGCACCAATAATTTCAAATTTTATATGATATATTTCAAGTGGAAGAAAAAAGATACTATAAAAATAAATGTGCTACTTATTAATTTGAATTATCATAATAAGATGATTAATTCTAATTTAGTTAAATTAGATAATTCAATTAATTTTATCCATTCAAATTTAATTAATAATATAATTAATTCAAATTTAAGTAAAAATGATAAAATTAAATTAATTAACATGAATAATCCAATTAATTTAACACAATTAGTGAAGATAATTTAGACTTAATTAATAATTTAGATTTAAATAATAATTTATTTAATCAAGACTTTGATAGAGTTAATCAAGATTTTGATCAGGTCGATTAAAACTTTAATCAATCAAAATCATGATTTATTCAATAAAAAATTAATCAAAAAGATAATTTAATCCATTCAAATTTAATTAATAATATGAATTTAATTAAAATAATCAAAATTATTCAAAAAGAGAAAAATAATTTTTTAAATTAAAAAAAAAGAAAAAAATCAGTTTTTAAAAATTAAAAATTTAAAAAATCAATCTTTGAATTTAAAAATTGAAAAAAATAAGTTTTTAAGTTAACACATTCAAAGGTTAACACCAAATTGAGTATTTAATAGTATTTGATATATTATTAGAAACTAATTTTTCAATTGTGATTTTATTGATATGCATTACATGTTTGCCATGATATTTGTCATGATCATGCATGTTTTAAAATTATTTGCTATATGTGATGTCATGCATTCTATCAATATTATTAATTGCTTATCTTAGAGCAAATAGATAGGATAAATATAGAGAAACAAGAGTTTAATCTTGATCAATGGTATCAGAGAGGATTGAGAGATGATAGTAGGCTAAGGAAGCTTGTCGATGTATGTCGAGGATAAATCATAAGTAGTCTACCTGGTGTAATCTACTTCAAGGATCTAGTTGAAGCTACATCAGTCCACTCTGGACTGGTAAGACCAAGACTTAGTACTAAGTCCCTTGGATGAAATATTTTGGAAAAACTTTATCTAAAGCAAGTGATTACTTTAATGATGTCCCTTATGACTCACCACATCCTATAAGTTTATTCTAAAAATACTTATTTGACAGGTCCAAAGCGAAGTTTGAATCTAACACAAGATCAAACTACTTTAGATAAATTATTAAAAATTTAAATTACATAATTAAAATTGAAAAACTCATCTCACAGGAACATATAAATTCCGTGTATTGTGTGTACTAGTCATATAGAACAGGTGAGATGCTTAGAGAAATTAATTTAGAAAATATTTTTAAAATTTTTTCTAAATCTATAAGATTATTTTCATAAAATTATTTTCAAAATAGTAATTCATATATTAATACAATAATAATAACAACTAAGTCTTATCTCACTTGGTGGGTTGGCTATATGGATCATTCTACGTCATTGCACTCTATCCCTTACTATATTATCATTTATATTTAAATAAATTTTATCTTATTTTATTATTGCTAACTAAATCTTTTTTAAGCTTACCTCTTCCTTATTTGATGTGCACATTTGTTATAGTCTCATATCACCTAACTGGAGCATTTATTGGTCGTCTAAGTATATGTTCGTACCATCTTAAATATGTCTCTCAGAGTTTTTTCTTAAGACTTTCTCTCTAATATTTTCATTTATTATCATGTCCATCCTTGTATGTCCACACATCCACCTTAACATCTTCATCTCTACAACTCCTATCTTTTGCTCATATGCTCGAGTTATAGTCCAACATTCAACTTTATATAACATAGTAGGTCTAAACGTCATTTTGTAAAACTTTTATTTAAATTTTATAGGTATTTTATGATCATAAAGAATATCTGACACTCTCCTTCATTTTAACCATCTTGTTTGTATTCTATGTAAGACATTTTTCTCAATCCCTCCATCCATTTACAAAAATGATTAACATATTAATATTTAATGAAATTCATGTTTGATTGGGTGTAACTATATATATATATATACGGTTTTGATATCCTGCGCAACCGCCCGATGCGCGCTCGTGCGCGATCCCGATCTCAGCCGTCCATTTCGCGATTGCACAGTGTTTCTCCTCGGACGTTCGCCGCTTCCCGGCGTCCGTTCATCGCCGTCCGACCACCGATTGCCGCCGGACCGGACCCATTGGAACCGCAACTCACCGGCGGTCCGGCGGGTGCCGGAGTTCGGCCCCGATTCGGAATCCGGAATCAGGCCGGATTCCGACCGAAATCACCGCCAGACGCTGGCGGCCGATTTGGCCGGAATCCGAAATCACCGCTAGACGCTGGCGGCCCGATCCGGCCCGGCCGCGGTCGACGCGCCGGCGCCGGGCGCGTCGACCGCGGCCGGAGTCCGGCCCCGATTTGGCCGGAATCCGACCGGATTCTGGTGAAATCGGCGTTCATCGCGTCTGTTGTGTTTCGGCCGGAATTCCGGCCGGATTCCGGCCCAATCCGGCCGGAATCCGGTGCCGATGTGTGCGCCGTCGAGTTGCGCTTCCAACGAGCCCGGGATGGTGGCCGGCGGTGACCGGACGGCGAAGAACGACGGCGATGAACGGCGGAAGGTCGGCGGTCGCGTACGGGAGTCGCGATTTTCTGTCGCGCGGCATATCATTCCTCTATATATATATATATATATATATATATATATATATATATATATATATATATATTTTAAAAATTATATGTAGGATCGATGAGAGCTCTAGAAGGGGGTGAATAGCGCTTGCTGCTTTTTCACATTTTTTGAAAAACTCATAACACGAATACACAACAAAAAATATCGTAAAATACAAGTATGGACTCATTTATTTTTTACTTAATTTACAACCGCCGAATGTTACTCCAAGGCCCGTAGTCCTTGACTGCTTACATTGGGCAATCAACTAATAAACTCTTTCTTATACACAGAGATGTAGGATCGATAACACTTTTACCATCCTAAGTAATGAAGTACAAAAGATGAAGTATAATAAAATTCAATTTATTGACAAAATGATTAGGAAGTGCGTGCGGTTGTTAGTGTAGTGTTCCAACGTTGCAGTAATGTCTCGGGAGCTTGGGTTCGCGTTCAGATTGTTGTGGATTGATTGTGAATTGGTGCTCTAAGGTTCCCTCTCGCAGCTACTTTTATTAACATATCTGAGCACTTGAATCTCTTTTCGGGCGCCTCCATGTTGGTTTCGTCGATCTGCTCTCGAAGCTGACTTAGCATCTCCGGGCGGCTGTATCCCTTTCGAGTGCTTAGAATGTTGATGTAGAGGTTGTCGAATCAGCTTTGACTCTGTCGTGCCTTATCCTTCTCCAGGTGTTTGAAAGTTGAGGTGCCCTAGCCAATCTTGACTCGCCACCTCATCTGCTTTGCTGGCCTAAAGAGTTGAGATCCAGACACTTGGATCCCTTCTGGGCGCCTAGATCATCCGATCGCCCGAATCCAATAGGGGTGCTCAAAACTCAAAGTTTCGACCCCTTAATTTTCTGTATCATAGAGTTAGCACAGTATATTTTACAAGAAATTAGATAGTTTTACATCTGTCTAGTCTTGACTTTTAGGTTTCTACTGAAATTCTAGGTCAAATCGACGCCTACTGTTCCCTTCAAGAGAACACGCCCTCACCTACTCCTCTCAGGAGAATTTATCTTTGCCAACCATCCGGTCCTCCAGACCTAGTTGGACTTTCCTCTGATGTCCAAGGACTTTCCTCGCTGACCCATTGATCCGCTAAATGTTTGGTCCACTAACCTGCCTAGACTTTCTGCTGGTGTGTTGATCTACAAGTCTTCCTGTTCGATCCACCTGACTTGGACTTCCTTGTCCAATCCTATAGACTAGGACTTCTTTGCCCAGTCTTAACTAGGATTTTACCTGTGCTACCTACATACTCAATTCAACTTGTTAGTTCACCACATAACATTAACTTAAACCCTTTGTCATGATCAAAATATCGATTTGATTATCTGGTTCTCCTTACACCAATAATCTCTCCCTTTTTTATTTATGGCAACCTGGTTCAAAGTTAATTCAAAAACATTCATTGAAAAGTAAAACCATTTCAAAACATCTCAAGTAAGGAAAATCAAGCTTCCCCTTAACTCAGTCTCTCCCCCTGAAATTAAGGTTAACTTTCAAAAATATTTTTATAAAACTTTTTATAATCTCTCCTTGCACTTGACATGGTCCTTTTATTTAAGTTTTGAAAACCATTCAAGAAAAACTTAGTATTTAAAGAAAGTTTTATAAAATACTTTATGAAAAAGATGTTTTACATAATATTATGCTTTTAAAAACATTTTTCTTGAAACATTTTAGAAAAGAATTTAAAGAATTTTTTTAAAAACCTTAGGAAAAAAATTTTGCTTAATTTTTCAAACATGGAAAACTTTCAGAAAAAAATTTATTATTTAACTTTGAAAAGTTCCTTTCTCTCCCCTTTTGACATAAAACAAAAACATATTTATAAGGGGTTTAAAGAGTTTTAGGCAAATAATTTCAAAGTGTTTAAAATTTTATACAACTTTTGAAACAAACTACTTTGAATAAAAAGATATGCAATCGTAAGAACAATATTGAACACAGAGTTTAAGGAAAAAGTTTAGGGGGTCTTGAGTCCAAGCATGATGCCTAAATTTATACAATATATAGGTAAAAGTTAATCATCTATGAATTCATCCTTATTCACATGTCTAACTTGTTGTTATTAGCCGACTATCAGAAAATAACAATTTTTACTAAGTTAGTCAAATTAAGTATATGTTTCCTGTTGGTGCAAGGAGCACTAGTCTGTCCTTAGAATTTTGATGTTTGATAATACACCTAGATCTGGTTAGTTTAACTAAGAGTTGATCCAAACAGAACCTAATATTTGGATGTGAGTGAAGTCTAGTCAGGTCAGTTTGACTAAAATACTAGCAAGAAGTCCTAGTCAATTAGACCGAGCAAAAAGAAGTCCTAGTTGGAGACTAGGCAGGGAAAGTTCTAGTTGGAGGTTAGGTAGGAAAATCCTAGTTGGAGGCTAGGAAGAGGAAGCCCTGATCTGGAGGATTGGGCAAGGAAGACCTAGTTTGGAGGACTACACAGGGAAGTCCTGATTGGAGGTCGGGCAAGAGAAAGTCTAAACAAGTCAAGGGTGATCGAATGTTTGGTAGGTGAGAAGTCCACCTATGGAAGTGACTAGTCCCAACTAGAGGTTAGGCAAGAGAAAATCCAAATAAGATGTTTGACAAGTGGGAAAAGTCTACCCTATGAAAGTGACTAGTCTTAACTGAAAGTTAGGTGTAGGTAAGCTAGTAGGTTAGACCTACAAGGTAAGGCTTAGGTAAGCCTAGTAAGTCAGATGGACTACAAGTAGGCTTAGATTGTTTGTTTATTTGTATGCTCATCTTGCAGGTGTTAGGATGTATACCATAAGTCTAGCTTTTGTATGAACATCTATTTTGAAATAAGAATCACTTTGGTCAAATGTTTATATTTTATATTCTTTATATATAATACAGTTGTCCACTTAATTTATATTATAGATAACATAGTGTGTGATGCCACACAGAAGATCATGTTATCAGTTCCTTATAAATTATAAATAATAGCTCACAACCAAGATGGATTGGGATAAATCATTGGAATGATTGTAGTGTAATTGGTATTAGTTTATCTTGACTATAAAATTACACTAGTACACTATGTGTGTATTGAGCAGGACCGTTTGAGGTTGTTCGATTTAGACTGACTATATAAAAGAACAAGACCTCTGTTATTATGGATGTGCATTCTCTTAATCCCAATATAATAACAAGCACATATACTTAATATTTATTTCTTTAACTTGTCATTAGGTGAGATTTATTCGTTAAATCAATAGGCCCGATGAGTTGAAAAATAATACTGCTTATATGGTGTGTTGTTGATTATAGAAGGAATCTATTGTTAGTGCAGGAAGCACTAGCAGATCGAACCAGAGTTTTGATTATGGAACTAGGATCAAGTTAAGTATGTGGTTTGGCTAACCAAGTTAAACTGAGCTTGCAGGTTAAGTCCTAGTGCTGCTAGGCATGAAGTCTTGGCAGAGTCAAAGTGCACCAGGTAGAGTCTGGACTTGGTCAGGAGGACCAAGTTGCAGTAGAAGTCTGGGCTTGGTCAGGAGGACCAAGCTGCAGCAGAAGTCTGGGCTGATCAGGAGGATCAGTTGCAGCACAAATCCTGGGGGGCAAAGACAGAGCCGAGCACAAGTCCAACGAGTCAGGAGGACTCAGTTGGCAATCAGGTAAATTCTCCCGAGGGGAGTGGGTGAGGACGCGTTCCCGAGGGGAACACTAGGCGTCAGTCTAACCCAGGGTCTCACTGGAGATCCGAAGTTAAGACTTATAGTTGGTCTGATAGACCAACTTAATCCTTTACATGTTATCATTTTGAGCTAACATCTTTTGCAGGAAGGAAAAGTCAGACGAATGCGAACTCCGGACAAAAAGCTGAAAATTCGGGTCTGGAGTCGACTCAGATGGGTTCTGGAGTCGACTCCAGCCGAGTCAGCTGGAATCCGGAAGTCTGCGCGTCGACTTTCCGCCAACTCAGCCTGGAGTCGACTCAGGTGACGTTTTGAGTCGACTCAGGGTCAAAGAATTATCAACGCCGCTGCCACCGCGACTGGAGTCGACCCAGAAGTCAATCGGAGTCGACTCAGAGAAGAAGTCGGGCGAAGACGATAAAACTTGATCTGCCACGCAGGCTGGAGTCGACCCAGATCTGCATCTGAGTCGACTCAGCAAGCCTATAAAAGACGCCCGCGACCAGCAGCCGAGCATCTCATTCCAAACGCCTCCAAACTCCGTTCTCGCGACTCCCGAGCTCTGCCTTTTCGACGTCGGTGCTGTACCTGCTTCAAGCTACTCAATTTCTACACCGAGGCGCCGAATTTTACTTCCGGGGAGCGACCGAGAAAAGCAAAAGTTTGGTAACAAAAACTCTGTATTTCAATTTAATTAATTATTGTAATCAAGTTTTTGTACGGATTTTTCGATACACTTGCTGCCGTAAAGGGGCAAGTGCCTTAGTGGATTGCCCAACGTAAACGGTCAAGGACCGTGGGCCTTGGAGTAGCAGCGTTGCGCTGTGAACCAAGTAAAAACAAACGAGTCCCTTACTTTCTGCACTTTACATTTCCGCTGTATTATTATTATAATTTTTGCTTCCGCATCGTTCGAAGATTTACGAAAGTCGAAAAGCGTGCAACGCGCTATTCACCCCCCCTCTAGCGCGTATTTCGATCCTACAATTGGTATCAGAGCGGGGGTTTTCTTGAAAACAGTGCAACCACTGATTCAAGACCGATTTTTTTCGATTTTTTTTTTTTTTAATTTCTTTTCTCCCACACTACTAATCCAAGACCAAGTCTTGGAACGTTTTTTTTTGTCTTTCTTGTGTGCTAGATAAATGGCCCACCAGGAAGGCTTCAGCACCGCAAGACCACCTCTCTTCTCAGGTGACGATTTTCCATACTGGAAAACCAGAATGGAATGTCATCTGAAGACGCAGGTGGAAATGTGGATTATCATCCAGACGGGATTCACAATCCCAACTGGTAGTGATAATCAACCACAATCTTGCGAGCTCTGGGATGCCGCCACGAGGAAGAAGATCGAGGCGGATGCAAAAGCAACCCAGACACTACAGTGCGGCCTAACCAAGGAAGAGCTAAATCGGGTCGGTCCTTTCAGCAGTGCCAAGGATCTTTGGACAAAACTGATCGAGCTCCACGAAGGAACCTCCGACACCAAGGTAAGTAAAAGAGATTTATTAATAAATAAATTATATAACATTAAAATGCTAGAAGGAGAAACTGCAAGTGGACTACACGCGAGAATCAAGGACATTCTCAACGGCCTGCATGCGATAGGACAAAGCGTCGACAACCGCGACGTAATAAGGTACGCCCTCAAAGCTTTTCCCCGGAATACCTTGTGGGCATCAATGGTAGATGCCTACAAAGTTTCTAGGGATTTAAATAAAATTAAATTAGATGAACTTTTTTCAGAATTTGAATTACATGAGCAGTCTAATACGGAAGTGCAGGAGAAAGGTATAGCTTTGCTTGCAGGTTCCGAACCGAAACGAAGAAAAGTACCGGAAGAATCGGAATCGTCGGACTCCGACACTAACGAAGACGTCACAACGGAGCTAGTTAACTTAGTCCGGAAGATGTTTCGGAACAAGCGCGGAGTTCGCCGATCGGAAGTCAGGAAGGTCGTCAGCACATCAAAGCAACCATCCACCGGAAAACAAGATGCAAAGTGCTACGGTTGCGGACGAAAGGGACATTTCATCGCCGACTGTCCGAACCAACGAAAAGATCGGAAGGCGAAACGCAAAGCACTCAAGGCGACTTGGGACGAGTCGTCTTCCGAGGAATCAGACGAAGAACCAACGACAAGCTTCCTAGCCCTTCCGGCTCAAAACGAACCGAACCAGAGCGACTACGACTCGGACGATGAAAGCCACGGATCCGTATCCGTTTCCGAAGGCCCGAAACCCAATGTAAGTCAAAATAGGCTATTTTCAATTATTATTACATTAAGTAAGAAATTAGCTAAGTCCGAAGCCTTGGTTGAATCGCTCCAAGAAGAGTTAGAACTTTTCAAGGAGAAAGTCAACCCTGAGTCACCAACTACGAACAAGTCGGTTGAGGATTCGACTCGAGTCCAACTCGAGGAAGAAAATTCTCAACTGAAAGTTCAAGTTAGTGAACTCAGACGGTCGCTTGAACAATTCACCTCCGGGTCCAAGTATCTGGACATGATGCTTGGATCGCAGAAGGCTGGATACAATCGATCGGGCATCGGGTATGCGGCTAAAAATAGGTCATTCATTGCACTCACACGTAGAAACCGAACACGAGTCCGAGCGTGGGTTCCGAAGTCTCGACTGGTTAATCCAATCAGACCGAACCACTTTTTGATTCCCAAGGATCAGGTCCACTTGGTTCGACCAATCAAGGGACACGATCCCGGGGGAACAAAATCGCATTATTTGATTGCTTGTATAACTTAGCTTTTATTTTCTGCATTAGAAATTAGGCTAGTTTAAGGACCAACTACTTGATCAATTCTTGCCAACCTAGTACCAGGGTGGGGCGAGATGATAGTACGTCAGGGAGGCTAGATTAAGTGGTCAGGAAGGGTAAGGAGTACCTGACTTGATTCACTGAGTCGAACCGAACTGGCCGAAGCTACCTCGCCACATCCTAGACTAGTTAGACCAAGGTTTTTCATTAAATTGGTTAAGTCCATAATTTCCTGAATTGATTTTGACTAGAAAGTGGTCGTTGCTCCGATAATCAAGAAGGCCTCTGTGCCTCGCCACTGCCTGGAAATCAGTTCTTGAAATGTGTACTTAACTAGTTGAAGGTTAAACCTGAATCTAACTCAAAATTGATCAAGTATAGATACCTTCTCACAATAAACAAAGATAAAATTGAAATCATCTCACGATTAACCCATAGGATAACTGGTTGACCACTTAGACTGGGTGAGATGAATAGGTAATAAATGAAAATCAACCCAACAAAAATTTTAATTAAACAAATTTTCAAAATTAATTAACTTCAAAATTTAATTAAACAAATTTTCAAAATTAATTAACTTCAAAATTAATTAAACAAATTTTCAAAATTAATTAACTTCAAAATTTAATTAAACAAATTTTCAAAATTAATTAACTTCAAAATTTAATTAAACAAATTTTCAAAATTAATTAACTTCAAAATTTAATTAAACAAATTTTCAAAATTAATTAACTTCAAAATTTAATTAAACAAATTTTCAAAATTAAATTAACTTGACAATTCTTATTGATCTAACATGTGTGATGGAAATTTGCAGGAAAGTCCAAGCGTAGTCTTGGCAAAAGAAAAGTCCAAGTGGGTAGTCTTGGCAAAGGAAAAGTCCAAGTGGGTAGTCTTGGCAAAAGGCAAGGACTTGACATGACGAAGCTGATGGAAGCATCTCAGGCTGCAAGGATGATGGAGCAGGGAGGCATGAGGCTATGGGAGGTGTTTGAAGGCCGAGGTCTAGGTCAAGAGAAGCTGAAATGGGATTTTTCAGCTTCATCAGTCGACTGGCCCTGCCAGCAGTCGACTGCTCATAAATCAGACGCACACAGAAAGATCAGTCGAGCCAGAGGAAGACAGGAGTCGACTGGACAGTCGACTGGGGTTATGGTGAGTCGACTGATGTCAGTCGACTTGGTCTTGGACAGTCGACTGTGATTTGAACGTTGCAGAAAATTGACAAGCATTTAATGCGCTTTAATGCGAGATTTTGTTGCCGATTGAAGGCATCAGTCGACTGGCCCTGCCAGCAGTCGACTGATGTTGCAGAGATTATAAAAGAAGCCTGCACGAGAACTGACTGATCTCTTCGCCATTCTTTCATTCTTTCGTGCTTCTTTTGTGAGCGTTTTTGACAGGGTTAATTAGGGTTTATTTTGGATTTTATTGATTACATTTCATGTTATAATTGGGTTATTGAGCTTAAATTCATATTTTGGGTGAAATTTCCTTCATTCTATTTTTATAAATTTATTGGTAATTATTTATATTAATTTTTTTTATGATCTTTGCAGGGATTAGAATGGAGAGGATGATAATTGAAGGGTTCAATTGCGACTTGGGCTGGATTTAAAATCAATTCCTAGCTCAAATTGGCTTAACCATTGATTCAAGCTAAATCAGCCATAATCTAACTCAGGTCTGGTTCAATCAGTGGGCTCAGCTAGTTTAAGTCAAGTGGGGGCTGATCAAATCAAATGGACTCAAATCCAAGCCCAATTCAGATTGAACCCGGTTCATCCGGTCCGGTTCAGCTGATTCAAACCGGTTCAATCGCAGCTTAAAAGGGAAAAATCCGGTTCAGAGAAGGGGGGGGGCTCGCGTGGCTAGGGTTGGGTTCGCGATTCTGTTCTTCGCCGTTTCTTCGTCTCCGCCGAGCTCCCGTCCTCTCCTTCTTCACCGACTTCCCGATCAGCTCCTGAGCAATGCCGGCGGCTTCGACGACTGACGAGCGCCAACCATCCGCGGGCGCTCCCATCGTGAGCGATTTGCTCCGGTGAGAGTTCTCCTTCCCTATCGCCGAGCGTCGCCACTGTGGGCGATTTGTTCCAGTGATCGGTATCCGGCGTTAGCCTTCTCCTCCGCCTTCACCGAAGTGACGAGTAGTAACTGGACCCTGTCTGCGATTAGCAGCAGGGAACTCCGGCTTCTGTCTGCGATTTGCAGCAGAGGACTATCCCGTTCTCTTCGAATTTGCGCCGTCACCGGAAAAGAGCAGGTAAGATTGTTGGTTCTTGGCTTTCTGATGCTTTTGTCTGCGATTTGCAGCAGGGGCTTTAGACGGCAGAGGCTGATCTTCTATCACCTTCAACTTCTCCGAGTTCACCTCCATTGTCATTGGCGAAATCATCTCAGGCAGTTGGTTTCCTTTGGTGTTGAATCGGGACTCCATGCCTAAATTTCCCCTAATCCTAACCCTAGCTCAAAATTCATGCAGTTCTTGGCTTTGATTCGTTCTGTCCTGTTATTCCTTGTTCTATTAATCAAACCCCCCCCCCCCCCCCCCCCCCCCCCCCCCCCCCCCCCCCCCCCCATTTTTGATTGTGTTTGAATGTGTTCTTGATGCTTGGCATATGGAATGAAGGTATGAGAACCTCCTCTTATAATGTGTTTGGGTTGAATTCGGTATTGTTGACATTGGTCCTGTTTTGGGGAATAAAAGAGGTTAAGAACAGATTGTTGTATTGAATTTTTGTAATTTGATTCATGCTTTTAATCAATTGATTGAGTGATGTTTTACCTAGGTCAATGTTTGAACTTGTATCATAGCTTGAACTGATGTCATGAATGGGATGGGAGTGATTTGTCTAGGTTGATTTAGATGACTGTTGTTGTGGAATGTATTGTAAACATTTGTGAATATGTGGTGGGATAATTTGTAAATTGAATGTATCGATTGTATAGTATGAATAAGTGTTGTGTGACTAGTGGGGATCATGTATGTTTTGTTTTGTAATGTATATTAGAGTTTGTTATGTATTCTTTGTAAAATTAGTGTAACTTAGGATGTGTATTTGATTTGGATAATGTGTATGCTATTGGGATTCTTTGAAGTTGTGTTGTATTGGTTGATTCATTTGTAATGATATTGTATTAAGTTGTATCATGTTATTTTGTTGCATGGATATTATTTGATGTATATAGTTGTTGTGTATGGCATGATATTGTACGTTAGAATTAATCTTGTATATTAATTCATGTTAATAATGTTGTTGTAATAGGATAATTAATTTTTTGATTTGTGGGCATTCTGTAACTGTGAGTGTATACTAGTTGTTATTTGTTATTGTAAATTGTAGGATTTAGTTTGAATAATTATGATTCTGTAAATAATTGAGGGAATAAAGTTAATAATACCATCCGACATTATAGGTCTAGGACAACTTCCATCATTTAGTCCAAGAGAGACGACCCGGACCTCTCTATACTACTTTAGCAATAAATAGGGGTTTGATACATAAATAATTAATTTTGATGAGTGTTAGTGACATTAAATAAGGGAAATGTAAATAAATAAATTTCCATACAAACACACTGCATCAGGCCTATAAATAGACCCCCTTAAGAGCCCTAGAAGGGGGAGACTTTGGAGAGCCACCGGAGCGTGTTAGAGCCACCGACGCCTCATTCCGGAGCTAGATTCGACGATCCGTTCATCCGTCCGGATACTCCATCACATCTACGCCTCACCTTCGCAGAGAGAGCAGTCCGGAGAAGAAGAAGCACATTGATAAGTCTTATTTCCTGATTTCTCTTATATTCTTGGAATAGGATGTATTATTTCCATTCTTCTCTGTATTGTAACCTCCCCGATATGGAATAGTCCTCCAGATTCTAGGATGTAGGAAGAATCGGGGTTATTGGATGATTGTGACTATAGATTTGATAATCTACCATGTTCTATGATATGTTTATGCAATTGCTTTGTGGATTTATGCTTTATGTTTGTTTGATGATATGCTTGTGAATAGTATGAATCCATAAGGGTATAAATTATTTGGAGTTTGAGGAATTCTTAGGATCGTATACTCGGGACGCCTCGTGATAGGAGGAGAGTCTTAACCGGACCTTCCGAGGGGTTGCTTAGGCTTTGAATAATATTTATGAGGGATAACTAACGGTTGCTTAGTGTTGGGGAGAGGTCTCTAAAAGGATACCCTGTGACAGGGGGTAGGAATCTAGTAGTATTCTGAGGCGCCTGCATGACACAGGAGAGCCTTGAACCAGGCTATCTAGAATCATCTCAAACCAACATAAGTAACATTAGAACACCATTGATTTATTCCGAGGAAATCTGACAAGGTCTAATTGGATAATTTGGTTAGAATCCCTACAATTGTGTAATCATTGAGGAATGGTAGATGATCCAAGTCAATCAATCAATATCTCGAGGAATCCGAAGTCCTAGAGTCGCTTTCCACCAATTGTCATAGTCGAATTATATCTTCGGGCTAAGGTTTAGGAACTCTAGAACACTCTTTCTCCCCCACACCCAACCATTGCCTATGAACTCTCCACTCTTATTGTGCTAGGATAGTAATTAATTCTACGATCCCTGTGGATTCGATCTTTTATTACTTGGCGACATTCCGTATACTTGCGGAACACGCATCAGCTGGCAACCTTTCTACCTCGGGAGGAGGTCGCCGTTCTCCTTCTTTTCGGGGATTGACTCGTCTCAGGTCAACTCGGCGTCTCTGATCTACTCTCACACCTCTTCCTTCCATCATGCGTCGCCCTTCTCCTGGCGGTGTTATTTATCGCTGCTGCCGTTCTCTGATGATCTGATTGATTTCTTATGCCAAGTACTGACAGTCTTGTGTACTGTGCCCACTAGATTGATGATACACGTAGTAGCGAGCGGATGGCCTCGGCCGAGCTGCAGTTCTCTGTCCGACCGCTAGCGGTAGGTCATCCATAGTCTTCATGACTCACTCATTTCTGCGTGCTGGAGCGTTCTGAAGAGGTCGAGTCGGTACTTCTCTTTGTGGTGGAGGTGTTGGCTTCTTCTCGGCAGGAGGGGCCGCCGTATGATCACTCCGGCGAGCCAGCTAAGTTTCCTCCAAGTGTATGTATTTGGTGTCTCTTTCCGATAACTTCTGATAATTAACAGGTGATTTTTTCACGAGGGATCGAAAGAAATCTCCCTCTAGCAATCAACGCACTTGTTAGAACATCTGAGGGAGTGGATGGTACTTCACAGGCTTCTTGGTTAAAACGATGAAGATACTCCCGCAGGGTTTCTCGGGGCTTTTGCTTCATTGTGAAGAGGTTTAATAGGGTCTTCTGGTGCTTTCGGCTACTGGCGAACTGATGCAAGAAGACCTCTTGAAGTCCCTGAAGGATCGTATGGTAGAGCTTGGCAACTTATTAAACCAGCATTGAACTGATCCGGAAAGCATGTTGAGGAACAACCTACACTTGATGTCATCTGTATATTGATGCAACAAGCAGGCGTTCTCAAAGCGGCATAAATGATCTTCAGGGTCGGAGGAACCATCATATTCTCCCACTTGGGGAGGTCAGAAATGTCAGGGCAGTTCTTTCTCTAAGATTTCCCGTGTAAATGGGGTTTCAGGAAGGTCGACAGTACGGTTTGCCGGAGCCTTCCCTTTACGAGTATCCCTGACCACCTCCTCTGCTTGTGACTCACTCGAACCTTCTTCTCTATGTCTCCTATCTCCATTAGTGGAGCCTGTCGGTGTCGACACTTCCTCAATAGGCAAGGGTCGTGGCCTCCCCTTCGGGGCTTGACCCGTCGGTATCGAAGGCGGTTGGGTTGGGGGATTACGTAGAGTTGTGTCGATCGCCTGCTGTACGATCTGGTTCAACTCATCCTTGATCATTGTCACCATTTCTTCAGGATTCCTTTCTTCGATGGGTTCTCAATTGCTAGTGGTGTGTATGATGTTAACCATCGTGTCGTCTTAGCTCAGTGTTCCCACAGACGGCGCCAAAATGTTCCGGCTCCTTGCCGACGATAGTCACGCCACCAGACAGGGTAATGCCGCGTCAACCTGTAGTTCCCCGTCAATGCTAAGGGCCTGAAGAGATAAACACTGAACGCACGAATTAGCGAGGCGCCGGGGAATCCTGGCGTGACCACTCCGACGCTCAAGTCAGAAACGAGAAGTAGAAGGGTGTAGAGAGAGTTCAAGATGGTTGATTTTCATACCTGCGGGGTTTATATAGAGGTGATGGGAGCGATATCCTCGGATCTCTTTGTTTGCAATTGGTGGTGGAGGAGAGATCGTCGGATCGATCTTGTGACAGATTTCGCGCATCTGATGGTTTAGCAACATAGGTTTGTTGGTGGCCCGGTTAGTTTTGATGTGATCAACCAGGTTAAGTTAGGTCCTGTGTTGTTCTAATCCCTCTGCTAACGACCAAGAGAAAGTTCATCTACGATCAACGATCTAGATCTATTCTCTTGTGCTATAAATAGACTTAGAGTTTTAGAGTTAAATCATCAATTACTTTTGTAATCTTTTCTCTAAGTCTGTGTGCTACAATTGTAAAGGCTTCTCCGCCTAAAGGAGTTCTTAGTGAGTGCTAACTGCCTTGGAAGCAACGATCCAGTTGCAACCAAGTTTTTTTTAAAAGACTTGTGCGATTCTGCCAAACCGTCTATTCACCCCCCTCTAGCCGGTCCAACCCGATCCTACAAGGTTATCTTCTCTGGATGGCTAGGATCGTGCGGGACCAAGTAGGAGGACTTGGTCTATATCCCAATCCTTGCAGATAAGTTGCTAATCTTGATGAAAAAGTCAATGTGTTGATCCGTTGACATCTGCTCCGCAACTTGAGGTCGAAAATGGGTGATTCGTATGAGCGGTAGGGATGTGCAAGTATGCCGAGAGCTAGGATGGATTGATGGGCTGAGCTAGGTATGCCCCGAGCTCTATATGTACGCCATAGATGAAGGAGGTGATGCCGGGACCAAGTCATGAGATCAACATATGATGCCGGGACCAAGTCATGAGGTCGAACTGTCTACTATGATTTACTTGTGCTTCTTGAATCTATCTAATGGTCGATCTGTATAGTTGGACTGTCCACCTCTAAAATTAATTAGATCGTAAGAGTTGAATATCTAAATTAATAAAATTAATAAAAATAGAATTGATAAGATTAATATTGCAAAGAGTAGAATGTTTATAGTTGTCCATTTTTTTTTATAATCCAAGTATTCAATTCTTACGATCCAATTAATTTTAAAGGTGACCCATTTGACTCCACGGAAAATTTTTATCAGCGACTAGGATAAATCAGGAAGCGTAGATGGATTATAGTAGATGTCACAAGTTTTTCAAACTCTTTAAGTGTAATATACTCTCGATGAGATTTAAACTCTCGTTATTTAAAAAATACATCATATTTTTATCATCATATCATACCTGCACCATAGCCCTCCGGAGGCTAGTTGTGTCTTTTCTTTTCTTCTGCAAGAAAAGATTATCAAGTCAAAAATGTTCCATTGGAAAACCACTAATAGAGAGATATATTGCCTCAAAAAAGAAGGTGACTTGGGTTTAAGGAAAATAAAAAGTTAGAACCATGCACTATCACTGAAATAACCGTTAAATATTTATTCTTAGGATTCTTAATGGATTCAAAGAGTCCACTTGATGTACCCTAGAGGCAATCAATTTGGGATTGGGATTCAAAGGAAATGAGACTCATATTATCTTAAATAATAAGTTGTTGGAATTTGAAACCTCCAAGTGAGTTTGGTAAGATAACAAAGTGCAAGTGGTTAGTTTGCTTTCAAGCTATAGTATTATTTGCCGTTCTTGATGGTACCAGGCATATTACTTCTTTAGACCAAAATATAGAGTTTAGTCGATTTTGAAATGAATAAAAACTCTTCTGTAAGTCTGTTACATCGTAACTAATTCAATTATGTCCCAGGGACATAAAAAAAAAACTCTAATTCATAAGATTGTTCTAAGTTTATATATAGTAAATAAGTATAATTATTGTGCCAGTATAATTATATATTAATTCTAAAATATATATTTTTATAAATTAATATTTATTTATATTTCACATTAAAATAAAAAACATGTGATTTTATAATATGCTCCTTCGTTAAAAACTCCTCCCGTTAACTTCAACCCATTTATCATACAGGCCAGGGGTTCGTTGTGCTGCTTCTATTGGTTGTCGCTTGCAGTGCGTGTATGAGTTTCCACATGAAATCATGCTCATCCTCCCATTCGCACTGCATGTCTACTTTTCCCTCACTACCTTCGCCGTTCCGAACCCTAGTCTTCTTCGAACAGGTACGGAGTATCTCTGGTTCGCATCGGATCTGGTAGATTCACACGACACTTAAATTGCCTTCCTCTCCCACTTCGTCGTCGTCGTCGTCGGGGCTGGGATGCGAGACCTGAGGCCGAATACGGTCTCTGATCGCATATGTTTCGGCGTATGAGATACTTGATCGGCCTGCCTACCAAGAATCCACCATCGAAGAAATTGCTTAATGCAAGGCCACGGCAAATTCGTTTCGAGTCGCCCGACATGTTGGAGACTGTGCACGAGATCGCCATATATATTCATCGGTTCCATAATCTCGATCTGTTCCAGCAAGGGTATTGATGCTCTAAACGTTGTTGTTTTTTTACCCTCCTTTTTTCTGCAATTCATCACTTTCAGAAGTGTGACGTTTTAAATCTTTACTTGGAGAGTGTTTTCTCAAACCTTCTCATACTTGGTTAAAAGATGGTACCAGATAAAGATAAGCACGAGGTGGGAAGACAGCAACTTGGATTCTTGCGGTACTCCTTCCAGGGTTATTCAGTACGAAGGTACTTGTTGTAGATGCAACGTTAACAAAATTTTTTTGGGTAGCTTGTTTTGATTCTTAAGAAGCTGCTTGGGTGGTCTTTTGAAGTAGTCCATGGCTTTGCCTCTGTTAGATTGACAAAGTATGTTTTTTTCATGACAAATGTGGCCTATAGACATGAATACTTGTTGATATTTTCAAAATATTTCTTTTTTAATTATTGAAAATTTACTCCTGTGTAGCATGCATCTGAAATGGTCCTTCATATGATGTTTCGAGCATGATCTATATTATTATTATTATTTTGTGCCAAAGTAGTCTCGTGAACATGACATGTTGAAATTCATAGAGTTCTTGCATTTCATCCTGGCCTCTTATTGTTTGCTTCATAGAAAAAAATCTAATGAAAAGTAGATCAATCTTGGTCAAAGTGAATGAGATATGTTCCTCAGAGATCTTGCCAATTCATCATTAGTTGGTGATCACATTAAATTCAAGATGCACTTACAAACTTATTAGCATATTTCAATTCACCATTAGTGCATGCAGAGAATTTTACATGTTAAATTGATCAAATCTTAGTCAACGCAATTTCTTTGATCTTAGTGAACATAATGTCTACTCTCTGTCCATTGTAGTTTGAAGCAAGGTTTTAAAGTCATGTTCCATGTTAGGTTTTCAGTGCCCAGTAGTAATGAGATAGTGCTGAAACTACCAACACACTGCACAAGGTGACATCAGTTAGCATTGATTAGTAAAGATGAACAGAAATATATCTCTACCGTTGTCATCGTTGTTATTGTTGCATGTCTCAAACGCCGATGTTGCTGTGCTATCACTTTAGTGCCTCAAAGATCTGCACTTGTCCTGAGCTTGTGTTAGTTTTGATTGACCAATGAAACTAGATGTTTCAACTTTGTTGATTGAAACAATACAATAATTAAAACCCTACTTTGAGCTTTGAATCATTATCTCATTCCTATGCACAGTGTTCAATTTGTACAAGTATTGTCCAGATGTCCACCATTGTGTAAACTCAGTGGATTTCTTAATCATATTGTTAAACACATTTGAAGACATGAGAAAATTTGGCTTAAGTTAATTTAATATTTCTTAAGTTGACTAATTTTAGAGAATTCCATTTAATAGTAACAAATACGGAAAATAAGATTAGAGAATTTTCTTTTACAATCGACCATCAAGTAAGGGTTTGGATGCAACAACAATACCAAGATAATTATCTCAACTATTTGGGTTAACTACATTGCATTTATTTTATTCTTGAGTTCTATGTATTGTTATATAACTAATAAGCTTTTAACAAGCATATGAGATGTGTGGGGTATAGGTGGTTCATATAATAAATATTTAAATATGTATTTATAAAAATGCTTAAATAAATAATACTAATCAATATTTCCATGTAAAAGTGTATATATACATACAACATAAAATATATTAAATATAATAATATGTGCTAATCAAGAATGCAAAATATATAATCCCCAAAAGATCATATGATTTATGACAAACAAAACTAATGGTCAAATTATGACTTATAAATTACTATACCAAATGCATACCTTATAAAGGTGAGCATAAGAATTAATCCATTGATAACAGAAAAAAGTCATAAAAGGCTTAATTATTTAAAAGAGATAAAGTGTCACAACCTATAGACTTTCATACCTATATAAGGATAGCCTCGCTACTCATGACAATATCCATCGTTGCATCATAACCACAGATTATATGCCCAAAGATGCATAAGGCTGTTAGAAACATGAATGCTTAAAATAATGATATAGAAAAATATTGACTTAAAATAATGATGTAGCTAGACTCACAATGACTGACAAAACTCGACTCATGCTACAAATTAGGAAAATATACACCAAAATACTAAAATATCAAAAATGCATAAAAGTAACAATCCTTGTAATAAGAAAATAAAATAAAATGAGCGGACTCTAACAAAAATTATCACTAATATTGTCCTAAGCATCTTTGAATAAGATCATCTCATAATACTATTCAAACCTCGAAGATTGCTTCAAGTCTAAGCATCTAGAGGTCAAAAGAAAAGAGGGGGTGAGCACATAAGTGCAAAGTAGAGTAAGAAGAGAAGTGCATGAGACCAATCATAACAATATAGTTTATAGTTTCTCTTTTTATGTTCTTAAGCATTAGCTTCTTTCTCATTAATCTTCTTTCATTCCCCTTTTAATTAGTTTCATCAAATTCTCCTTTCTTTCCCATTTTACAATGTTATATAATTTCTAATCTTACTTTACACAAAAACCAGCATATCTTATTAAGAGGGTGAACTACTTGCAATCCACCTATTAAAAGATGCATCATATACTGGCAATCCATTCATTAAAAGATGTGTCGTATATTTGCAATCCACCCAATAAGGATGTATCATATATAAAAGTGAACAAACTACAATCATTAGCAATGTAAATGCATTATGTGTGTATATATATATTGGGTGAATGACATACTTGATGGGAACCTGAAATTTCGCTCCGTTGAATTCTTGCCGGACAAAAATTTTCTGGAAACGGAATCTTATCAAGTAGCCCTCATAATCAATCAACTAGGAGCTTGATCGATGCATTAAGATCATTGGGCTCTTGTGTTTGGTATCCAGGGTCCATACGAAGAAAAACAATTTACGCAGCGGAGTAAATAAATTGTACCTTTCTTCTTTTAGATGTGTAAGGGACTTTTACCCGAAGACCTCTTGATCTTCTGCTGTATTCCTCTTCCTCTTCTCGAACGTTGTGTGGGCAACGAACCTTCGAGATAACTCCACCAAATCTCTTCAATCCGATGGCTAGCAAATAGGGAACCTTCTTCTCCTTTCTTTGTTCTTCTTGTTCCTCCTTCTTCTTCTTGATCTCTTGGCCGCTGGCCCTAATAAGAGGAGGTCCTCTTGTGTGCCGGCCCTAGCAAAGAAAGGGAGGAAAGGAGGGGGGCGAACAAAGGGAAGAAAAACCTCTCAAGGGGCGCCGGCCCTAGCTAAAGAGAAAGGGGGGAGAGGGAGGGCGCCGGCCACTTGAAGCAAGGGGGAAAGGGAATTGGAATTAGATTGATTTTCCCTCTTGCAAGCCCTCCTTTATATAGCTAAGCCATCATGGAAATTTAAGAAAGATTCTAATAAATTTTCTTATCTAGATTTAGTTAGAAAAAATCTAATAAAATCTTTTAAGAATAATTTATTAGAAACAATCTAATAACCTTATCTTATCTAGATTTATTTAGAAATAAATCTCTTGATAAGATTTTATTAGAAAGAATCTAACAACCTTATCTTATCTAGATTTATTTAGAAATAAATCTCTTAATAAGATTTTATTAGAAAAAATCTAATAAACTTATCTTATTTAGATTTATTTAGAAATAAATCTCTTGATAAGATTTTGTTAGTTTCTTAATAAATTTCCTTGTTTAAATTTTATCTTTCTCTTAATAAAATCTCTTAATAAAATTTCATTAATTTCTTAACAAAATTTCTTAATTAAGAAACTTTATTTTCTGATAAAATTTCTTAACAAAATTTTTTAACAAATTTTGTCTGCGAAAGAAATAGAATTCTTAATAGAATTTTGAAATTCTAAAATTCTTAACAGAATTTTTCTCTAGAAAAAAATTCTTAACAGAATTTCCTATCCGAAACTCTTCCAGAATTCTCTTAGGTGAATTCGAGGCTTTATCCAGAGGCTACAGCAGGGACCTAGAGGAGGAATTGGATTTGGCCTCCTGATGGGCTTGGGCTTCCTGTGTTCTCCCTGAACACCCAACTCAAGTCCATCAATAATAATCCATACCACTAAAGGGCTATTATTGAACTACCGCACCAATCCCATATTATAGTATGAGCTCCTTCTTACTATGAGTGCATTAATCTCCCTGTGTTTAAGATATCGTATGTTCGTTAATTAATTGAATTACTGACAACTCAATTAATTAACTTCTGAGTCCGAGAGTAGTACCACTCAACCTTATTATCATGCGGAACTAAGTCCACTTGCAGGGTTTACATGATAATCCTTATGAGCTCCTCAAGGGTACATCATCAGCCTAGATTATAGGACACAGTTTCTTTCTATAATCAACAACACACCATATACATAGCATTATCTCCCAACTCATCAGGCCTCTTGATTTAACGAGATAAATCTCACCCTTTGATGAATCAAAGAAATACATACTAAGTATATGTGCTTGTTATTATATAGGGATTAAGAGCATGCACATCCATAGTAACAGAGATCTAGTTCGATTATATAGTCAGTATAAATCGAACGACCTCAAGCGGTCCTACTCAATACACACAAAGTGTACTAGTGTAATTTAATAGTCAAGATAGACTAAGACCAATTACACTACAACCACTCCAATGGTTTGTCCCTATCCATTTTGGTTGTGAGCTACTGTTTATAATTTATAAGGAACCTGATAACATGATCTTCTGTGTGACACAACCCACCATGTTATCTACAATATAAATTAAGTGGACAACTGCATTATTTAAAAAATACAAACATTCTGACCGGGGTAAATTCTCAAAACAATATTATTGCAAAATGGATATTTATACAAAAGCAAGACTTTTACAGTATATATCCCTACAATACTATCCATCCGGAATACATCTCACATAAGAAATGAGTGAATGACCTACAATCCATCCAGTGAGTAAAACATCTTATGTAGTATGGACGAATCCTACGAATGCACGAAAATACTCAAGTCCTTTTTGAACGCGGAGCCAATGCTCTATAATATTAATTTTATTAATTCAATATACGAAGTCACACAACTCCTTAAGAGTGTGGTGTCAATGCACTAGGTAAACTAATCAATAAATTTCAGAAGAGCAACAAGAAATAGATAAATAATTAGAATGTAAAAAGGACAAACAAAATAGGAGTCATTATCAAGCAATAGAAATATGAGTTTACGACTAATTTCCTCAAGGACAATTAAATCTCAAGGAATTTATCTTTTTACCAATCATGCACTAGGTAAACTTTTAGAGACAAGCAGGAACACCCACGTGATCAAAGGGCTCATGTCCCTTGGCTCACCTCAAGACAACTCTAGACTCCTTTCATGGGGGGATTCTAAAGTCCCAAACCTAGGTCTGTCTGAGAAGAGGATGTTGGCAATAGTGAGAGATGGTGATAATGACTAAGGGGCTCTTAGTCGAAGCTCCCTTCGTTGGAAACACCAACGAAAAGTGGTGCGAGACTGCAATGGTGCAAGGCAACAATGGTGTGATCGATTTGAGGAACCCTTGGCTTGCTGCTCCCTTCGCCAAAAATATTTTAGTGGAAGGCAATATGGGCAGTGACGTTATAAGGCAAGACGACGCATGATGACTGTGTCGTTAGGTGGTAGCAAATGACAACGTTTGAATAAGTAGGGAGTTGAGGGCTCTGTTATTATATTCACATTTTTGCATAAAGGTCCAAATATTTCCCAAATCACAATAAGCCCTTTGAAATTTTCAATAATATAACATAAAGACACATGTTAATTGGGGGCTTTATTTGGTTTGTTTTAATCAAAACTTGTTCCAATGAAGTATATCGATTTATTGAATATTTGTGTATGGCCACCTAGCCCACTATATGGTCGTATAGGTTGCTCGTAAGATGCATATAGAGGTCACATATTCTTATATGCGATGTAGTCCCATGTTGGAAAATGCTTGGGTGGTTACCATGGTTTGTAAAATCACGATCCAGATCGTAGGATTGCACGATCTTACGATTTGGAAGGACCAAATCGATCTTGGATCGATTGAGATCGTTTTTTGTGGCGGAACCAGAGCAAGATTGCTAGATCGTACATGATCGGTGGAATTGGTACAATTTTACATTACAAAATGATTCTACATACAGTTTAAAATTTCCGGCACTGGAAGCATGGACAACGTCGTCATCGTCAACGGGAAGCGACAGCTGAGGGGATGTGCAAGCGTGTGCGAGGAGGGCGGCATTCAACCTCGTTTACGAATGAGCTGACTTCTGCTTGACTACATTCAACCTTGTTCATAATGAGAATAGATGGGTTTGTGCCAAGCTCAATATCAACTGAGCTTCAAACTGTGTTCTTGCTTGTGTATCAAATAGCTTATCAAGTTTGAGCTTTTACTAAGCAGCTTGAGCTCAACTATAGATAAATTGTCCTCATAAACTAGCTAACTAGATCCAATAAATAATTTTTTTCTGATCTATTCATTTTTTTACTGATCTCAGGGTGTTCAAGTGTTCATGCTTGTTTATTTATTTTGTTGGACTTAAAAATAAGTTCATGCTTATTTGTTTTCAATATTAATTTTCATACTAAATGAATATAAAGTAGTTCTAATTGAGTCGAGTAGCGAGCTTATTCATGATTACCGGGTTAGTTGCAGCCTTACTGATTATAGATTATGGAATAATGCTCACCCAATTAAAGGAGTAATCTTGTTACTTATCTCCATCTGTTGTCACCTTTAAGGTTTTGATGTCTACCATCTTGTTTGATTTTTACAATAAAACCATACATTTATTTCAAGTGAAGTTGAAGTCCATACAATCTTGTTTCTTCCTATCTTCATGGGGATGTTTTAGGCATCATGTCTATTGACCTTAGTTTTTTATACAGCTCCCAGCGTACTTGCTGATGATGTTTTGGGAGTTTGGAGGATTGATGATGCTGATCATAGTTTCTCAACTCAACCATTCAAAATCAAATATGCTAGACAGGATGTTCCTCTATCTGTTATGGTGTCTTTCAATTTACATAATGGAAAAGATGAGGTTAGCACCATTTTTAGTGTTGCTTAAACAAAGCTTTCCAGCTAACAAAACCTAAGCATTTATTTTTCAGAGACCATCAATATGTGCAGTAATACTAAAGTTTGAGCTTTTGTACGCTCCAACCTTGGAAAATGGGTAAGCCAAAAGTCACTATGAATCCACAGTTTGTTAATCCATATTGTTATTATACTTTGAAATGATTAACTTGAATTTTTTCCCTTCCCTCACAGAAATGAAATTCAGGCAACTTACAATCTGGTTCCAGCATCTATTCATGAGTTCAGGATACCTCCTGAAGCACTCCTCGGTCTGCACTCATATTGCCCCGTTCACTTTGACACTTTCCATGCAGCACTTGTTGATTTAAGTGTCCACGTTGTTTACTTGAAATCTGGTACAAGCACACCTGAGAAATTGTTGAAGTATGTAACACTGTCAATCCAACATTTTTATATTTCTATTTTTTAAAACATACTGTTATATTCTATGTATCAATTGACTTGAATTGTTCATGCCAGAACTTCTCTAACGGCAGAAAATATTGCTGATGAATACCATGAAGGACCACATCAAGTAAGTATAGTTTTACACAGCCAAATCTCAGTGATGTTTTTCCTCTAGGTTTCTGCAAAAAGTAATTCACTTGTAATGAAATAGTTCAATGGTGGAATTGCTTACAACTTTCTTTAGTAGCACATTATTTCTAAAAGGGCACATATGTGGTAAGATAAGCATATGCGTTAAGGAACCTCTTAGCACTCTTACATATGATTCACATATGTGAGGATGTTTTATTTGCTCCCATATACTACATATGAGTATATGCAATATCATCTGATTGGAAGAGACATGTAGGCAGAGAATATGGCGACCATTAGGGCTTTCCTACTCATTAGTTTTCTAACTCATCGATTGTAGTTCTTTCTATTTGGGAGGTGAATTATGTTGACTAATTGGAAGTCTATATTTTCCTAAATGTAGGAAAATTTGAAGATCTATACATTGTTGAGATTTAATATTGTTATTTATATTATTTATCCTAGGAGGGTGAGAGAAGGGAACTTTGATGCAACAGTAAAGTTGCTGTTATGTGACTTGGTGTGGTACGGGTTTGAGTCATAAAAACAACTTCTTACAATGCAGGATAAGATTGCATATGATAGACTTAATCTAGAGCAAATAGAAGCAGTCGAACTAAGTCCGGGGTCAACTCAGGTCAAACTCGAGTTGATTGAATCTGGACGCATGGATGTTTTTCCAGGCGCTTAGACAGTCCAGGCACCTCTATGTGTTCCAGGCGCCTGGATTCAGAAGAATCGACTCAGATAAGACTGAGGAGATCGGATTGGATCGGATCTTATCCAGGTGCTCGGATAAGAATCCAGGTGCTTGGAAGGGTCTTTATAAGGAGCCTCAGCATGGAGCACTAGGCTAACCCTAATCATTTACTGATGAAACAGTGGCAGAATCATCTCAGCGGAAGTAAATGAGGACACATGATGCCATCAATGCTCCTTAGTGATGGTCAAAGTTGTGTTGTTGCTTGACCATGGCAGAAGCTGTCAGCCAGCATCAACATCTTTTACAAAACTGTTAAATAGATAATACTTCTCTTGCTTGACAATTACTGGTAGAAGATGGCAAGATGCTGCTGCTATTTCTTGACAATGGCAAAAGATGTGGTTTATAATATCATTTGTTGTACAAAACTTATGATGGAAAAGAATAGAGATTGTTGTATCCTAAACTGTCGCTATTGCTACTGGACAACAATGAACCATTGCCAAAGGATGGAGTTTAAGTAATGAATGGTCCAATCAAAATGCAGCTTTGTCACACTGTTCGTGACTTGGCTATGTGCCATCTTCACATTCAATTGAGCAGCAACTTTCTATTTATATGGCAAAATTTACAAGTTCATCCTCTTCTACCAGTAACTAATTCTATCATACTAATCCACTATGAAAGTCATTCAAACGCAGGGAGATATTGATAATATTAGATATGTTACTGGTTGGTTGAGCTGAAAGTAAGATAATAATTTAGAGATTTATTCTCTGCATGCTCTGTATATAACAATAAATCATTGATGCCTAGGGTTACATAAGTTTACAACTCAACCTCAATCTATTAGTGTACCACTTGATCTAAACCCTACATTTAAATGGGCTTCACCTGATTGTCACATTACTCTAGAAAGAAGGGAAAAGTACAAAATAACTGATGTCGACCAAGGCCAGATAACAATAGAGAATTATTCTATGGATATTGTGTATAGCGATAAATCATGGATGCCCATTGCATTAAACCCTACATATCTAGGGTTACATAAATGCTTTAATCTCAGCCCTCAATCTATTGGTGACCACTTGATTTAACCCTACATCTAATGGCCTTCACCTGATTTGTCACGTTGCTCTAGGAAGGAGAGAAGTGTAGAAAAAATGGTTGATCTATAAAAAGCATTTACTACAGTGAAAGGCATATTTTATTTTTTTTCATTCTGATGAACTATGCTTACATCATTTTCCTAAGGTCTGTGGAGCCTAGGCCATCTTGTCATGTATCTGAGAATCCACCTTTTTTGGGAGCAATCTTCCCTTGAACTTCTCAAAGGAATTCTCATCATGTATATTTGCCAACTTCTAGGAATGCACTCTTCAGTGACCACATCATTGTTTTTAGTTGGTGGCCATGATCAACAATTTGGTTATAAACCATACACCCTTTTTTCTTGTTTATCTTAAACCTTTTTAGCCTCTAATCACTTTCTTTTTCCATTTGAGTAGTTGATGTCTTTAAGATAATGCATGATGCGTGTTTAGTTATGTTACTTGGATTTAAGCATGACACAAATATAGATCTAAGTATCCAACACAATCATTTCTAATTTTTTTTTTGGGTCAGTATCTGACATAGTCATCGAGATTGTAAATGATTTCAAGTTTAGAGGCTTCTATTGTCCTTTGGATGGAGTAATTGTTGGTTTTTGGCATGACAAGATTGTGCCTTTGTCATGCAACCATAACATCCCTAGTGAAATATGAAAACTTTGATACTTGGACTCTTCATCTATCCTGTCCGTAATTGTGTCCTATATTGACACTTAATCTCCTCATTCTGTGCAAGTAAATTTGTAACAACCATACCAAACACTTGAATCTGTATTTGTGTGGGGGTACTTGTATAAAGACATCCATATACATCACTCACATGTAACTTCATCTTCCATATTTCTTTTTCTACACATTCTAACTTTTGCCGAACAACCTACCTTACTTCCTTTCTTTTTGGAAATCATGTGATTTTGCAAGGACTTCAATGTTTTTCGATCAAAAGCTTAAACTTGGGTATCCTTTGAGATAATTTTCTCACTGCTTCCCTATTAGGAACGACATTATATGCTTGCTATTGTAAAAAATGAGTTGTGAAAATGTTATGCCTTTGGTCTTCATTCTCCATTTAAGGAGTTGTCATCCATAGATTAAAATTTCGAATTGTGTCGGAGTTTCAGTTTATGATTAGAATGATACAGTTTCAGTACTATATCGTACTGTGACGATATGATTTCGATACTTTTTTTATATATAAAATATATTAATTAAAAAATATATTTATTAATATTTGATTGTATAGATGTTTATTATGAATTATATTTGAGATATTGAATGTTAAATTATCTTGTGAAATTTTTGATACTTATTGAATAAAAGTTGATTTAGAGTTAAAGTCCACTAGGTTTAAACTAAATTTAATTATGATTTATTTTGATCATCTTAAAATTAAATTAAATTTATATATAGAATAATTTAGTTCAATAGTAGTAGTATATTTTATAAAGTTGAAAATTATATTATTGTTTAAATTAACCATCCTTAAAGAGGTATTCTTTTTCCTCTATTTACCTTCATAGTTAGATATAGGGGAAATACGACAATGCGGCAATCATCGTGATCTCGTGGATGCCGTTGCAAGGTCGTGGTGTCGATCGGCAATTAGAATGATAAATTTTGTCTGTGCCAACTAGCATGGGTCGGTACTTAAAACCGTGTTGTCATTACATCCTTCAGTGGCGTTTCCTCAATGATCCTACTGTTTTTCCTTACTCAAAAGTATCTCATTTTGACAACATTTACTTATTTAGCAGTAACAGGAAGATGTAACTAGGACCTCGTGAATCTGAATTATTGTTGTTTTCAACACATTATGAGGTTTAACTTTCTTTTGAAATTATATTAGGTTGAGAAATTATTTTGAACTCAAATTCAGAAGAAGAGAATTTGAACAAAATTTGAAATCTAGCATCATTATATGGTCTTATATAATCTGATTTTCTCTGTCATTTGGGTCAATATTATAATTTTTCATAATCTGGCTAAGTTTATTCAGTGAATAAGTTATGAAATATGAATATTGATTGTAATAAGTTAATATAGACACCAAATTATCCCGGATACACATTGTGTGACAGGTGCTCATGTTAAGTTAGTTTTTTGTACATTGTGCATGTACAATTTGACAATCACATGTATTCAAGTTTAATTTTATGGTCTTGTTTAAGTATGTGAAAAAGAACTTGGTTCATGTTCGTGTTTGGCTACATGGTTGCATCGATTGCTTGTGTTGGCAGCAAAGATTATTTTTTTTAATCAATCACTTGATATGCTTAATCAAATAAGTTGCTTACCTGCATTCATTTCATCACTGTACTTGCATTCACATTTAAGTTGCTCTCAAATTTATTAATGTTTTTTTTAAGTCAATCTATTCATATTTTGTTTCATTATGTGCATTTATGTTTTGCTTTAATTGTTCCTATGTTCAATCTTTGATAGTCTTGAATCTAAGTGATATCAAATTACGAAGTAGAAGATGAACAAATCAAATCAACTACAAGGCTTTATGGGAGAAAAAAACATAATGCTTGACAGTTCATGACAAAGTTCTTGGTCACAAACCATACACACTATTAAACATAAACATCAACCAAATTATACATACATCAAATGCCAAGAATGTTTATGATTATGCAAGTCTAATAGGCCTGTACTTAATGGCTGATTAAAAGTTAACGGTAAAATCATCCAAAATAGTCTAGAGCTGAACTAAATCAAATTGATGGACTACCTAGGGCAAAATTGAACTAGGCTAAGTTGACCGAGCTATATGCAAACCATAGTCAAGATAAACAGTTTAACCCCCAAATTGATTCCAAAAATGAACTTGGATTTTTAACTTGAAACCTTTATTGATTTGGATATAATTAAGCTTATTACCTATACCAAATCCAAAACATGAGACCTAACAAGGCAAGATGAATGAAATAGCAAATGGGCCATGAATTGGATAAAATGGTAGCTGCCCACTTCTTCACTAGGTAGTCTCCACCATGAAGTTGCATGAGAGAGATAGGCTTATGCTGTAAGAAGAAGGAAAGATAAGACAAAAAACCCAAAAAAATAGAAAGAAAGATTGTAAACTGGTCAACAAGATTAAAGGCCATAAAAGAAGAGATCAAATGATAGGGAAGCACCAAAGACGCTAAAAACAAGGTAAAGAAAATTCTTGCATTCTCTAGTAGGCTAAATAAAAGTGTTGTACTTGACCTTAAGTACGAATAATAAAAGTTCCCCTTTTCATGTCTTTATGGTCAATGGCCATTCTTACTGGAATCTGCTATGATGTCCTACCCATGGTGTAAATTTTTTTTCCATGTCAGTTGACATGGGCGAACCATTTTGTTCCATCTGTTGACTAGTATGTAGAACAATTCAACACCACTCAACACAATTGAAGTGCATGTGAGTTGGCGTGCACAAGATTACGAGCATCGTTAGGTCAGCGAATAGGCATGGGAGGTAAGCATAGAGTAGTCGTTTAAGATCCAAGTGATGGTGGTTTCGACATCCAAATGATGGCAGTTGGAGTAGAGGTCGAACATTTATAAAAGGGGGGCAATGCCTCGGGCTTCCTTCGTGGATGATAATTGGCCTCAGGCTATAGAGGATTGATTGGGTCTTCTCCTTTATAAGTAGTCGCCATTGGATGAGTGACAACTTGGGGTAGTTAGAGTCGGGCAACGGGGTGTAGAGGGGGGGGGGGGGGGGGGAGGCAGTGTGATTAATTCTTTAATTTTAGGAATGATGACCCTTCATCCTACTCAATTTAATTAGAACTATGATTTTATAATTTGGCCCTAAAATTTTTGAAATATCTAATTTAGGTTAGATGTAAAAAATAAAAGCAAGTGAGATTAAAAAAATATGCTACTAAAAAGTAAAAAAAAATTGTTGCGCTCCATTTGGTAGTAACATACCTACTTGCTATCTCCCCTGCTTGCCTTGCCTCACTAGCGACCTTAGCACCCTTCGATCGACGTCTCTTTCCAAAATCGGTCATCTCTCCGACATTCTATGTAGCACCTATTGTATTACAATTTAAAGGGTACATTGAGATTTAGTAGGTGTTTTAGATCTAATGCATGACAAATAAAAAAGGGGTTAATGGAAAACAAATAGATTTCTTGAAATACAAAAATTGTTAAACTAAAGGCAATATGAATTGGAAACACAAAGTAAAAGAAAAAACACTCATATAAGTTGAAGGTTTAGGCTTGGCCTTCTACCATAGTATACTTAAGCACAATTGTCATATCTTGGTCTTAATACACCATGAGACTACTTATGGTTAAGCAATTGGCAAACTATCATTGTAGATAAACAATAAAGACAAAATAGTTAAAAGGGAGATAAAACTTGAGGGTCTTATATGTGACTAAATTATAGCAACACCATAGGTGGAGTAACGTTTTACTTCATGATGAGTACAAGAAACTTACAACAGAGGTTAGGGCCTTACAAGAAAAGTTCAATAAGTATTTATCAATCAATCTGTAGTATATAGTTTTACATCCCTTTGAATTCTTTTCAAATCCATCATTCGACCGGTTGGAATAATTTAGTGGGATGAATGTTGTTGAATTTGTTGGAAAGTATGGGTTTAAAGGACGACTAACAAAGGAAGGTCAATATTGTTCGTGGCTGCAAGTGTAATACTTACTCTTGACGTGATTTCAACAAGATCACAAATAATTTTAGTAACAAAAATAAATCACAAAGCAAACACAAACATACCACATTGCCAACACAAATATTTACATGGTTTTGCAACTCCTTTTGGTTGATTTTTATTCTTTGACCTATGATCCATTTGGCGGATCACTCTCTAAATCCTCTATATCTTCCCCTTTATAGCAACATCGGAGGTGGAGTAACCTTTTATAGGGCATTCATGATGAGTACAAGAAACTTACAACAGAGGTTAGGGCCTTACAAGAAAAGCTCAATAAGTATTTATCAATCAATCTGTAGTATATAGTTTTATATCCCTACGAATTCTTTTCAAAGCCATCATTTAACCGGTCGGTACCATTAGTTGACCGGTTGGCACCATCGACTAATCGACAAATCCTTTATCCGTTCATTCTGTTTCTATGTCATTGAAGTTCTCTTGTAACATGAGTCGACTAATCATCAATATTAGTCAAGTGCATAGTTTAAAATTTTGAGATGTATTGGAATTTTGATTTATGATCGAAATTATATGGTTTCGGTACCATATCGTGCTACACTAATATGGTTTTGATATTTTTAAATATAAAATATATTAATTATAAATATTTTAAAAATAAATTTTTAACCAAAATATTAAAAAACATATTTTTTTAAAAAAGAAAAAATTTGCGAGACCGCAATGCTTTCGCTCATTGCGGGATCGCGGTGCTCCCACTTGCTCGCTGAGGGATCATCGAGCTCCCGCGACCCTGCGAGGTCGTCGCAATCCCATGGTGGCCCGTGGTGCCAGTGCCATTGTTGAGTGGTGAGTGAAATAACAAATTTCATCCGTGCCGTCCGACACGGTACAAGATTTTAAACCTTGGTTAAGTGCTCTTCCAAATTTTGATTGTGGTTTACAATCATTTTTTGCTAGCAAATTATTCATCCAATCTGCATTAGTGGACTGCTTATAGGCACCAATCGACTAGTTTGTTGACTATTTAAAAAAGGGCATATTTTTGTTAGTTTATGAGTTGACTACCCTTTTCACTCAACAATTAGTTCACTGAAAGACTGTTTCAATTGATTGGTGTGTTGACTATAGTCAATCTAATGATGAGTCTGCCTAGGTTTAGGAATACCTTTGCTCGAGTACTCTAGTACATTTGCTCGTAACTCTCAGCTTACAATGCAACTATTTTCTATTCTCGTCCATGTCTTATCAAGCTTATCGCCTCTTGAATGCATTAAGCCCTTGGCTCACTCCCCGTGCTATTCTTCATGCTCGGCTTACTTCATCTTCCTTCAAATTTCTTGTCCCTTGAATGCTCCGAGTCCTCAATTCACTTTCGTGCCATCCTTCATACTTTGCTTATATAGTTTGCTACTTAGGCATAACTAAATTATGATGATCCTCGTCCTGTGGTACCTCGAGTGTCCTATACCACTCTTCTATAGTTATATGGACTTGAGCCATTGGGTAACCATGATCTTGACTGCACTAAGTCGTCTCAACATGTGTATCCACTAAGTCCCTGCACATTCTAACATATATATGAAATCACAAGGCAAGACCTAATTTAAACCTTTTACTCAAATATCAAAATGCATGGTAGCACTAGATCACTTGAGGCATGATTTTACCAACAGAATTAATGCACATGGGAGTAGGAATAGGTGGGGCCGTAAGAAGTTTTATATTATCTATAATCATTTGGTATATCCAAACCCATAACTACTCTATAATTGTGCATACCCAACTCCTATGTGAGTACCCAACCACTATTTTTGGATACCCAACTAAACCTGAACTAACCATAATTTAATATATCTTGATACTCCTAATATCAAAAGCAATGATAAATTCAAATTGATCCTATAAAAATAACTAATTCAATCTTTCCTTGATAAAGGAAGTCTACAAGTAGATAAGTCGAGCCCTAATAATAATCCGACTAATAAAATCATAATATCCATCAAATTAAAGTTGAACATATATAATAAATCTTTCAAATGTATATTATATATCTGATGGCTATTTACCATTTCACACAAACCTGTCTCATTCCCCCCATTTAATAAGTACGAAACACAATTAAAGGTTAGCTAGTCATGGGTAATTGAAAAAAATATGCTCCATTGCTACCCTAGTTGAATGAATTTCAGTCTTATCCTCTCTCCCAAAGTTTAAAGTTTTTGCCCCTTTCGCACAAACAAGGTGTCTTACTTCCCCAATGCAAGTGGTCGAAGAAATAAAAAAAAGAATGTGTATGTTAGTTAAAGTGACTATTTTTTAAAAAAACTTAAGAGATTGAAGAATTTAAAGACAAACTCCTGCCAAGTAGTCTTACCTTTGTGCCTTAAAACCATGTGTGAAAAGTTATAAATAGTGCCCTACTGCCCTCCCTTAAAGCAAAGAGAGAGAACTTGATTTTTATTTAACATACACAATGAATCAACATAGTGGCCATCCTAGCTGGCTAGGAAGTTGAATTAATTCTATGGTTTGAAATCTATCCAAGAGAGAAGATGGAAAAATTTGAGACTATGATGCTTAAGATATTTTTCTCCTTTTGTTTCATCAATTTTCTGTCTACAAAATTTGTGAAATTAAAAATTCAAAATGTTCCACAATTAAATGGAGAATCTGGGAAAATTACAAATAAACTTGGTAAAATTTGAAATTATAAATGAAGCTGAAAAATTTTGGGGAAGTTTCAAATAAAATTGGGTTTTTTTGGGAAATTCCAAATGATAACAGAAAATTTGGAATTCTCGAAGAATATTAAAATTATTTGGGAAATTTGAACTCAAGCTTTAAAATTACTAAAAATTATGAAAACACCTAACAATTTTGGAAATTCTAGTTAAGATAGAAAATCTCACAAAATTTTGAAAACTTCGAAATGATACTAAATTTTTTTGGAAAGTTTTAGAAAATATCCCTTTAAATTAACTATTTGAAAGCAATTCTAAAAATAAATTATTAAACATTTAAAAAATTAATATGTCAGAAAGACCCAAACATCGACATGACTCGAGATTTCAAATTTTGATTAAAGCATTATCCCTCACCTTAAGGCATCTTCTCATAAAAAATCCTCATTTAATATCCAAATAATCATAAAATAAAATCAACTTTGATCAAATCTAACAAGATCTTATAAAGCTCTCAAAAATATCAAAATGTAAACTTACTTTGACTTCTTGGCTTTTGTTTGTTGCAATACATTGGTTGTGCCCAACATCAACATAACAAATAACCTTAATCCTTGCGACAACTATGAGCTTGTAAAAAAGTCCTATTTCTTTCTCTTTAAGCTCAAAACACCTTTATGGTTCTTAAATTCAAAATTCTCAAGTTAAAGGTGTTTTTAATAGTACTCTGATATCAATGTGCTAAATAACTAGTGCTGTAAATAACCAAGCTTTCTTTTGTTCAAGCTTGTTTGACAAGTCAAGCCGACCCTAAAATCAAGTTGTTGAAATTGTTACTCAAGCTTGGTTTAGTTCCTTTGATTAGCATGAGCTTGGTTTAAGCTTGATTTGAGTTTAGTTCGTTTAAATGTTATCAAGATCTGAATTTTTTAGATTATTCAAAATTTTTACATTTTAAAGCTTATTGATTGGTTAGTGAGCTTTATATTACAAACTTGTTTGTTGGTTTTGTGAGTTTTTTTTATTTGCAAGTTTAATAAGAGCTTTGTTAATGAATATGGTTCACAAACTTTGTTAGTGGACATTGTTTATCGATTGTTCATCAACAATTCACAATTTCTATTCATGAACATCGACTAGCTAAACACATGTCTTTAAACTTGTTCATTTAGTTTAATGAGGTTGTAAAATAATACAATGATCTTGTTTTATTACAAGAAATAAGTCCCTATTTATACATAAATATAAGGACCTATTGTAGAAGAATTATTCTATAAAAATATATTTATCCCTAAATATTCTAACACTTCCCCTCAAGCTGGAGAATATAAATTATATGCATCCAGCTTGTTACATATGTAGTCAATTCGAAGACCTCTCAGTGACGTAGTGAATATATCTGCTAGTTGATCATGTGAGTTAACAAAATTAGTAGATATTTTACTAGATATGACTCTCTCTGACAAAGTGGCAGTCAACTTCAATATGCTTTGTCCTCTTATGAAAAATTAGATTCGAGGCAACATGCATGGCGGTTTGGTTGTCACATATAAGTAACATTTGTGTAACCTCTCCAAATCTTGGCTCTTGAAGCAACTGTTTGAGTTATATAAGCTTTTGACTGGTTATGGTCATAGCTCGATATTCTGCCTCTGCATTGGATCTTGCCACAATATTCTGCTTTTTGCTTTTCCATAAAACAAGGTTATCTCCGACAAATATACAAAATCCAGAAGTAGATTTCCTTTGTCTTCGTACAAAAGACTCTTTCTTGGAGCTCCTTTGATATATCGAATAATGCAAGTCACAACATCCCAATGTTCCTTGAATGGAAAGTTGAGAAACTGACTTACTGCAAAAGAGATATCCGAACAAGTAACAGTAAGGTAGCTTAATTTCCCTACTAATCGTCTGTATTATTTAAGATCTGGAAGAGTCTTCCCCTGATTTGGCATAAGCTTGACATTAAGATCCTTAGGTGTGTCAACTGTCTTTGAGTTTAACATGCCTGTTTCTTCTAGAATATCCATTGCATACTTCCTTTGGGATATGATAATCTCATCTTTGAACTGTGTTACTTATATTCTCAAAAAATATTTAAGTTTGCTGAGATCTTTTATCTGGAAATGTTTGAAAAGATGCTGTTTCACCTGTGAAATTCCGAGATGATCACTACCTGTGATAACAATATCATCGACATAAACTACTAAGTAGATGCAATCAGTAGATGAGCGACGATAAAAGACAGAATGATCAGTTTCACTCCGAGTCATACCAAATTGTTGAATTATAGTACTAAATCTACTGAACCATGCTCTGAGAGACTTGCTTGAGGCCATATAAAGATTTCCGTAGGCGACGTACAAGACTAGAAGACTCCCCCTGAGCAACAAAACACGGAGGTTGCTTCATGTAGACTTCCTCGAGCAGGTTACCATGTAAGAAAGCATTTTTGATGTCCAACTGATAAAGAGGCCAATGTCGAATCGCAACAATGGACAGGAATAAGTGCACAGAGAACAGCTTGGCAACAGGAGAAAAAGTGTCCCCATAATCCAATCCGAAGATCTGAGTATATCCTTTATCAACGAGGTGGGCCTTAAGTCAGTCAACCTTTCCTTCTAGACCAATCTTCACCGTATATACCCATCGACAACCGACAACTGATTTCTCTGGTGGTAGAGGAACGATATCCCAAGTCCCACTACTCTGTAAGACACACATTTCATCGAGCATTGCCTGTTTCCATCCTAGATGGGCAAAGATATCACCTGCAGTCTTCGGAAGAGAAACAGACGACAAGAAGGAAAGACAAGAAAAATAGGAAGGAGAAATACGATGGTAACTCAAAGAAACATAATAAGGAGAAAGATTACCAGTGGAACGCATCTTTTCGAAGTGCAATGGGAATATTAGACTCAGGAGATCGGACCGGAGGACGAGGCAAAAGACTTACTCTAAAGATGTGTCCATGACAGCGTCAGTGGTGGTCGGTGGCAAAGCAGGACGAGGACGACGCTGATAAACCTGCAATGGAGGAGATGTCTCCGGAGACGACAGAGACTCCTCCGGAGGATAAAAGATAGCCATTGGTGAGGCATAGAAGGAGAAAACTTGGACGGAGATCCGTTAGGCCCAAAAAATGGAACTGAATCAAAGAACTTGACATCAGCAGAGATGAAGTACCGGCGGAGAGTAGGGAAATAACACTTGTATCCTTTCTGAGATCGTGGGTACCCAAGGAAGACACATTTATGAGACCGGGGAGAAAGTTTGTCAATGTCAGGATTGAGAGCATGAGCAAAATATATAGAACTAAAAACCTTAGGTGGTAAAGGATGAAGAAACTGATGAGGATAAAGAACATGATGAGGTATTTGACCTTGTAGAGTGGAGGAAGACATGTGATTGATGAGATAGCATGCAGTAAATACAGCGTCACCCAAAAACTGAAGAGGAATATGAGAATAGAGAAGAAGAGTCTGGGTGGTTTCAAGAAGATGACGATTCTTGCGTTCAGCAACTCCATTCTGTTGAGGGGTATGAGGACAAGACGTCCGATGCAACACATCATGAGACGCCAAGAAGGTCTGAAATGGAGTAGATAGATACTCACTTGCATTATCACCCTGTAAGGTTTGAAGAGAAATACCAAATTGAGTTTTAATTTCATAGAAAAAAGATTGAAAAAGAGAAAACAACTCCGAATGATATCTTCATCAGATATAACCAAGTACAACGGGAAAAATCGTCTATAAAGGTAACAAAATATCGTGATCCCAATGTAGAAGAAATACGACTCGGACCCCAAACATCAGAATGAACCAAAGCAAAAGGTGACGTAGCCCAACTCACAGTGCGAGGAGAAAAAGAACTACGAATATGCTTTCCTAATTGACATTATTCACAAGACAAAGAATCTAAGTGAGAAAAACCAGGATGTAATTGTTTTAACTTATCAAGATCTGGATGTCCCAACTGAGCATGAATAAGAAGGGGAGATATCGCCGCCGAACCAACAAGAGAGGACTGTTGAAGTCGATATAGGCCATGAGACTCATATCCGAAGCCAATCATCTTCCTCGTACTCCGGTCCTGTAAGGAAACAGAAGATTTAGTAAACGAGATGACACAATCAAAAGACCGAGTAAGCTGACTAATAGATAATAAATTAAAGGGAACACCGGGAACATAAAGAACATCATGAATAGAAAGAGACGGAGAAGGATGAACAATACCAATATCCTGGGAATGAATTTGAGAACCATTTGTCATCGTGACAAAGGGTAAATAACCAGAAGTAGAGAAAGAAGAAAAAAGTGTTTATTACCAGTGATATGATCGGTGGCCCCAGAATCAAGAACCCAAGAACTCGAAGAGCAAGATATGCCAGCAAAGGAATTATCAGTGAGTGCAACGGGAACACGAGAATCAGAGACCTTTCAATCCTCATACCATTTCAAAAAGTCGTTATAGGAAGACAGTGGGGTTGGATTTGGTGGTAATTGTGAAGTGGAAGCTGAAGGAGCGACAGAACTCTGGACGATCTGTGCAGCACGGGGAGGTCGACTATGTAGACTCCAACATTTATCAATCATGTGTCCTGGTCGGTGACAATGATCACACCAAGGGCCCTCTTTGCCACCCTTACGAGGTGGAGGTTTGTTGTTATTTCGAGAGACCAAAGCTGATGAGTCAACATGAATGTTAGAGGTAATCATGGCGGGAACAAAGGCTGAGGCCGGACGGAGATGAGAAGATCTGGCCGACGGCGATGCAATCAAATAAAATCAGATCCTGTTGCTGCTGCTGGTGGCAGCAGGGAGAAGATCGAGCAACAGGGAGAAATCTGGCGTCCCTGCTGCTGCTGCTGGCCGGCTTCGCAGGGAAGATACGCTGCTGTGATATTGAGAATTCCAAAACTTGAAGAACCTGTGGGACTATGGGCCGGTTAAGCGACCGCCAAAGCAAGACTGTGGCCTGCTCCCAGCAGGCTCGAGTGTTGTCTCGCGATTCACAGCAGGAAGAAGCCCTCGAAGAGGTGACCTATTAACCTAATTAAATACGATTGAACCAAACTATATATATATATATTTATAAACTTAGTTTGATTTTAAATTGGTCAAAATAAATCCAAATTGAGCTCAGCTTGAACCCATTTGATCCTAATTACCATGTCTACTTGATGGGCTTCACCACAAATAATGTTACATGATTAAATTTAGTATTTATCAACGACAAAGATGTTTTTTTTTTGCATTTGACTTTTATGACAATGGAAGATTGCCAGTGTAAGCAAGGAGAAAACTAGGTTTTCGTTAGATTGGCGTTGAGCTTCTTTCCATCCTCATTTGTGTCTTCTCTCAGCATTGATTTGGGTGTTAAAAAATTATACGTGACACTTTGATTAAATGAAAATTTATTTGATTAAGTTAAAAATAAATCATTCATTATTTTTAGTTTATTTCATTGCAATATGATTGTGGATATATGCAGATCATAATAGGTTTGAATTTATCATATGAACTTTATTAAAAAAATTATGAAATTAAGAGTTCAATATGAAGATATAAACACTTTTAAATTTGAATTTGATTTTATCAAAAAAAGATCTTGAATCCAAAATTTATAAATTTGATCGAATATAATTCATATATGCTTTTACAATTTTACACTTGTAAAATTAAATAAACTTAATTACAAAATTTAAAATCTAAGCTATGTGTAAAATATAATATTTGAATCTTCGTTCACTCTAATAATTTTAATCACTTGAAAGAAAAAAACCAAAATTAAAACTAAATGATAGAATTTTAAATTATTTCATTTTTTTCCAAAAGTATTATTTGGATTTTATCAAATAAAATAAAAGAAACAAAGTTATATTTAATTATCAAATGTATATGGCAAACATAATTATATAAAGACGTAAAAATCTATGCATCTTTGACAATGGAAGCCTCTTTTCAAATCTAAAATTGATCTAATGTTAGAGAATTCAAAAGCAAAACATGTCTCACTATTTTTTTTAGAGGATTAGGGAAGGTCTCATTTTATCATTGCTCATCCCAACATTCTAAGATTAAGCCATTGTAACATGATAGAAATATACAATTTACAAATGAGTAAAGCTAAATATTAGAATTTAAGTCGTTGTAAGTGTAGTCAATTCATAGACCAAGGTCATTAAATTAATTAACAATATAAAGAGTAAACACGTATTAACAATCTAATTAATTATTAACTTATTAATTAAAATAAAAAATTAATATTTATTTTTAATGATTCAATTAAATAAGCATCAAAGTGTACTGGATATTATTCCAATCAAAGATCGAAACTTTGACACCGTCCGAAATTTTAAACCTTGGTAAATGCAATATATTTTTGAGCTGCCTGATAAATTACTTTGCTAATTCAACCCCTTAAGAATCTGCAAATACTTGAAATAACTCAACAAATAACATAATTGCAAAATCAGCCTATATTGATACGGATCGCTAGAGTTTGATTGGTATCAGCCAGCAATTGCTGATCAATAACTCAACAAATGACATAAATTGGCAAAATCAGCCTATACTGATACGGATCACCAGAGTTTGATTGGTATCAGCCAGCAATGGTTGATCCAATTTTCTTGAAGATACTGATTTTATCAGAGAAATTTGTATCTCAAAAAGATTGAGAAAGTTTTTTAAAAAAGCTAGTGATCTAGAAAATTTAGCAAAAAATTATTTAGTTCTCATTCAAAAATTGTTTTAAATCTGTTGAAATGTAGTCAAGTTGGGAGTGAATATGGACGAAATCAAATAGAAATTTAGTTAAATTTTCATCTTTTTCTTACTTCCTATCGAGAAAGATTATTATGGATCTAGAGAGAACATAATAATGATTCTAAAACTACTCTTCAATTATAAATCAATTCGAATGCACTTTGAGCTGCAATTAAATTTTATAACATTGAATATTAAATAATAACAATTTTATTAAAAAATATATTAATAATCTAGTCTCATTGACTAACATATACTAAAAAAATATTATTTTATTATTGGTTATATTGAGAGAGAACATAATAATGATTCTAAAACTACTCTTCAATTTAAAATCAGTTCGAATGCACTTTAAGCTGCAATTAACTTTTATAACATTGAATATTAAACAATAACACTTTTATAAAAAAGTATATTAACAATCTAGTCTCATTGACTAATATATACTAAAATATTTTTTTATTATTGGTTATATCTATTTTTTTATTCAGTAACATTATAGTAATAAATATGACAATATTTGTATTGAAACTTAGATATATCATGCCATATAGTAGTTATTCTTAAGATTTTAGAACTTTTCATCTCACATATGACATGATTTTATTATATTTTTTTTGTATTTTATTTTTTCCATTGATTTCAATTTCACTGATCCTACTGATCTACCAATCTGTAGTACTACAGATACTTAGATTCTTTGGATGCCCTATCCTAATTCCGATACCAATTTTAACTATGGTAAATAATTTCAAATCATCTAAATTACATCTTTAAACATATCTATTTGAGTTGTCCGTTTACACAGTCCTCAAATATCTAAATTAGTTGCCTCTTAAAGTTTTTTCAAATCATTCAAATCATATTACTAAATGGATCCCTATCACTTGTTCATTTAAATGAAAGTCAAATCCCTAAATGATCCAAATCGATTTAGATAAATCTCAAATCCTAAGGTAGTCAAACATATTTTGAGTCCCTAGAAGGATCCTTTCTTCATAATCCATTTAAAATAAGAAATTTTCAAACTTGTTTGGTTTGTCCAAATCTTTGAGTCATTTGACACACTATGGGATTCAATGTTCTTATTGACACTATCTTTTCTTCTCTTCATGCAATATTAGATAGCAATATGAAGTTAAAAGGAGGTTTGCTAATTAATTAAGTGTAATTCACACAGGGGCTTGTGCCTGTTCGAAATTCTAGTATCCACTAGAATAATAAATCCTTGAGGGGAGAATTTGATGTAGGTCAAATATAATAATTTGTGAATCTTAAATTGCCAGCCTCGAAGGAGTAGGGGTCTAATTTTGACTTACACAATTTGGAATGCTCATTTCTCCTTACAGTGTTAATAACTTAACCTAATTATTTCATTAATTGGTATGAAGTGAATCCTCCACGCTGCCATTACAACAAAGCAAATAGTCATAATTATTTGGAGTTGGCTTCCTTGATATTATTTTATCACATTAAACTGTATGAAAGATTAGTAATTTTTTAGTATGCTAATTCATTCACTTATCATAAATTATGATGGCTACATGATCACATCTGTTATGTTTTCTCCTCCTGCATGTTGCTAATTAAGATACTATATGGCAGATGTTAGGCCAAGTACGGAGGTCAAAAGCAATTGAAATTGTGAAGTCACTATCTATTTCATGTGAGTTACTTCTTAAACAAATTAAAAATTTGAGCAGAGCAATTGGTCAAGCTGTTGATGATCTACAAGATCTTGATACAAGTATTGATAAATTTGAGTTAAGTTGTTCTTCCTTGAGGAATGACTTATCTACTTCAAGTGCGTCCAAGATGGGGGTTGGTCTTTCACCTAGCATGCTAGATAACAATCTCAAGGTCTCTTTTTTCTTCATTTTAATATTTACTGCTTGCAGGCATTTTAATTTGTATATTACTGTCTAAAGTTTTCTTCTCACATCATCTTCATTTTTATATATGCAGAAACCAAATGGTACCGTGGACTTTAGAAATGATTTGATTCTCAACTCTTTGTCCATGGAAGAATTGTTGAGCGCCCTTTTTACTCTCGGCAACCATCTTTCTTTTCTATGGAATACATTTTTGAAGTTCCACAGGTATGTTCAAGTTTTGCTGATATGGTTTCTTTGTTATAATAAACAGAATTGAGACATATGGAACTATGGAATGGAGTTCAATTGTAATTAATAAGATCTCTAATTTCGTATGTAACTAATTTTTTTCATCAAAAGTTGGTTTCATCATTTTACATCTACTATGCTGGTAATTTTGGATGGAATTGTCAGGTTTGCAGCTCCCGCAAGTTGTGTTCTTTTAGAACTTTAAGCACCAACATTTTTGTAGTTAGGGGCCAATGGCATGGTTTTGAAATCTCATACTGTGTCAAGTGACAGTTCAAATATATTGTTCTAAAATATTATTGAAATTCGATAGTTGATATTACTCGACACAATATCTCGAGTTAGTGTGTTAATAATATCAATGAGTATTGTGATTTCCTTGGCATGCTAAAATATAGGTTAAGATGAATTAAAATGTGTTGTTTTTTTTGTAGTTTGTGTCCATACAAGATGATGTCAAAATTGTACCATTTTCAGATGGAACATAAAGTCTTAACCTTATGTAATTGTTCTTTTTCTTCATTTTTTCCCTCCTTTCACTTTTAATTCGTCACCGACACCTTGTATTGGAATGTTGTCATGATGCCTAAATAGAATCATTCCAGTTAAAAATTGAAACTCCAACACATCTCAGGATTTTGAACCTTGGTTGTTTATAATTGGAGTTCCAAATCCTTTTGTTGTTGAGTGATTGTGAATAACAAAAATTCATAAGACATGAATAACTGTGGCAACTAGCTTTTAGATTTTTCATCATTTAGAAGAGAGAATTTTGAGACTTTTCCAAGTTAGTTTGTCCTGATGTATAAGAGGTGGTTTTGATCATATTCTGAATGTTCAATATTTAATACTGTTTCTAAGTTGTGTCATTTTAATTTGTTTGAATTTAATTTTATCAAAATATGACTTTTTTCAGTCCTTTAATGATTTTGTGTCAACATGAAATGAGATGCTTTGCAAGAAAAGTTAGTTTTCAATGGATAATTTAAGCTTGTCTGTTGTCTCTAGGATAAATAGAGTTAAAATACTTGAACATCTTCTTGGTGTATGGGCCATGGATCGGAAAGTAGATTGGTCCATTTGGGTGGTTCATTCAAAAATGGAAGTCCCCAATCACTACTTGAGAAATGGATCCAATGAATCCTCTCACCATAACACAACCGGAAAAGTTGCTGTGAGGAAGGTCAATGATGAGGTATTTCTCCTAACTTCGACCAATGTTCACATGACCTTTAATAAACTAACAGAACTCAGGGTGAACATTTTAAATGATGTTTTTTTAATATTATGTGCAGCCAGCTCAAAAAGCAACATCTCGTGCAGAACTTCATAGGAAAACAATTGCTCAAATGAAAGTGAGATATCATAATGGTTAAGATTGTTATAATGTGTTACTCTAGGGACTAAACTTGGTATGGCTTATGCAGATCAACAGCTGTTCCATTCAGGACATGTATATTTTTGGTGATCCTTCACATGTTCCTGTTGTTTTTGTGGAACAACAGGCCATAAATCTTCCAAATTACATGGACTCTCATTCTTTGGATCAGAATGGTGCTACAAACTTGACTGTTCCTGCAAAAGATGTCGTACCTAGATTCAGTCTGGAACCTAAAAAGACTGGCCGTGTACTACGAGTGGTTGTCTTTGTGCATGGGTTTCAGGCATGTGCTCCATCTTTATTATTTTCTTACTTGTTTTGAATGTTAACTTAGTAGTTTTAGTTTATATGTTCAAATATAATGCAGCTCTGTTTCCAATAACTGACTTACTATACTTCGATTTTAGCTGTTACTATTGCATCTTCATGTGCATTCCTTGGTGCCACATTCTAAAATTGTTAGTTTTTTTTCCTGCTGTCCACATTCAGATGTAGGCTGTGCACTTTTAATATAATGGCGGTTCTAAGAATCAGTTGCTTGTCTTCTTCCTCTATAAACATATATGTTGTCAGCCAAATTTATTGGAGTATGAAGGAAAATATATCACTTGTTAGTGCCGAATTTGTTTCTGTCATTTTCACTGTGGACATGACAAACTATTCATCCCATCTAATGTAAGGAATAATTAAGACTCACATGGTATCAAACTTTAGGAAAATCATCAACCTCATGTTGCATTACAGCCCTTTAAACGTATCATTTCCTCTTTCTTGAAACAGTCTGTGACTGGGAAGAACTTACATATAAAACCATTCTGTGTTTTTACCGTTGGATTTCTTTGCACACAACTTATAACTTTTATAGAACATACAAGATAACTTGAGAGAATCTCCTTCTGTTGAACTATAGCGATGCCCTTGTGCATTATGAATTCATCTGTCTTTCTTCACTCTGATTGCTTGTCAAGTTTGTGCCTATTCATATATTTTTCTAACTACTTGTATGTTATATCTCTGCTATATTACATCTTCTTTATCCTGAATCAAAGGGCAGTAGCTTAGGTTGTTCTTGATCAATGTAGCTTATCCATTGTCAAAACCACTTTTTTATATAAACTAATCTACTAAAACATATGGATGTATGGTATATATTTTATTGTTATTTCACACTGAGCCTAGGAAATTCGACCATTGTGGGATCTATAAGTGGTACTCCTTTGCTATTGTTTCATCGATCAAAACATTTGATTTTCTCTTTCCTTCTTGCAAGGTTACAGTCCGAGTTTAGACCCATGAGATTGCTAGTTGAGGGATACAATCCTTGTGTTGTTGTATTGGAGTCTGACTTCATCCCAACTTGTATTTTCTTCTAGTGTATCGTCAATTTTCTTAATCTTTTGACTTCTAATCATCTTATTTCATCTATCAAGCAAGGTTTAAAATTTTAAGCTTTGCCAATATTTTGGTTTATGACCGGAACAATACGATTTTGATATTGTATTGTATAGTGCTGATACGATTTTGGTACTTTTAAAATATAAAATATACTAATTAAAAAATAGTTTTATCAATATATGATTACTATAGATGTTTATTATTGAACTAAATTTGATATTATGTCATGAAACGTTTAATACTTATTGAGTAAAAGTTGATTTAGGGTTAACTGAAATTCACCAAATAAACATTGCATGATTAAGTAGGGTTAAACTAGATATAATTTATATTTATTTTGATCAATTTAAAATTAAACTAAATTTATATATAAAATGATTCAATTTGTTAGTAGTAGTATATTTAATAAGGTTAGAAATTCTATTTATTTATTTATCTTTCATCCTTAAGGAGGCTTTTTTCTCCTTGTTTACCTCTTGTGGATAGATGAATTAACTAGACATAGATGGAGGAAAATAAATTATATTTTTTCTTTCATGTATGGATAGAGGAAAAAAATTCAACAATTTATGAAATTATGTACTTGATTTTTTACTAATACCCAAATCACATTCTATACTTTCATATTTATCAAATCACGCACCTCTTTTCTAAAATACCCCTCCCTCTTTACAAGCGCTTATCTGACCCATTCGAGCCACCGAAGCACATTTAAAATCTTGAAAAATTGGCCACATTGGTTTTGAAAGCACTTATTCTCTCCAAAAAAACTATATATTTTTTTAATCTCATAGCGAGCTAAATATGGGGTAGAATCAAGATTGGAGAGCATGATTACACTCAGAAAAGTCCCAAAAATACATTAGGCTTGCTTTGTGTTGAATCTAATAAGTTAGTCCATCAATAAGTTTTGAAAGGGCATGGTTACACTCATTGATGGCTGTACAAGCTCTAAATTAATTTTTTAAAATATGGTTAGATTCGAGTCTTAAAAATATATGTGTTATGTAAATTGCTTTTCCCACCTCCCCTGACACCGCACCCCCCCCCCCCTCTCCTCCTCTCTCTCTCCCATTCAAATGACCATTTTACCCTTTTTTCTATTTTTTATTTTATTTTACTTATATATATATATATTAATTTTAATTAATTTTTATTTAGTTTTATTTTTTAAATTAATTTTGTTTATTATTTTTTCATTAATACTTATATATATATATATTTATTTTATTTAATTTTTATTTAGTTTTATTTTTAAATTAATTTTTTTTATTATTTTTTTAAATTTTATTTAGTTTTATTTCTTTAATCAATTTTGTTTATTATTTTTTTATCAAATTTTTTTATTTTTTTATTTTATATAATTTTTAATCAATCTCTCCCTTTTTTAAATTACCTTCCTAATTCAATACTTAAATTACCCCCATCCAACTCTTGACACATGTCAGAACCTTCTCTCCCTTTAAATCATCTTTCCCTCCAACCCTTGACACATAACACATGTCAGAATCTCTCACCCTCTTTAAATTACTCATTCTCCAACCATTGACACTTGTCAAAACACCCCCTCCCTTTAAATTACTCCTCTTCCAACCCTTGACATATGTCAAAATCTCTCATCCCTTTAATTACCCTCCTACTTTTAAAATTTTTTATAAATAATAACTCCTAAAATTTATAACTAAAAATAAACAAAAGATTATAAACATATAAAAAAATTATTCAAAAAAAATAAAACTGATAAAAAAATTGATAAAAAAAACTGATTAACAAAAAAATAAAATCAATAAAAAAACAAAATTTAAAAAAAATAATAAATTGAAAAAATACAAGTATTATGAAAAAAATAATAAATAAAATTAATTAAAAAATAAAATTTATATAAAATTGAAAAATATAATAAACAAAATTGATTAAAAAATAAAACTAAATAAAATTTATATAAAATTCTAAAAATAAAGTATTGATAAAAAATAATAAACAAAATTGATTAAAAATAAAATTAAATAAAAATTGAAAAAATATCGTATTGATGAAAAAATTAATAAATTAAATTAATTAAAAAATAAAAACTAAATAAAATTAAAAATATATGGGAGCTATTTTTAAATAAAATTAATTAAAAAATAAAACTAAATAAAAATTTAAAAAATAAAAAATAAATAAATAAAAAGAAGGGGATAGAAATGTAATTTGAGAGGGAGAGAGAGAGGAGGTGGGAGGGGAGGGGGGTGCGGTGGGGGTGGGAAAAGCAGCCCTCATGTAATTCTTGGGAGTGCATTCACTATTTTCTTAGTGTCTTTCTTGATTACTATGTACTTTTTAAAATTTTCCTCATTCTTACAACGTGAACAAAGTCACAGGATTTGTTTAAAGCACATGTACCTTGCACACTCTAGCCTAGGGTGAATCTACCCAATAGATACCACACAAACATGCATAATAACTATATTAACTAAATTGTCCATATCACCATAGTAGAAATAATAAAATAAGATACCTCTGTGGAATTGATAAGTTGCACAAAGTAGTGTTACCATGGTGGACTTAAGTCATGGAAATCTTCTATTAAATTTATTCTGGTACAACTTTTAATCTGTGAATTAAACATGTAGAAATTAGAAGATCATGGTGCAGAGTGCTATTTATGGTAAAAAGCATTGTTCATGTGCATCATAACAAAATAGATAGCAAGAATGCAGTTGAATCACAAAATTCTTGTTGGGTTGCCTTCTCCTCATGATATCTAATAACTTTAGACCAATTTGAATGCTGCTGTATTTTTAAAATTGGCACTCAGGTGGGAAAACATTGCTGCATAAAAATCTAGTAGAACTTAACCTTTCTACGTTGGTAACTTTGATTTATTCATGACAGGGGAACCATCTGGATCTACGGCTAGTTCGGAATCAATGGCTTTTGATTGATCCTGGAGCTGAATGTCTTATGTCAGAAGCTAATGAAGAGAAGACAACAGGGGATTTCAGAGAGATGGGGTGCAGGTTGGCTGAGGAGGTCATTCTCTTCCTTAGGAAGAAGATGGATAAGCTTTTGAGATATGGTGGCTGTAAAGATATAAAACTTAGCTTTGTTGGGCATTCTATCGGAAATATTATCATAAGGAGTGCGTTGACAGGTATTGTTTGTGTTCCAAGTACTCTTTTTTAATACCCAATCAAGCCTTTCATAATAGTTGTATAGCATAATTTTGCAGAGAGCATAATGGCACCTTTCATGAAGCACTTGCACACATATATGTCAATATCAGGGCCACATCTTGGTTACTGGTACAGTACAAATTCTTTATTCAATTCAGGATTGTGGTTGATGAAGAAACTCAAGGGAGCGCAATGCATTCATCAGCTTACCTTCACTGATGATCCAGATCCTCATAATACATTCTTTTACAAGCTCTGTAAGGTAATAATGAAGCACTAGAAAGTTAAAATTGTTTCCCAAAGGGTGAGTAGATAACATATTTATTTCAAATATTTGAAATGAGTAAACAATGGCGATGCTCAAGCGTATCAAAATTTTGCTATGTTGTATTCACTATTCTTCATTAGACATGATGAGATAAAACGTCTTAAACTCTATATGATGGCATTTTATACTAGTTGGCTATGAAAAAATAATCTCTGTTAAAAAAGCTGGTTGAAATATTAATGCTATCAACTTGGTTGGTCTATTGTTGCTAAGATAGGGTTTCTTAGTTCAATCTTATGATCTACTTCTTCGTAGTGGCCACATTAGTATTGGTTGGATAGTGAATTTTCCTACTTGCCATGTGTTCTGCATACAATTTAGATGCTTAAGTTAAGATTTCTTAGAATTTCTCCATTGAATTGTCTCTCCACAATTTTTCATTCATGCAATTGCACTTAAGGAAGCCTTCCTACTTCTTGCATCAGTCTGTTTCAAATTTCTCATATATTTCATTTTTTTTTCAGATGAAGACCCTGGAAAATTTCAAAAACATTATATTGTTATCATCCCCACAGGTACTATATTCTGGACAGTTCTTATTCATATAAAAAAATTTCTAATTATGATCTGTGCAAAATTAAAAGATTTTTATGTTCCATTTCACATCAACATTAAAGTATGTTTTGATTACATTTGTCACCTTGGGTATTCGAGATTGCTTTATATTTTTGATTCCTCAGTCAATTTGTCAATGTTTTCTTTCCAAAAGATAGACATAATGAAGACAACAGAACAAGAAAGTAAGAAAATGTCTAAATGAATGGGAACAAAATTAGTAACAAATCCTTTGAATGATTGCTTCTGTTTCAAAAGTAGTGAAGGCAAGATTTCAAGTGTAGTAGTTTTGGTTTTTTGTCAACATGGAAGATTTTGATATTGTCTTGTACTGGAATCAACTTAAATGAGTTTAATGTATAATTCTTTTTCTCTTAGCTTATTTAGCTTCAAATATAAGCCCATGGTAGTTTGAAATACAATTGAGTTAAAATTTTAGAGCAACAAATTAGAAAATATAGAAACATTACTCCAATAATTATACATTAATAATAACAAAATGACTATAATGCGTGAGAGTATTGATATTTATAGCATCCTAATAAGATCAACAATATAATTTTAAACAGTATAGTTAGTATATGATTTTATACTAGTTAATACATTATTTAAAAAAAGAGAAAAACAGTTGGACACATTCAAAATGAGAATAATAAATTGCAAATTGACTTTCTTATAATTAGGAAGAAGGATAGAAGGATTGTAAAGATTGCAAAGCCATTCTTGGAGAAAATTTACTATCCAAGATAGGTTAGTAGTGTTCGATATACATCTCATGCATAATATCAATAGAAGGAAAATATGCACGACTTCTAGAATTAAGTGGTGAAAATTAAAGGATGGGAGATAAAACATATTTAAGGAGAGGATATAAGTACAAATATTAGGAGAAATATAGGATGACTCAAATACGACATGTGATAAGATGATATCAAAATTGAAAATAGTAGCTAAGAGTGTACTCGGTGAGTCAAAGACACGTGCACCACCAAGTAAAGAATCTTGGTGGTGGAAAGAGAAAGTGAACGAAAAACGAAGAGCTAAAGTATTATATACTTGTAAGAACGAGAAATTTTTTAAAAAATATATAGTAGTCAAGAAATTAGTGAATGAAACTAAGAATGAAACTTTTGAATATTTATATCGAAAATTAGATACAAAAGAAAGGGAAAATGATATTTACAGAATAGTTCAAACGAGAGAGAGGAAAATAAGAGATCTTATACAAATAAGATATATTAAAGATGAATACAATAGGATATTAGTAAATGGCAAAGAGCGATGAAAGAGATTAACTTTTTAATGAAATTTTAGGTGACCAACTTAACTTAGATAATTTAAGTAGGTCAAATGAGTATAGAAATTTAAATTTTTATTGTAGAATTCAAACTTTAGAAGTAAAATAAGCTTTAAATGAGATGCAAAATGAAAAAATAATTGGACCAGATGATGTTCCAATAGAGGTATGGAAGTGTTTAGGGAAATAAGGTATTAAATGACTTATAAAATTATTCAATCTGATATTAAAAATTAAAAAAAAAACTTGATCAGTGGAGGGTAAGTATTCTAATTTCCTTATATAAGAATAAAAGTAATATATAAAATTGTGCAAACTATAAAGATATTAAACTAATGAGTCATACCATGAAACTTTGAGAAAAAGTAATAGAAAAAAGACTAAGAAAGGAGGTCACGATAATTGAAAATCAATTTGGATTTACACTTGCAAGGTCGACAATAGAAGTTATACATCTTTTCAGATAACTAATTAAAAGGTATCGGGAACAAAAGCAGGACTTACATCTGGTATTCCTCGACCTAGAAAAAGTTTATGATAGAGTTCAAAGGGAAATTATATGGAGAATTCTATAAAAGAGAGGTGTTAGCATAACGTATATTGAACTAATTAAGGATATGTATAAGAATGTAATAACAAGAGTGAAGAATTAAGACGAAACAACCGAAACGTTCTCCATAAAAATAGGGTTACATCAAGGATCAACTCTAAGTCTATTTTTTACACTAATGACGGACAACCTCACTAGAGACATCCAAGATATGGTATCACAGTAATGTTATTTACAAATGATATTATTTTGGTGGATGAGACACGTGAAGGAGTAAATGCTGAACTCAAATCTTGGTGGGAAACACTAGAAGTGAAATGTTTTAGGCCTAGTAGAGTAAATACAGAATATATTGAATTTAAGTTTAGTAATATTAGATGTAATAAGATAATTATTAAGATGGTAGATGAAGTGTTATTTGTAACTGAGAATTTTAAGTATTTATAATCATTTCTACAAAAGAATGGAGGGATTGAGAGAGATGTTTTACATATAATATAAGCGGGATGGTTGAAATGGAGGAGAGCATCATGCGTTCTTTGTGATCGTAAATATTTTTGAGACTTGAAGGAAAGTTTTACAAAATTGACGGTTAGACTTGCTATGTTATATGAAATTGAATGTTGGACTATGACTCAAATACATGAGCAGAAGATGAAAATTGTAGAGACGAAGATGTTAAGAAGGATGTGCGGACATACAAGGATGGACTAGATAAGAAATGAAAATATTAAAGAGAAAATCAGGGTTGTACTTATTGAGGTAAAACTTAGGAAGACACGTTTAAAATGATAAATGTGCACATTAAACGAGGAAGATGAAGATCAATAAAGACTTAGTTAGCAATAATAAAACAAGATAAAAATTTATTTAAATATAAATGATGATGGGATGGAGTCCAATGACGTAGAATAATCTATATAAATGACCCCACCTAATGGGATAAAGCTTGATTGTTGTTATATTGCATCTAGTGGAAGATTCATTGTTCAATTTCTTGATGAAACAAGATTTCTAGATAATCGACACTATATATACACTACCTACCTAATGCTTGATGCTCCTAGGATTTGCATCATGTTACATGAATCCAATCATGCGCCTTTTGACATCACATTCCAAACTTTCTTGTCGATCATTGCCATAGCTTTAAACTCGATAGCTCACATGACTATATGACGAGGATATCTATGAGTAAACTTAAATCACATGTATAATATGGCTTATTACCTATCAAAGCACATAAGATGATGTGACCACCATGGCCATAAACGAAGAGCCAACATCTATATAGAACAAAATCTTATTGTCAAATATTATTAGTTTTCTTATAACATGACTTGTGATGGTAATCGTATATAATGAAAACATATGGTATATATACCTTGGTCAAGTTTATAGAGCCAAATAAAGATGGTACATGAATCAATTTAAAATTTTGAGGTGAGACAGTTGGCATGGGTGAAATTTGCAATTGCTCCTATTGGCATGTGAAACTTATGGATACAGACGATAGCAGAGGTTGTCTGTTCATGAGGCTTCCCTGAGTGCCACTACTTCCATGAGCTATAGCCATTAGGCTTCCACAAGCTGGAGGTTGTTGGCAAGACCTTCCTTGAGGTTTTGTGCGAGCTAGGGTTCCATTGGACGCTTCCTTGAAGCTTCCATAAGCACCCGCAAGGCTTTTGTGAGCTGGAGGTTATTTGTGAGATTTTCAATGTTCCCCCATTTCTTCTTCTTTCTTCTTCCCTCTGTAATTCTCCTACTGATCAGTGCCAATCAGCACCTCTTGATAATCCATTGGCACTGCCACACATCTTGTTTTGGCCTATTATTGAAGCCTCAACACAGAAAGAGACTTTTAAACCATACATAAAACTGACAACTTGAATGCACCAACTCAACAGTCCATAAAATTCTTGAATCAGACTTTAGTATCTAAAACGCTTCATGTTTCATTTCATATGTAAGATTTAAGAAAGTATGTTGCTACTAGTGCTGATATACTTGTTTGTTTGTTGTATTTTCAAGTAATTGCTACATTTGTATGATGAACAATGACAGCATCTCATTAATAGCTAAGGTTGTGGTTCCCTGGAGGGAGAGAAACATCAAGGAAAGAAAGAAAGGAAAAGAAAATGAAGAAAAAAAATATATTTTGACTGATTGTGTTTCCTTAAAGGATGAAAGGAGAAAAAAATGTTCTTTCATATTTTTATAATTAAGATGGGGTTTGTGCAATGATGCTTTAAGGCAGTGGGAGAAAGAAGGGCCGGAGGTAAAAAAGGGGGAAAAGTTAGAGGAGTTAAATAATTAAATACCCTTGCTATTAATTCATCACCTACTTTGCCGCTATGCCAATCGTTGTGCCTTTCATACTTGTCGCTCATTCTTATTTAGTTAAGTCCATTGCTATTTTGGCACAACACTTTGATTAAATAAAAACTTATTTAATTAAGTTAGAAAATAATTTATTTATTTTGTCACTATTTATATTTATCTTATTGGAACATAATTGAAAATACAGATGATTGCAATAGGTGTGTACTGTGTACTAATCATATCACATTCTTTTTTTTTTAAATATTAAGTTCAATTTGAAGGTCAAAAAAATTCAAATTTGAATTTAATTTAACAAAAAAGTAATCCAAAATTTTCAAATTTGATCAACTTGAGTCCGAATTAAATTTCACTTTTTTTTTATTATTTTATACTTATAAAATTAAATAAATTCAATTACAAAATTCAAAATTTAATTTTAATATGTTATTTAAATTTTAAAAATTTTGGATCTTCCTTTTTATTTTTACTCTAATAATTGTTGTTACATGAAAGAAGATAAAACCAAGTTAAAACTGAATGATAGAATTTTAAATTATTCATTTTATTTTATTTAATTCTCGAACTTTTATCGAATGCTAATGAATACAATTTATATAAACCTGTAAAAAATATACATTCATTTTAAATAAAATTGCATTCTCATCTCGAGCCTTTAAATCTAAGATTGCTCCGATGTTGTAGAATTTTAAAACAAAACATGTTTCAATTTATAGAGGACTAGAGAAAGTTTCATTTTCTTATTGCACATTCTGGCATTTTACATGTAAAATCATTGTAAAATTAAAAAGTTATAATTTTCAAGTAACTGAAGCTAAAAATTAAAATTGAATTGGTTGCAAACATTTTTAATTCTAAACACTAAGATAATCAAATTAATCAACAAGGATAACTAGAATAACAAACATATATTATACAGGATGTATTATCAATCTAATTAGTATATTAAACAATTAATTCTAATAAAAAATATTTAAAAATTGTAATTTATATTAAGTAAAATTAATTATATCAAAACTGTAATGACACAACATCATTCTGTATCGACATTGTACCATTCAAGTTAGAGATTGAAATTGACGGCTTGAGATTTTAAACCTTGATTTGACTATATCAATATATTGATAGTTTAAATTATGTCCATAGGATATCTCTAAGGGTTTTGAAGGTGTTGATTAAGGGTGTAAGCCATAGTTTATGTAAACGTCAACCACTTAATAATCATTTTAACTACAACACTTGTAAACTCTAAAGGTGAAACATTCCTGCATTATCTTCCATGTTGACACATTTGAATGCTTTATTGTTGTCATTATACATATTTATAATTCTAATTGTTTGTTTCAAAGCAAAGACATCCATAGAGGATGGTTCATACCTATTCAAATATTACCGAACATGAGGTACCAAACTCTTTCAGATAGGCCTCGAAGGGAGAAGACTTGATTGCCAACATGTCTATTTTCTAATTCACTTGCCGCAATCCATTATTGGATTTGCTTTTGTTTGACACGATCATGATGATAAAACCCTATTAATTAATCTCATGATATGAGTTAGCAATAGTAGTTCGTTATCATGAAAGGATAAGGTCATATGTGGTACTAAATATTTGTGTCACAATAAGGGTAGGAATCTTGTTGGATTGTTTGCTCAAAATTAAAATCATCAGTGCATGTTTATCCCATTTTGCTCATTCAAAATTTCTCCATTTGTATCTGTTGAGATTCCATGTTTTTTTATATGGCAGACAAATGATTGCTTTATTTATTTATTTTAATTTGTTTCAATTTGTCAGGATGGTTATGTTCCCTACCATTCTGCCAGAATTGAACCATGCCAAGCATACTCATTGGATCTGTCAAAGAAGGCAAATATCTTCATGGAAATGCTGAATAATTGCTTGGATCAGATCTCTGCCCCTTCATCTGAAAGGCGAGTATTGTTGCGGTGTGATGTGAATTTTGACACATCTTCTCAAGGGAGAAACTTAAATACATTCATTGGACGAGCTGCCCACATTGAATTTCTTGAGACTGACATATTTACAAAATTCGTCATGTGGTCCTTTCCAGAATTTTTCCTTTGAATAACAAGTTGGATAAGCTTCTTCACCGCCCTTTCATCCACCTCTGTGCCGACTAACAGTAGTCCAGTGATTAAATAGCAGGATTTCTCCCTTTATCTATATAGTTTTATTCTTTTTCTCACCAGTGTACATGTTGTAGTCATTTTTTACATATATGAATTAGTCTAAATCAGATAAGGGTTATGCAGATTATGTGAAAAGGAAATCTGCAGCTCTCTAGTGTTTGTATCATATGCTAGAACAAGTGTAGTTCTCTAATTCTCTGTTTTGTTGGCTGAATAATTTGGTTCTTCATTGAGTCTTCTGATCCATTTGTTTGTCATGTGACTTCAAGCTTGTGTTGTGGATGATATACTTCAATTACCAGAACACGCATGAACAGAAGAACTGTCCTCTCAGATGGTAGCGCTGGCTCCAGGATTTATTTTCTTGCCTTTTGTATTATATTATCCTTTTTTTTCCCATATAAGAAGAGTTATGAAGGTTTTCCATATCATGTCAGTGTCTGTGTTTGTTAGTTTGAGTGAACTGATGCAGTATTGATCTTCTGTTGCATAGATTGTCAGTCGTTTCTTTGCTAGATCCTGTTTCATCACTTATATTTGATACTGTTGAATTAAAAACAAAATTTTCTGAAAACTTGTTTAGTTTGTGTTCTTGGCATTACGCTTCAGGCTCTGCCTTTACTAGATCCTGTTTCTTCACTTATATTTGGTACTGCTGTACTAGAAAAAGATGGATCGATCTTCTGAAATTTGTTATTTAGATTGTGTCCTTGGCATTTGATTGTGGCGTTGCCACTGCTAGATCTTATTTGGTCACTTATATTTGATACCGCTGGATTAAATAACAATGGATCTTCAGAAACTCATTATCTAGATTGTGTTCTTCACATTCCGCTTGTGGTGTTGCCTTTGCTAGGTCATGTTTTGTTGCTTATATCTGGATTAGAAAAAGATGGGTCATCTGAAACTCACTATCTATCTACGTGTTGGCATGCAGTTTCTGGCTCTGCCTTTGCTAGACCCTGTTTGGTCTCTTATATTTGGTACTGCTTGATTAGAAACAAGATAATCGTTCGAGGCTGGCTCGCATTTAGATTCTGTCCTTAGCATTTTGCTTATGTCACTGTCTTTGCTATACTGTGTCATTGTTTATATTTGGTACTGCTGGATCATAGAAAAGGTGGATCTTTAGAAACTCATTACTCAGCATATATTATGTTCTTGGCATTTTGCTACATCTTGTTTCGCTTATAGTTGATACTGCATGATTAGTAGATTGATCTTCAGAAACTCATTATTTAGGTTTGTATTGTTGGACTTTCACTGTGGCTTGCAAATTTTGTTGCCTGTGGCTTCCTATTTTCTTTTCTTTATCAGCAACTACTAAAAGAAATGGTGGGCTCTCGTAATTCTTAAATTTTATGCTATGCTCAAAAGTTTTAGTCAACTATGGTGTGCTTTAACTCTGTTTATAAAAGATTTCAACTATGGTGTGCTTCCCCTTTCAATTCATTGACGTTTGGTGTTCTTCCACAACATAGATTATTTAGAGCTCCTTTGATCTCATTAAGCTAAGTTCTCTCAAAATTGTCACCTATTCCTGTATTTGGGCAAACAACTTTGGTCGTGTCGTTGTTGGACTAGTCGAATTACCTACGAGCACCACTAACACGTATTCTTTGCAATCCACGTGAATAATCCACCCAACCTTTTTAATCACACGGAGCTCTACTAGTGGATTGGAAGAACAGTCATTTGAGATGTATAAACGAAAAGGGCTAAGGGCACTATAGACGTTTAAGTAATTCCGTCAAAGGTGACGACTTGTCGTCCATACATCCCCACAATAGTCCTATTAATGTCTACCTTTACCTTACTAGCTCAACTCTAAACTCTCCAAAGGCCCACTTATCACTACAAGATAGCTTACCTTACCACCTTGACATCCAACATTGGAGACAATTCTAACACTAACCTAAAGTCTTTCACTAGAACGGAGCTGTATTCAACCTTATTAATTTGATCCTTTTAGACTTTGATCGAGCTCCTTGCCGTCCAACTAAAGTACCCTAGTACCTACTAATCTTAATTCAGTCAAGTTCCTCTAGCATCATTTACTCAAGCCAACATCACTAATCGAGGTTCAAGATCTCTATCAATTGGCAGACTTATTTATATATCATCATCATGATATGCCCAAATCAAATTGGCACAATTTGTAGGAATTGATGAAGTACTAAGTTGGCAAACATTGTACTTTGTCATGAGCGATCTTGTGATTCGTGTTCTTCTAAAATCAATTGTGGATCAAGAAATACTCACTTTGTTGAGATGTGGGTTTGTTTGAGAATGTGCAGGAATAAGTTTTTTTTTTTTTTTTTTTTTTTGTTTCCTTGATCTTACACATTAGTTCAAACAACATATATACTATATACCTTAGTGATGAAGCAGTCCAACGTCTAACCTCTAGTTGTTCACACAGTTCAACTTTGTAAGACAGTTGTGAAGGTGCTTAGTGAAGAGGATATCCTTTTAATAATCCTAGATCTCATCCTTGTTACACAAGTTATGATCAGCCTCTAATAAGATATGCCATAACCTAATAGTCTAGAAGATATGCATACACTAAGTCTTTCGTAGAATGGTTGTCATGTAACTTAGTTCTCTTGTCATTTTGTATTATCACTCGATCTAAGACTTAAGAAGGTTTCTATCTTAATGGTCATGTCCATGTTCTTTGATATGATCATAAACCTTTTAGAAGATAAATTGAGAAATGCTTTTCAATCAACTTATATTATTTGTAGATTTTTGAGTGATCAACCATCAAAACATGATATATTGTGCTAGAGAATATTATATTTTTCCTTTAGTGAAGTACTTTATTGGTTATGGACCAACCTCCATAAAGGTAGTAACATCCACAACTAGTGTAAATATAATCTTTCAAGGGACTAAGCCACAAGTGTCAAAACATGTCACTCCCTAAATGAGATCTTATTGACACTTGATCCGGCGAGAATAGGGAGTGATGATGTGGGTGAGGGGTACGAAAGGAAATGCTGAGAAACTAGTCAAGCTTCCGCTCAGAGGAGCCCGATCTCTCTCTCGTAGTGGCCCCGATATTTAACCGTAAGAAGGGGCCGACCTCTTTAAGGGTTTAGCACCTTCCTCAGTATCGAGATCTTCTCAACTTCATCCAAGATACTTCGACCCATTATCATGATCCTAAATACCCCTAATCCGGTACGTATGCTTAGCACAGACTTGGACATCAGGAAAGAAGGGAGTAAAGGAATATAAGTAAAACACTCATACGGAAAGCCTCAATCTCTCCCCTTCTTGGCTCCGAGAATCCTCATCCCAAACAAACCACCAACCTCATTATGAGGTCGGCACGTGCCTTGATACTTATGATGAGCTCTTCCTAGCTTCGGTCTATAGACTACCATCCTTCATAACAATCTTAACAGGGTACAAGCATTATCGACCGAGCTCATTACGAGGTCGGCGCTTGTTATGATACTAAGGCTAACATCTTCCTCACCTCGATCTATATAACCCGATCTCTTATAATTATTTTCGTACCAAACAGACTTCATATACCGAACTCACTACAAGGTCAGCGCGTGCCTAAACCGAGCCCTTCCTATCTTCGGTCCATAGACGTGGATCTTTCACAGTATTCTTAGCAAAGTACAGGTATCACATACTGACCTCATGACCTGGTCCCGGTATCACATACTGACCTCATGACTTGGTCCCCGCCCTATCACAACGACCTCATGACCTGGTCTCGTTATCATATACCGACCTCATGAGCTGGTCCCGGTATCACATACCGACCTCATGAATTGATCCTAGTATCGCACCATAAACTCAGTCATCCGCTTCAGACAGCTCGGTAATTCATATGAGAGCTCGACCTAGATGCTTGGTTTAACGGACAGATACACGCAGAGAGTTCGGCAAATCACTTCGGTCAACCATGGCGTACGTAGAGAGCTCAGACGCATACCTAGTTCAGCTCATCAATCCATATAAGCTCACGGCATACCTGCACATCCCGGTCACTTATACAAATCCGCCATTACCGACCTCAGGTAGCTGGACAGAATCGGGCCATCACGTTGACCTTTTCGTCGGGCTTAGCAACTTATCTACAAGGATCAGGATAGGGACCAAGTGCCCCTACTTGGTCCCGGACAATCCTAGCCGTCGAAGGAGGATAACTAACGTTGCTAAGCCGTTAGATGTTTGGAACTTGTCAGAGATCGGTCCGCTGATCACGCCTTCACGGCCAATCGCAAACAATGAGATCCGAGGATACCGCTCTCGCTACCTCTATATAAACCCCGCAGGTATGACAAATAACCATCTGGAATTCTCTACACATATTACTACTTTGATTTTCTCTATTTCTGACTTGAGCATCGGAGTGGCCACGCCGGGAATCCCCGGCGACCTTGCTAATTCGTGCGTTCAGTTCTTGCTTCTTCAGGTTCTTCTCGGCGATGGGTGATCGAAGGTTGACGTGACATTTTATTGACTGGTGGCTTGACTATCGTCGGCATCGAGTCGGAACATTTTGGCGTTGTTTGTGGGAACTCTGAGCTAGACGCCACGATGGTTAACACCAGACGCACCGCTAGCAACCGGGAGCCCGTTGAAGAAAGGAACCCAGAAGAAACTGTGACGATAACCAAGGATGAGCTGCACCAGATTGTGCAACAGGCGATAGATGCAGCCCTACGAAATGCCCCGACCCAACCACCTTCGATACCGGCAGGTCAGGCCTCGAAGGGGAGGCAACGACCCTCGCCTATTGAAGAGGTATCAACACAGGCAGGCTCTACGAATGGAGACAGGAGGCATGGAGAAGAAGATTCGAGTGAGTCTCAAGCTGAAGAGGTAGTCAGAGATGCCCGTAAAGGGAAGGCTCCGGCAAATCATGCCACCGACCTTCCTGAAACCCCATTTGTGTGGGAAATCTTAGAGCAGGAGCTGCCCCGACATTTCCGACCTCCCCAAGTGGGAGAGTATGATGGTTCCACCGACCCTGAAGATCATTTGTGCCGCTTTGAGAACGCCTCCTTGCTGCATCGATATACAGATGACATCAAGTGCAGGTTGTTCCTCAACACACTTTCCGGGTCGGCTCAACGCTGGTTTAGTAAGTTGCCGAACTCCACCATACAGTCCTTCAAGGACTTCAAGGAGGTCTTCTTGCACCAGTTCGCCAGTAGCCGGAAGCATCAGAAGACCCCGTTGAATCTCTTTACGATGAAGCAAAAGCCCCGAGAAACTCTACGGGAATATCTTCGTCATTTTAATCAAGTAGCATGTGAAGTGCCGTCAACACCGTCAGATGTCTTGACAAGTGCTTTCACTCAAGGATTGCTGGAAGGAGATTTCTTTTGATCCCTCGTGAAGAAGCCACCGATTAGCTATCAGAAGTTATCGGAAAGAGCCACTAAATACATACACTTGGAAGAAACTCAGCTGGCTCGGCAAAGTGATCCTGTGGCAGTCCCGCCCGCTGAAAAGAGACCGGTGCCGCCTCCACCACGAAGAGAAGTGCCAACCCGACCTCTTCAAAATGCTCCTGCACGCCGAAATGAACGAGTCATGCAAACTGTTGATGACCTGCCTGAAGGGGCCGGACAAAGAACTGCAGCTCGGCCAGGACAACCCGCTCGCTACTGTGTGTATCATCGGTCTGGTGGGCATAGTACGCAAGACTGTCGATACCTGGCGCAAGAAATCAACCGGGTCATCAGAGAACGCCAACAATGAGAAATAACCCCGCTAGTAGTTGGGCGACGCAATAGAAGGAAGAGGTGCATGCGAGGGGATCAGAGACGCCGAGCTGAACCAAGACGGGCTGACCCCAGGTAGAAGAAGGAGAACGACGACCTCCTCCCGAGGCGGATAGGTTGCTGGCACCTGAAGGCAACGGACAAGAACACATGCCTCGTCAGGGACCCCCTCCGGAGGCACGCCGAGATCATCGGGAAAACCAAGATAACATCGCCCATCGCGGAGAAATAAGTATGATAGCCGGTGGTCCCACGGATGGAGATTCTAACAGGGCTAGGAAGGCTCATGGGCGCCAACTTGAGACTTATAGTATTGGCACCAATCGGAGCATCGAGCCAAGCCCTGCTATTTACTTCGGGCCTCAAGATCTGGAAGGAGTTGCTACTCCTCATGATGATGCTCTAGTCATCAGAGCTACCATTGCTAACTACGATGTAGCCCGAGTATTCGTGGATACGGGTAGCTCGGTCAACGTCTTATACAAAGATGCCTTCGACCGCATGCAGATTGACGGGGATGAGTTACATCCCATGGCGACCTCCCTTTTTGGATTCTCCGGGCACGAGATCAGACCTCTTGGACAAATACGACTTCCGTTATCTTTGGGGAAGGAACCTTTCGCAGAATCCGAAGCTACCCTCTTCACAGTGGTAGAAGCTCCATCTGCTTACAACGTTATCTTGGGGCGATCGGCACTGAGCTCTTTTGGCGCAGTGGTGTCCACCTATCACCAGAAATTAAAATTTTCGGTACACGATCAGGTCGGGTCTGTGGGAGGAGATCAAAATATAGCCCGCAAGTGCTATATAGATATTGTACAGACCGATCTGTAGACGGTAAGAAGAAAGCATAACACCGAGGTGAACTCGGTACAAGATACCTCACTCCCACGACCCAACCAGGAAAAGATACCAGCACGAATAGTACCAGAGAAACCTGACCAAGTCAGTTACATAGCAGCCGACCTGTCGCAAGAGTTACAAGAACAATTATTGACCTGTCTGACACAAAACTGAGATATCTTTGTTTGGTCACCATCAGAGATTGTTGGCGTCCCCCCCCCCCCAACGGTGATGGAACACAAACTCAATCTCACTCCTGGAGTCCGACCTGTCAAACAAAAGAGGAGGCACTTCTCAGCTGACTAGGACAAGATCATTAGGGAAGAAATCAACAAATTACTGAAAGTAGGGCAGATCAAGGAAATACAATTCCTCACTTGGCTCGCTAATGTAGTTTTGGTACCCAAACCTGGTGGTAAATGGCAAGTTTGCATCGATTTTTGGGATCTTAATAAGGCATGTCCAAAGGATTGCTATCCTCTACATAGGATAGATCAGTTAGTCAACTCCACCGCGGGATATGAGCTTATCTGCATGATGGACACGTATCAAGGATATCATCAGATCCCAGTTGCCTAGGAGGACCAAGATAAAGTCAATTTTATTACTGTTGACGGGACTTTCTATTACATGGTCATGCCTTTTGGCTTAAAGAATGCTGGCGCCACATATCAGCGGCTGATGGATAGGGTTTTCAAGCAACAGTTCGGACGTAACGTGGAAGTATATGTGGATGACATTCTTATTAAATCCCTCCGAGCTGACTAGCTCATAGTTGATATCGAGGAAACATTTGCTACGCTTCGACAATATGGCCTGAAGCTGAATCCTAACAAATGCTTGTTCGGTGTAAAGAGTGGATGCTTCCTGGGATATATAGTTATAGAGCGAGGAATTGGGATTTTCGAGCCGCAAAAACCGCTTTTTGCGTTGCGGAAACCTCGGAACTCCCGTGCCACTGGATCCGTGCGAAGATAAAAACAAAAATTGTTCATGTACATGTTTAAAAACCTAGATCTACACTAGATCTACAAGATGAGAATGTTACCCTCGATGCGTGCCCTTCGCGTATCCCGCTCGTCCACGGTGGAGTCGGATCTCAAGAGCTACTCGTGTAGTCTCCTCTACGGTATCCACTCGGACAAATATGTGGAATAAAAAGCTTAGAGTGTGCTAGCACCCTTAGAGCTTTTGGCTAGCAAGAGGAGAGGGAGAGGGAGAAGAAAACCAAGAAGAGAGAGGAGAGAAAATGCTTCAACGTTGGAATGAAAAGTTCATCCACGTTGAGATGAAAATCTCCTTTTCTCTCTTCTTGTGGTGGGCCACATCATGCCATTAAAAACCAATTAATCCCATTAAAAAGCTTTAAACCCCCATGAGTTACAAACCTCACTTGTAACCTCCCATGAGGTGGCAACCAAGGTGATGTGGCACCATTCTATTGGCCATCACTTATGCCACCTCAACATAAAGTCAAGTGGTCAAGTCAAGACTTGACCATGAGGTGGCATGAGTCAAGTCAACATCTATGATGACATGGCATAAAGTCAAGTCAACATGGATGATGACATGGCACAAAGTCAAGTCAAACTTGACCCCCAAAATTTTTCCTTCTCAAGTCAAGTCAAACTTGACTTCTAATCTCCCAAAGTTGATCAAATCAACTTTACTAGTCTAGTTTGGATTACACCTAACCCAACTTGATTCATCACATGAATCTCATCCTCTTGGTTCATCACATGAACCTAATTTCCACCTAATTGCCCTTTGAGTGTGACCCTATAGGTTCTTGTAACGTTGGCAATGCCCTAAACTCATTTAGGTACATAAGTAGTGAGCGGTATCTAGCAACACATCACTACTACCCAAGTTACAAGAATGTTGAGATCCAACATCACCTTGTGACTACTAATTGTGACTCTCACAATATGTGACCATGTCCTTCTATCCTTGATATCAAGATTGATTAAACCGAGGCATAGACCGTGTCATCCTCTAATCAATCTATGTCTTGAACTCCAAGTAGACTCACTACAATCAAACGAGCTCAACATCTCATGTTGACTCATTTGGGCATGGCCATGCACTCTAGTGGTCTAACTCTATCAAGTACTAAGATATCGCTCCCGTCATATAGGAGGGATAGATCCCATCTACATCACTCACATCCCACTACATAATTCGTTACATACCCAGTAATCGCCTTTATAGTCCACCCAGTTACGGGTGACGTTTGACGAAGCCAAAGTATATAACTCCTTATGTTGGGAACCATGGTGACTTCAGGTCTAAGGACTAATAGTCATACTAATAGCCACATGAGAAAGTATATGACACTCATATAACGATCCATGATACTTTCTCATGGCGGGTCATTCAATATACATTCTCCAATGCATACCCATGTGTCAACTTGATATCTCATATCCATGACTTGTGAGATCAAGTCATCATGTTGACCTACATGCTAGTCTCTACGCATTAACATTGTCCCTGAATGTTAATACTTGACTAGGAATGCTTTAGAGTAGAGTTCTCTATATCATCTCACTATCGATTCAACCAATCGATTGATATAGATATGAACCTATTACTCAAGGACATTACTATACTTAGTTATTTGGCACCAATACAAGTAAGTATAATAATCAAAATGAAATGCCTTTATAACTGATGGCTCGAAATGTAGAAATATGATACATGGAGTCCATACAAATATGAATATGACATACAATCATCAACCATGATTGGCTCTAGGGCTCTCACTAACAAACTGATAGGTCTGTAAGCCGCCCATCATGTAGGCGCCACCCGAGTAGTTGTGCACTCGGATTCGCAATTGGTGGATCAACAAGTCAAGGGCACATTTGAAATACGTAATAACCGATTAAGGCGTTACACCGAGGTAGTAGAAAGCTTGAAAGCCTGATTACAAGAAGTCACCCTTCAGAAAATACCTCGGGCAGACAACCACAAAGCCGACGAGCTGGCCAAGCTATCCAGCGCATTAACCACTTGGGAAATCATCGATCCCATGGTTCAGGAGCAATTAATTGCCTAGACAGATCAAGCTCCGCGATCCACCCGACCAGAAGACTGGCAGACACCCATCATCTCCTTCCTAACCCAAGGAACTTTATCGGACGATCCAGAACAAGCTCGAATCCTCAAAAGAAGGGCTACTCAGTTCACTATGGTAGGAGAAACGCTATTTAAGCGAGCTTTTTCTCGCCCCTTACTCAAATGTCTCACTCCAGAAGAAGTCGACTATGTTATGCGAGAGATACATCACGGATGTTGTGGCAATCACATTGGGGGAAGAATCTGGTTCGTAAGGTACTCCTCGCCGACTACTTCTGGTCCACTATGCAAACTGATGCGTATCAGCTTGTCCGCACCTGTATAAGCTGTCGGAAACATCAGAACATGTCTCACCAGCCGGCCGAACTCTTGAAGACCTCCTCTGTGTCGTGCCCTTTTGATCAGTGGGAAATGGATATAGTAGGACTTTTCCCACTTGGGCCAGGACAGAAGAAGTTTCTGTTAGTGGCTGTCGATTACTTCTCCAAGTGGGTAGAAGTTGAACCTTTAGCACACATCACGGAGAAGAATGTGCTCAAGTTCTTATGGCAGAATATAATATGTCGATTCAGCATCCCAAGAAAGTTGATCTCTGATAACGGAAGATAATTCCAGGGACAGAAGATAAAGGAATGGTGCGAGGGCTTAAAAATACAACAAGCTTTCACCTCGGTTTATTACCCACAGAGTAACGGGCAGACCGAGGTAGTAAACCGAGAACTCGTCCGAGGGTTAAAGATAAAGCTGGATCACGTAGGTGGTTCATGGGTGGATGAACTCCCCGATATTCTCTGGGCGTACAGAACAACATCAAGGGATAGCACAGGTCTGACACCATTCCATCTTGTCTACGGAGGAGAAGCGGTGGTGCCAGTTGAAATAGGATGTCAGTCCGCGTGAGTGGAGGCCTATGACAACGACGAAGGCAATGACATCCACATAACAGTCGAACTCGATCTCATCAACGAGACAAGGGACAAGACCAGCACCTGTCTCAATACTTATCGACAGTGCATGGGTCAAATGTACAACAAACGAGTAAGGCCTTGCTCTTTTCATATAGGCGAATTCGTCTGGAAAAGAAAGACACCGATGGAGGGAGGAGGAAAGCTTGAACCTAAATGGGAAGGACCATACCAAGTCACCTGCCGGCTTGCGGGAGGATCATATTACCTGGCTGATCCCCAAGATAAAGAACTGCCAAGACCATGGCACGCTACTCACTTACGGCCATATTGCATTTAAAAAATAGCACCCGTTCCCTTCTTGCATTTTTAAATTTGTGTTTATCATTAATTTCATTACGCTTGTTGCTTGTAATAAACATCTATGAATGTATTTCAACTTTTTCAATAAATATCGACCTCAAAGCCCACTTGGCTCTAATGCTGATGGCCTCGCCCTGCTACAAAAACGAAGTGTTCACTCCTCTTCGAGCTCCGTGCTCGATGACTTAGCCTTACGATAGGCAGAACCTCCGAGCTCCGTGCTCGATAACTTAGCCTTTTGATAGGCAGGACCTCCGAGCTCCATGCTCGATGACTTAGCCTTACGACAGGCAGGACCTCCGAGCTCCGTGCTCGATGATTTAGCCTTACGACAGACAGGACCTCCAAGCTCCGTGCTCGATAACATAGCCTTACGACAGGCAAGACCTCCGAGCTCCGTGCTCGATGATTTAGCCTTACGACAGGCAGGACCTCCGAGCTCCGTGCTCGATGACTTAGCCTTACGACAGGCAGGACCTCCGAGCTCTGTGCTCGATGACTTAGCCTTACGACAGACAGGACCTTCGAGCTCCGTGCTCGATGACTTAGCCTTACGACAGGCAGGACCTCCGAGCTCCGTGCTCGATGACTTAGCCTTACGACAGGCAGGACCTCCGAGCTCCGTGCTCGATGATTTAGCCTTACGACAGGCAGGACCTCCGAGCTCCGTGCTCGATGACTTAGCCTTACGACAGGCAGGACCTCCGAGCTCCGTGCTCGATGACTTAGCCTTACGACAGGCAGGACCTCCGAGCTCCGTGCTCGATGACTTAGCCTTACGACAGGCAGGACCTCCGAGCTCCGTGCTCGATGACTTAGCCTTACGACAGGTAGGACCTCCGAGCTCCATGCTCGATGACTTAGCCTTACGACAGGTAGGACCTCCGAGCTCCATGCTCGATGACTTAGCCTTACGACAGGCAGGACCTCCGAGCTCCGTGCTCGATGACTTAGTCTTACGATAGGTAGGACCTTCGAGCTCCATGCTCGATGACTTAGCCTTACGACAGGTAGGACCTCCGAGCTCCGTGCTCGATGACTTAGCCTTACGACAGGCAGGACCTCCGAGCTCCGTGCTCGATGACTCAACCTTACGACAGACAGAACTTCCGAGCTTCATGCTCGATGACTTAGCCTTACGACAGGTAGGACCTCCGAGCTTTGTGCTCGATGACTTAGCCTTACGACAGGTAGGACCTCCGAGCTCCGTGCTCGATGATTTAGCCTTACGACAAACAGGACCTCCAAGCTCTGTGCTCGATGATTCAGCCTTACGACAGGCAGGACCTCCGAGCTCCGTGCTCGATGACTTAGCCTCACGACAGGCAAGACCTCCGAGCTCCATGCTCGATGACTTAGCCTTACGATAGGAAGGACCTCCGAGCTCCTTCCTCGATGACTGAGCCTTACAACAGGCATGACCTCCGAGCTCCGTGCTCGATGACTTAGCCTTATGACAAGCAAGATGACTTAACCTTACGACAGGTTAGACCTCCGAGCGTCAAACATAACCTCCGAGCTCCGTACTCGAAGAGTTAGCCTCACGAAAGGCAGGATCCCCGAGCTCAGGGCTCGAGAACCTCACCGTCACATGAGAGCACCCAGCCAAACCCGATAAGGACCTCGCGGTTCCTCCCCACATTAACTCAGCCTCGAGGTGATATCTTCGCAATAAGCCTCCCCATGTTCTATACAAAGACAAATTTAGCTCCGACATGCCAAGTCACGCCAACTAGTGAATATTGGGGGACGATACGGGTTTTAACAACACATTAAAGACACATGCGTGCCAAGAACCAAGATACACCAAGCAAATTACAGAAAGAGATGGAATAAACTACGAAGGTCTTCAGCAGCTGCCCTGACCGTCTTGGTTGCGTCCGTGGCTCATCGAGGATGCATGAGAGGGCCAGACTTGGTCAGATTCTCCTCTAACGCCCGTAGGCGGGCAAGACCCTCACGATACGCCTGGTCGAGCCGCCACACCTCCTCGACTGCCTCATCTAGCTCTTGTTGAGACTTCCGAGATCGCTCCAGTGTGCTAGCAGCGTCTTTCTCGAGCCTCTGCACTTTCCCCCGGGCCTCCACCAAATCTTGCTCCAGTTGCCTGTTCCAGGTGTTAGCTTCGTCTCGTTCTCTCTCAAGCCTTGCAACCTTTCCACCGTACATGGCGGCCCTCAGGGCCCAAAGCCCCGATTCAAACTTATCTTTCTCATGCTTCTCCCTAAGCCACCGCAGATGCTCCTCAAAGGCATCATCCATTAGATCTAATGGGGAGGCAAGACCCAAAGTCTGAGCAAAACTTAGAGGATGGAGGAAGAAGATAGTCTCCCTAATATACCCGGCCACAGACACCAACACCGTCCAATCACACCCTGCTCTAACCACCGATCAAGGCCAGCAGAGGCAAGGGAGGCACAAGAAAAGAGAAATAGACGACCCTCAATCCCTAAAAAGCTGACCTACATAGCCCTAGCACGGACCCAGCTTGAGAATGCGAATAAGGAAGCTGGTAATACAACACCTCCTCGCGTCTTGTCACATAAATGTCAGAGAGTTACGAGCGAAAAGAGGTTCTGGTATTGGCCTCGAAGGACAAGATTACGAGGTATTTACTCATGATAGATAACTGTAACAGCCAACTGCGGCTACATACAGCTAGGGAAATGATTCCCCAAAGATTTTGGAAAAAAGGAGAGGTCCCTTGGTCAGCATCTTGATAATAAAGCTTTGGAAGCCGAGCTCAAAGAATTGGGGTTTCGCCAATCCAAAGCGTGCTCTGGATTGTTCGGATAAGTGAGGACCTCGCCTCTATAAGATCGGATAATATGCACTTCAGACACAATGATACCCAAGATATGTTATTCAGCGCTAGACCTACCGGACAAAGGATAAGAACTTAACCAAAGACAAGATAAGAATCACTAAACACCATGCAAAACATAGAAAATCCAGAAAATAAAGCAAAGATAGAAGCCGAGGTTCATTGGACCTCGGCGGCAGGCTCCAAGTTCTTGGAAACAGGAGGATCGGTAGGCTTTGATAAATGGATAGTCGGAAGGAGATTAGTCGGTGACGAAGACACTTCTGCCGGGATAACCGGAGCCGGAAGAATGTCGGGTTCAGTAACCCCTTCCGAAATAGGAAAATCTTATCGGATGACCTTAGGTAGAGCGGTCCACGCTGCCTTTAAGTCCAGGAAACTGAGGTCGGCGTCTCGCGCAATAAGGCCTGACTTCATGAATTAGAGAATTGCACCATCAAAGTCGTACTCCATCATTTTGCTAGCCCTCAAGGCGATCATTTCGATGAATTGATGAACACGAACGTCATCAATTCTATTGAGACTAGCACATTTTAAACCCTTGATTTATCAAGCAGCTATTCTCACTGGCTGGAGATATTGGATGTTGAGAGTTAAACGTGTATGCTAGTTAAAGGTAACTAATTCATTGGAGTGACCTACTGTGAGACGTCATATAGTTCTATACATATGTCAATGAAGATCTCAGTACTTAAGTGCGAGTCTTTGTTAATAGACTTGCAGTATTCAAGTCACCTTGGTCATGAAAGTTTATATTTTGACATCTTAAGAAAACATCTCCGAAGAGGCACTACTAAGTGTTGTTAAAGACCGATTTTCTTGTAGTGACTCCACATCTACTTCATTTCCTTATCAACAGTTGGGACCTATACTTATGTGGGTCCACTAAAAGCTACTACAAATATTCTCAAACATAGCGCCATGGCCAAATGGAAAGACAATCATACGGCTGTTAGACTTGGTCCCCTAGATGCCCCTCTACAAATACGTGGTGCTTAGCGATTGGAGAGACCTTCAACGATTGTCGGATCTGGTTTTCTCATAAGCTCTGATATGAAGATGCTCGACCACTCAGCTCAAGTAGCCCGATGTTCAAGACCACTCCTTAACTACTTCATTTCCTTATTTACAGTTGGAGCCTATTAAAACTATGTGAGCCCACTGATAGCTACTATACAAATATTCTCAAATGCAGCACCATAATTGAATAGCTAGAAAGGCAATCATATGGCTATCAAACCTGGTCCCCTTGATGCCCCTCTACAAATACGTGGTATTTAGTGATTAGAGAGGCCTTCAAATGGTTATCGGATCAGGTCTCCTCATCGTCTGATATATGCAGGAAATATTATTACACACACTCATCCTTTTCTTATTCTTCCCTACTATCCTTGTCTTTTAGCCCGGTGTTAACTTAAACGTCAGAGTGGACATACCGAATCTATCCCAGCGCCCATTCTAACCCTCATCTAAGTATTACAGATATCCTACGAGTTTCCTTCGCCTTCGTCATTATCATCGTCAACCTCATATTATCAACAATTACTTATTAATTCACCTTGCTAGCCGTATGGGAACACATATAGAATTGAGTAACTCAATATAACAATATATTGACCATAATTATATAATTTTGGGAATAAAATGATAAGAATTTATAAATATTAAGAGGTTTTAAAAATAAACTTAAAACTCTAAGGGAAATTTTTTAAAATAATAATAGTGAGGCAAAATAGAATTTAGTAGTAAGTTCTAACATTAAAAATAGTACGATTGATAAAGAACATTATTTAGAAGTGAATTCATATTTTTGTAAACTATATATCAATTTAAATTTGCATCGAAGATTATTTTTCATTTAAAACAAAATTGATAAAAATAATGTTAATTTTTAAACTAATATTATACATTACATTGATTAAAAAATCCATAAAAATTTATCTAAATTTAACTCATTTAGCACGCACCAAGCAATTGTTTGTTGTAGATTCGTGTTCTCCGGAATTTAGTTGAGTTGGTTACGACGCAGCAGACTTGCAGAAGAGGACAAGGGTTCGAATCCTGGCGAAGTCAAGCTAGAGGCTAGGGCCTGTAATTTCCCAGACTAAAAAGCGTGTTTAATTACGTGCAAACTCAAAGAAGGCATCTTCACTTGGAAGGCCCTCCACGGCCACCAGTTTCTGAAAAAAAAAAAAACTCAACTGCTTGCGTTTGCGCTTGCACTTGTGCCTCTGCGAATCATGGCATAAGAACATGATGACTCATTCGGTTGTAGCGTAGATAGGATCGCAGTCGGATCAAACGCATGCAGGTGAAGCAGTATGCATGCCATCGCATCTGATCCATTTCTTTTTCCTGAAACATTCTCCATTCCTAACCAGATTCCAGATGCCGCTGCCACAACGAAGATGAATAATAACGCTCTACGTTTTCAATATATTTATTAATGTCGATGTGAAGTCTTCAATATAAAAAGAAGCAGCCTCGTCTCCCATGTAATGCTCAGCGTTCGTCTAGTTATCTGCTCAAATTAAATTAAATTAAATTAAATGGATCCCGTCACGGCGGAGAAGATCGCAGCCAGGCGCCGCTACCGCCCATTCGGCCGCATATACACGCTCCTCCGCTGCATCGAGGCCCTCGCCACGCTCATACTCCTCTCCTGGTCCTCCGCCCGCCTCCCTGCCGCCGCAAAGCTCGCCCTCGACCTCTCGGTCCGCCTCCTCACTCTCCTCCGCGGTCACCGCTTCGTCTTCCTCCTTGGAAACGCTATCATCCTCACCCTCCTCGCCCTTTCCTGCCGCCACTCCACCTCCGGCTCCTGCGGCAGCGACATCTACGATCAGTTCCTCGCGTGCAAAAGCAGGGCGCCGCCGGCGCCGGTGGTGGTGGAAGTTCCAGAGAAGACAGAGGAGATTATCTCTCCCGTGGACGGGGGAAGAAAAGAAAAGAAAGCGTGCCGGAGGAGCAGGTCAGAGAAGATGGAGCGTCGGCTGACCAAGCCGGACCTCCGACGATCTGCATCAGCGATCTCCGGTGGGGAGGAGAAGGTTGCGGAGGGGTCTAACGAGGAGGCTGATGAATTCCGGCGGATGGTGGAATTATTTATCGCAACGCAGCAGAAGAGGTTTCACCGGGAGGAATCCATGGCCCTATTTGTCTCCGACGAAGAACAACCACAATCTTCCATTGTAGCTTGTTCCTGAGAATATCAATATCATAGAACATGAACATATAGGAAATCAGAAAACAAAAAAGTATATATATTGACCTTGTAAACAAAAAATTTGGCAAGTTAAAAGTGTGATAAAGTTTCTGGAAATTATTGATGCATGCTTCATTATTTGTGTTCTCAATTACTCTATGGATTTCTGAATTTCATCAAGCAACAGATGCGCAGTGTTCTTGGTGAACATGCATTGATTCTTCGTATTAAATTAAAAGTAATGAAGCTTGTCATTCTTCTGCCTTTTGTTGGTGGTGGAAACATTATTTGGGAAATCGAGAAGTATCGTGAAATGGCTGGAAAAGAAGATTGATGCTTCATTCCAAAGTGAAGATCAAAAATATTTTTTCTGCTAATTATATATTGTTTGCAAAAGAAAACAATGGATTACTCTCTTATCATAAAAAATCTGTGCAGAATATATAAAGCGTTCTGCTTTGCCTCCGGATCAAGAACTTGGCATCTAAAAGAATTTATCCTCTTCAGACAGAAAAGCGTTGATGATTTTGTTTAATTGTTTATGGAAGAAAATTAGTTTATGTGGGATATATAACTAGTTAAAGAGGCTTGAAAGTTTTATAAAAGAAATTAAGTCGAGTCATCAAAAAAATGGTGGATGATCGAACATGGTTTCAGAAAGATCAGCTTCGATTGAGTAATCTTCTTTTTGGTTTTAATAGTTTGTTCATGATAAAAGGAAGAAAAACAAACAGTAGTGTGACTCGGACAAAAGTAATTGCAAGACTGGAAAAATCATCTATATCCTCTAAGAGTATAGTTGCAGTACATTTAATTACAATAATTTCATAATTTTTCTAGTGAGATTTTTTCTGGATCTAGGGCCTAACTTTCTTGAAATTCTATGTAAATTGTTATATTTATATTGTTTTAATTCTTTTTGACTTGTCTCATGATGCTAATAAATAAGCTGTGTTGATCTTTTTGCTCGACTTAATCAATGGGCATGAGTTAAAGAAATTAAGTGAAAGAATAAAAAGAATTGTATCCAAAACCTGAATACTGAGCACAAATCTATCCTTGAGAAGCATATGCCCCTTGCAGGTATAGATCATGTTAATCCTACTCACCCACCACTAGTGAAACATGCCTTATCTCTATTGTATATATATATATATCATTCCAATTAAGGAGGAATCAACCTTTTCCTTTGGTAAAAGCTAAATCAATTTTTAAAGTAATATTAAAGAGAAAGCATCTTTAATGCTTTCTTTTAAATTATCTTCTTACTTTATCTATAATGGTTTGGAAATGTATTATAAACAAGTTGATCCAATCTACTTTATGTTATGACCAAGGTTAGAGGGGGTGAATAACTAATCGCTTTTTTCTACAAAATGTTAATACAACATAAAAATAAAACACAATAATTATTAAATAAAATAACAAGGAGCAAGAGGAGACAATTCTTTTACATGATCTGGCTATCCTTTGATTTGTAAGATGGATCACTACTTGAAGCACTTTTAATCTTCCTCTTTCTTTGAATTCTTCTAGATGTGGAGAAATCTCCTTACAAGCCTTTACACTCTCTTCTTACGAGTATGAGAATTTTGAGCACAAGAAAAGAAGAAAATATAGCACAATGAGAGCTTAGTCCAAGGAGAATTTGAGAGCAAGAATGTGAAGATTTGATAGTCTTTCCATGCCTCCAAACCATTGTTTATATAGAGTCTTTCTTTGCTTCAAGGTTAGTTATTGTTGGATCATTGAAAGCGATATGGAGGTGAATATCGCTTGTAAAATTTATCATCTTAAAATCTTTATTTTCAAGAGGATACAGTGGATATAAAAAGAATAATATAAGAAAGAAACATTTATTTTTTATTTGGTTTACAACCATTGACTGCTACTACAAGGCAATCGTGGATAGATTACAAGTGGGTAATTCATTATTTTTCTCCTTCTGAAAACCTTCTCAGAGGAGAAGAAAGTCCTCTTACAAATGATAAGGTACGGTAACAATTTTACTGCCCTTTTTAGAAATGAAAGTACAAGAGAAATTTAAAGCATAAAAGTGTTGGTGCAATCTTGCTCCAAATGATTTGGATTTTAATGTTTGGCTACAATGAGTTTAAGTTAGGCAATGCTGGTGATCTAACTTGTGTGGTTTGAGTCCACAGGAAAGTCCAGGAATGGAGTCTTGGCATTTGGTAAAATCTCGGAGGCATGACCTCTTGGCAAAGGATGAAGTCCCAAAGGCGAGGCCTCTTGGCAAAGAATGAAGTCCTAGAGGCACGACCTTTTAGCAAGGAAGACTTAGCACGATGAAGCTGAGGGAAACGTCTCAAGCTAGTGCAAGGAAGGGCATGAGGTTTGTGGAAAACGTTTGAATGCTTGCGTCAAGGCTAAGGGCTGAAGAAGAAGCTAGAAAGGGAGTTTCAGCTTGATCAGTCGACTGGCACTGTTGATGCAGTCGACTGGTGGTTGATCAGAAGCACACAGAGAGGTTTCAGATGGATCAGCCGACTGACACTGTTCACTAGTTGACTGGCGACCAAACAAAAAAATCAGTCGAGTCAATCAGTCGACTGGCATCAGTCGACTGATAGACTACCGTTGGGGTGACAGCTGGCTAATTAAATACAGATTAAAGAGCCGTTGAAGCTCATCAGTTGACTGACCCTTGGAGCAGTCAACTGATATATGAAAATACATAAAAATAGAAGTCGACGTCGAAGAAATACACAGTTCATTTTTCTCATCTTTTTGGCAAAACTCTGACTCTGTAAAAACTTTCTTCTTCTTCCTCAAACTTCACTTATATCTTGTGAAAGGAAGAGACTGATTGTGTGAGGGTTTCTCTGCCTTCAAAGTGTTCTTTGAAAAGGAGGATTTTCATAGTGGAAAAGATTGTCTGTGTGTGTGTGGATCCTTAGATTAGTCACCTCATAGAGGTGGATACCAAGTAAACAAACTGGGTTAGGGATTGTGCTTTCTTTTCATATTTTATTTTGCTTCCGCTAACAACTTTGCAGAAAAATTGAAGAATCGTTATTCACCCCCTCTAGCGAACGCATCGGTCCCAACAAAAAGTTATCAACAACGATAGATCGAAGAGGAGCATAGGATGTCGGAGAGCATAGCAGCGTAGAAACGTTGCTTTTGCACGAGACGAAGGTTTAAGGGGTAAGGAGTTGATGATTTGAAGATGGTCGTGCCTTCTTTTAAAGGACTTTTTTGATCGACTAATCTCCTAGTTCGGTCAACTGATTGTCTCAATAATTGGATCTAGATCCGGTCTATCAATCAACTGAACCCTTTTACTGATCTACCAAACTTGCCATATCAACAAACTGTCTTGATTCCACTGCTGATTTGGCTCTTCTGATTGCCTGAACAAGATTTTTCAGTCTCCTGAACCTCATCAAGTCTACTTCGTTGACTTATCTAAACGCAACATTAGCTATCCAAGGCCTATCTTTTTCCACGTTAGCATGACGAAGCTCATCTTGATCGAGCTTCTTGACATGTCAATATTCTGATCTTTATCCTTTGTCATGTCAATCATCCTAGACTTATCCTCATCCACATCAGATGCCACATCAAGTAGACGTATGCTTCAACAACCAAGTCATCATTTTGTGCCACGTCAATTTTCGATCGACTGAACCTCATTATTTGATCGATCAGACTTACTTTTTAGTCGCCCGAACCCTATAAAACTCGGTTAGCATAGAAAAGAATATGATATGAATTTATGCAATTTCTAATTTAGACAATTAACTAACAGTCTGATCTTAACTTCATAATCCCAGTAGGATACTTACAGTTCGTTTGGGAGGAGGTGAGGGAAAGAGAGATAAGGGGAAAGAGAATATAGACCCTTGTTTAGGATGGAGTGAGTTAAGGAGGGGAAGGGGAGAGAAGGGTAAGCTTTCCCCTTGCATGCCCATGAATCGATATAATTCCTTACACCCCAAATCGGGGTGTAAGGAAGGGGAAGGAAAATTTAAAAAATATTTATTTCAATTTTATCCTTATGTTAAAATATTAATTATTAAAATAACTAATTTATTAGGTTTTTGCACCATCGCTCCTCATCACATAACGCAGCCATCACAGGATCTTATCGCTCGCACTACTCGACGTCGACCTTTGTCATAAATTTCTCTGAAGATTCTGTATAAAAATATATGTAAAAATATTGATTTATCCTTTGTCTTACCAAAGTATACAGATTTTGTATTTTTCATATTTATTATATGTCTACTCATTATTTTTTAAATTTTTTATTTATTAAAGTCATAAATATTAATTTTTATTGGTCTCATGAGCTATATATATTTTTCACATATAGATTTATTTTAAAAAGTAAGGGTATTTTTATAATTTTATATATTTAACCTTCATTTCCTTTCCTTTCCTCCCAAACAAGGTAACACATGTTACATTAATAAACCTTCCTTTCCTCCCAAACAAGGAGAATATAAATACTTCTCTTCCCCTCCCTTCCCCTCCCGTTAATGAACCTCCCCTTACCCCATCCAAACAGGTCATTAGTTGGATCGACACCTAAGTTATCCTTAAAGAGGGAATGCCCTTATTTTTCATTCTTTCCAGAAAGACCTCTCCACTTCAAGAGCTTACCTTTAATTACCTTTTGCCAAACATCCAGTCTACTTGACCTGTTTGGGCTTCTTTTTCTTAACATTCGATTATTGACCCACTAGGATTTCCTTTGATTTGATATCTGATCCTCGCTGATCCATTGAGTCTATCCTACCAAATATCTAATTCAGTTGACCTATCTGGACTTAATGCTTAGGGGTGTAAACGAGTCAAACTGCTCACGAGCTATTCGAGTCTCCGTTTAAAAAAAATTCGTTTGAGTTCGTTCGATTAAGTTAACGAGCCGAGACAGGGGGGAGGCCGCGTCACCCGATGTTTCCACGACGGAGGAGAAAGGACCTGAAAAGGGGGGCACTGAACGCACGGATTAGCTGGGCGCCGGGGGATCCCGGCGTGGCCACTCCGACGCTCAAGTCAGACCGAGAGGAAATGCAAGTGTATCTGGAGAATTATTAGATGCCCGGAATGTCATACCTGAGGGGTTTATATAGGGCAAGGGGGAGCGATACCTTCGGATCTGGCTGTCTGTGATTGGAGGAGATGGCGGAATCTCAGGATCTAGTGCGTGACAGATTCTGCAGATCAGACGGCTCCTCTGTGTATCTTATCTCGTTTGAAGGGTTGTGATTGTACTGGACCAAGTAGTGAGATTTGGTATCTAAGTTGCCCCCTTCGGATAAGTTTTGTGAAGAAGTCGTGACATCGATCCGTTAGTATCATCTCCGCGTCGAGAGTGACCGATATGTACGGTTGAGATGCGCTGATGCAAAGTGTTCTCAACCGTGTAGATGAGATGGGCTGGGCCCATTCCGATTTCTTTATGTGCTTCGTGACGGAGGAGATCAATAGGGAGTCCTTGCTTCGAGGTAGGCACAAGATGCTGCAACCAGGTTATAAGGTCGGCATACGATGCGACAACCAAGCTATGAGGTCGGCCTGCGATGCAACGATCTGGTCATGAGGTCGGCTTATGATGCGGCAACCAAGTCATGAGATCGGCCCCTGATGCGGCGACCAAGCTATGAGGTCGGCATGCGATGCGACGATCGGGTCATGCGGTCGACTTAGAACCTTGAGCTCTGAAGGACTTTGACGGGCATATTGGTCCTTCTTTCCGAACTGGCTGGCAGGTAGGCCTGGGTGTTTTATATGTTGTGGAGCTTGAAGGGTGATGATAGATGGGATATATGATCCGATAGCGAGGTCGGATTATGCGACCAAGCTATGAGGAGTTCAGCTAGGTGCGCCGGGCTCAGTTACGGACTTAGGTTATGTATTGGTCTTTTGATGGGGTAGTCTGCCGATAGTTGTAAAGGGCCTGGGCTCGAGGATCGTAGTAAGCAGAAATTGTGACCTGACAATGAGGTCGGTTCGTAGAGTATGCGTAGGACGTTAACCCCAGCTGTGGGGGGCTCATATGTGGTACTGAGGTAGGTGCCGACTTCGAGGCTAGGTGGGCCATGGGTAGCTCTTCTCATGCGAGCAGGTTGGGGCAGTTAGCAGGACTTCTCGGCCGCGATACTGGGGTGGTGACTCCTCTGCCTAGGACCTGAGTTTAAACCCGCCCTCTTCTCCTCTTAGGGGGGTCGGATTCTTCTTATTGGACGCCACGTCCTTACCACGTGTCCTCTGAGGGACCCCTTTATCCTACGTGTTTGCCCACGTCATTCCATCCGGATCACAAGCCTCCCGACCTAGTTTAGTCGAAGGAGACGTAGTTCGACTGACTGAACTCGAGTTTGATTCGCTTCGCCTCTCTGTTCATTTGATCCCGATCAGTTACGATTATTGCGTTCGTTTAATTTTCTTTATTGGTCTCGGCGTCCAGCGGCCTAGATTGGCCACCTTTCGTTTTGCCGATTGCTTTGGTTTATTTATCAACGGTCAGGATTGTTCGACCGTTCGGCTTAAACCCCTAACCTTTCATCGTCTTCTCTACTTGCCGCTTCGAGCCCTAACTCCGGCGTATTTCCGCTTTCTGCTTCTGCATCATTCCTGTTCGCGCTTCTTTTGTTCCCCTGATTTCCTCACCTTCGACCATGTCTGCTTCTTCTCGTAAGTCTACTATCTGAGTTAGTCGTGTTTCATTTTGTTTTGTTGCCAAACCCTAGGGTCTCGTTCTTTTACCTTTCCTTCCGCGTCGATCGGCTTCTTCTTCGCTTCCTTATTGTTTCCTTGTGTTTCTTCATCTATTCTGCTGCTCTACTCTCCCTGCACTCCTTTGTTTCATGGGAACCCTAGTCCCTTGGTATGAGGCCGAGACCTCTTTGTTGCGCTCCGAAGATGATGCGGTGCTTCTTCGGGATCGCTACGGTATCCCTAGCGACCATCTGATTAGGGTGCCTGCCCCCCTTCAGCGACCAAATGATCCTCCTCCGGGCTATGTCACCTTCTTCCAAGGGCAGTTGGAGGCGGGTTTGCGTTTTCCCCTTTCCCACCTCTTCCAAGACCTAGCCAATTATTTCCGCTTTTCCTTGTCCCAATTGGCTCCGAACTCCTATCGTTTGCTGTGTGGTACCTTTATCATTTTTCAAGTTTACAACATCCCCTTCGATTCCCAGCTTCTTCATCAGTTTGTCCACCCTAAGAAGGGTGAGCCCGGGGTCATATATTTCTCCGCCAGGTCGGGTGTCAAGTTCTTAGCTGGGTGTTCCGATTCCCAAAAGGGGTGGAAACGGAAATTCTTTTATGTTAAACCTCCGACTCCCTATGCCTGGCCTACTTCATGGGAACCCCTTATGCCTCCTCCACCCACTCTCAAAAGATATTATAATCAATTTTCGATCTATCATTGATATCCTAGCATCTAGCTCATTTGTTTTATGTATCTCAATACACATCACAAGGTATTCCTATGGTTTTTGTTAGATGTGTGATTTCTCCCTACTCTAAGGGATCATGTCTATCTGGGCATTCTTAATTTGATTATCCTATCTAAATTTTAAATAATATTTTTTTGTCCTTAATTGCAATAATTAATTTGATATTAGCATATCATGCAAAAAGCATGCAATACATGTGTCAATTTTGCAAGATATAGGTTGAATAGAAAAACCATTTTAAATTAGTTAATTTAGTGAGTGACTAGGATGTTTCCGATTTAGTAGAATTCATAGTTTTTCAAAATGTGCTCTAGGAAAATTCCAAAGTTGTTGCAAGTCACACACGAACTTTTTTGGTGGGCACAATCCTTAGATAGAACCTTTCTTAGACATGCATAATTCCAAAATTTCTTATCTAAACTAACCAAAACCCTTTCTAAATCTTGGTTCAAATTAGATTATAGGAGTGGATGCGAGTCCTAATATTACATGACGTGTATAAGCATATATCAATAATAAATATGTACGACAGGACAAGTATTATGACAGCCAAAATATGCCAAGTATTTAATCGTCAAATTCTAATAATGTGTCAAATACACTTTAGTAAAAAAATCAAGTTCTATTTAGCCCTAGCGGCTCAGCACGGTCGGCAATAATGTGTCAAATACACACAATTTGATGCACTGCATGTAACTCCTCAAATGTGCCAAACCTCAATTTTGACACATTTTTCCTTCTTTTAGAGTAACGAAGTCTCTAAGTATTATATAGAGTGTCAACTTTTTATGATTGGGTTAACTAGCATTGTAATCATAGTTGACACGTTCTATATTCATTTAGTGTAAAGTGATCATACTTTTGGGAATCCAATACCTATTTGAGCTTCTTGAGTTTATTAAATATTCACTAGGGATAACCTCCTTAGAACTCATCTAATGACCCTCCTAGACCTTTTAGTCATGATGTTCTCATCAAGATCAAACCTAAGGATGGTTTCCTTTGTTACCTTAATATTATTTCTAGACTTGGTTCCATAGTCAAATGGAACCCTATTGTATGTTAGAATAGTGTCATTTGACTTAGACTTAGATTTGTAACTCAAGCCTTCCTTGTCCTAGGATTGGTTATGTTTTATTGACTTTGGGTTTGTGCCTTAGTTTTATTTTTTATTTTTGTAAGGATCTTTTCTAATTTATTAATTTTTATTCTCAAATTTTGATTTTATTTTTTCAAAATCCTAATTTTAGAATTTTCACTTACAATATTTTTATCATTTAATTTTTTAACATTAATATTTTTATTATTTATATTGGCGTATTAATTTTAGGAGTATCAATTTTAATATGTTTATTGTAAGAATCACTAAAATCATAAAATCCTTTCTAATTTATTAGCATGCTTTCATAGAAATATGATCATTGTAAATTGCAAGAAAGCTAGATAATATCTCCAATTTTACCTTAGGAGCTCTCTTTTGATCATTGTTCCTTCCTTGCTTGTCCATAGATCTCTTACTTGGACACTGGTTTGTAGTGACCCTTCTCCTTTTGGAGGTTTGAAGGCCACCTAGAGGGTAAGACCAATCATGAAAATTTATCTATAAGAAAGTTTCAAACCTTGATTTCCATTGGTTGAAGCCACCTAATCTAAAAGGTGGTGGCATTCTAGTGTCGTAGTTGAGTCCATCTTCAAATTCCATCTTCTAGTCATTGTTCTCCCTCGGTGATTAGTCCAATTAAGAGTCGACTTCACTCTAATGTCACTTATAGAAAGAGGGGGGTTAGTTTGCACAATAGAAATTTATATACAAAATAAGTGCATGAAAGAAACAATGGACACACTAATTTAAGGAGAACACATAGGTATTTGATAGTCAGGGTCTAATGGAGTACAGTAGTGGATGGTATGAGACATCCAAAGGACTAGAAAGGATGATGAGTATCAGAGATAATGAGAAGTTTGATCGAAGAGTACTCCTATGAAGCAAGAATGACATTGGGGAGTGAGCAGAGTGATTCGATACATCTGAGGGATAAGTTGTGAGGAAGAATACTTAGGTAAGATAGTGAGCTAAGTTGAGTGAATTGTACTCGGGATGAGGGTAGAAGCTCAACATAGGTGGACCTAGTCGTGGTTGACTTGAGTTAGAGTTTTGAGCCACTGGAATTGGGTTTCGAGTGACTAGAACTCCAAGCGACTAGATATGATCTGGACGACGTATGCACTGTGTACTTATCTATTGAACAGTTTTGAGATCTGAACAATTTAAGTAGTTTGGGTGACTAGAAGGATATCAAGGTGACTAAAAGCACACTTGGTGCATAGATCTAGACAAGTCAATCAAAGATTTGAATTGACTAGGTGTCTAAGTGACTAGAGATAGTCATGGCGATTAAAGGGGTGCCATATCAACCAAATTGGATAAAGGGTGAGATAAGGCCAGTTTATCAACAGATACATAAAAGGGAACTAATTAGCAATGGTTTATGCATTCAGTCTTAGGATTGCCTACTCTAGACCCAGAGCAACGAAGAAAAAAAAAGATAGACGATTAATAAGAGCACTGATCATGACTCATGATGCTTCTACAAAGAAGAATGATAGTGAAAAAATCAGCCAAAAGTCCACCAGCCAAAAGGAATCATTCATGCGTCTATAAAAGGAAGAAAAAAGGTTAAAAAGGGCAGCACTGTCAGGACCAACTGGTAAACAACAATTGAAAGTGCTTTTACATCATCCTGCAAAATCCAACTTCACTGTGGAAGAGGTACTTGTTTCCTATTTTTCTGCAGAGGATGACTTGAGCTTCATGAAGCGCACTAAGGAAGCTCCAAAACCCAAGTGCATCTTTCAGCATGATCCTATGAGGGAAGAAAGATGGCTTGATTGGGAGAAAAAGATTGGTCACACACAAATTTGGCTTGCTCAGGAGGATTGTCTAATCACTAAGGTGCAAACTTTGGACTTAAATACTTATACAATACTGCCTCCTCCATTGTGAGCATCAGCAATTGAATGAAGCACAACTAGATTGCTTCTTCCTCTGCCCAAGCCATGCCAAAAGATGAGCCTTTGTTACTTCATTCAAGTTGCCAAAGCCGCTAAGCAAGCTCCTTTTATCCTCTTCTTGCTCCACCCTCAATTCTTTCCCCTCCTCCTCTTTGGAACGGCCCGCACCAACCAAAACCCTCTCTTCTTATTCTTTCCCATCCTCCTCACTGCAACAGGCACAGACTAAGGAAACATAACAGAGAAAATGTATGCGTGTGCAAGCGAGAGAAAAGAGAAGAGTGATCGGTACGCAGTTGATTTCAAGTAGGTGGAGGGAGGCCGGAGAAATCCTGCAGCTCGCCGCCGTCGACCACAGCCGCCCAAACAACCAGCAAGTTCATCGCCGCCACCAGCAGAATAAGGAAACATATGATGCCTATCCTTACCTTCGTCCAAAACGCTGAATCCCACTTTGCATCTCCCTCGCACCTCGCGTCTTCGATCGCCTCCAGCAGAGCGCCGAGAAGCATCTCCGATCGGCCCTTAACCTCCGCCGACTCCATCAGTTCGCGCAGAGCCTTCCGCAGGCGATCCACCAACCCATCCTCCGGTCCGATCTCCAGCTCGTCCACCGCCCTCATGATGGTTTTGGAGGATACTTGAGATCCTTCATCCTTCGATTCGATCAGCAAGGGAGGAGAAAGTTGCACATTGCAAAACAGGGAAATCGGCGAGCAAAACTAACTTCGAGACAGATTTAGGGACCCGAGCTCACCTCCGTTGGGTCTTCGACATTGCTGCTCGATTCTGGGGGAAAATCCAACAGATCTCCGTATTCGGTGGGGGTTTCTTCCAGGACCGCGGAGAAGGGGAAGCTCAAGCGTCTAGGGACGACCTACGGCGACCAAAGGCGGGTGAAGGAGATCGTCCATGACGTCAAACAAGCTCACCTTCCTCTTCCTCTCCGTGGACATTACGAGCTCCTGCTCCGCCAATCAAAACCAGAAAGTGACCGAAAGACCGACAACCACTCCGATCGCCTCAGACAGAGATCGAGAGTCCCGCAGCAGCGAGCTTAGGGTTTTCAAAGGGAAACTCTAGAATTTGGGGAATCTTTTAATGTAATTTAGCGACGAATCTGGGATTCGTTGCAGATTTGGCGACGAATACTAGATTCGTCGCAGATTTGGCAACGAATCCTAGATTCGTCGCTGATTTGGCGATGAAAATCAAATTCGTTGCAGATTTTGCGACGAATCAAGAAATTCGTCGCAAAATACTTCCCCTTTGGCGCCAAGAAACTATTCTATTTTTTGTTAAAAATATTTTTATTTAGCGACAGAAAAATAAAATTCCGTCGCTAATTAACGACGGGAATTTAATTCCGTCTCTAATTTAGCGACGGAAAAATAAAATTCCATCGCTAATTTAGGAACGAATTAGGAATTCGTCGCAGATTTGGCAACGAATCCTAGATTCGTTGCTGATTTGGCGACGAAATTCAAATTCGTTGCAGATTTTGCGACGAATCAAGAAATTCGTTGCAGATTTTGCGACGAATCAAGAAATTCGTCGCAAAATACTTCGCAAAATACTTTAGCGCCAAGAAACTATTCTATTTTTTGTTAAAAATATTTTTATTTAGCGACAGAAAAATAAAATTCCGTCGCTAATTAACGACGGGATTTTAATTCCGTCTCTAATTTAGCGACGGAAAAATAAAATTCCATCGCTAATTTAGGAACGAATTAGGAATTCGTCGCAGATTTGGCAACGAATCCTAGATTCGTCGCTGATTTGGCGACGAAAATCAAATTCGTTGCAGATTTTGCGACGAATCAAAAAATTCGTTGCAGATTTTGCGACGAATCAAGAAATTCGTCGCAAAATACTTCCCCTTTAGCGCCAAGAAACTATTCTATTTTTTGTTAAAAATATTTTTATTTAGCGACAGAAAAATAAAATTCCGTCGCTAATTAACGACGGGATTTTAATTCCGTCTCTAATTTAGCGACGGAAAAATAAAATTTCATCGCTAATTTAGGAACGAATCAGGAATTCGGCGCATATTTGGCGACGAATCCTAGATTCGTCGCCAAATCGGCGACGAATTTATGGGATTCGTCGCCAAATCGATGGGTCACGGAGTCACGTCAGAACCAGCAATCGCGCGGGGAAGGAAAAAATCATGAAATTTGGCAACGAATATGAATTCGTCGCTAAATTCGTCGCCAAATCTGCGACGAAATCATATTCGTCGCAGAATCGCCAATTGGCAACGAATCTAACATTCGTCGCCAAATCTGCGACGAATTTAGCGACGAATATAAATTCGTCGCAGATTTGGCGACGAATGTTAGATTCGTTGCCAATTGGCGACGAATTTGGCGACAAAAATTAGGTTATCGCAAAGTTTGCAACTAAACTATATTCGTCGCAAATGTCATTGCAAACTGGCGACGAAAATAAATTTCGTTGCAAAATTTATCGCAAATTTGCAACGAAAAATTTTCGTCGCAAATTTTCGTTGCTAATTCCTTGTTTTTTTGTAGTGAAGAGAAATGAAGTCCGGTTAGACCAGACAAAGGCAAAACGATGGATTTCATCTTATGAAGATGAAATAAACAAAATCGAAGGTGATTTGATTGTTGAATCAAACGATTTGATTTTGAATCAAAATTGAACCAACTTAGTTTGGTTCATGATAGAAGATATTTTGGTAAAATAGAAGCAATGACGGGCTTCGTCTTGAGAAGATGAAATGAACAAAACTTATTTAGGTCAAATCGAATGTCGTTTGATTACTGAATCAAACGTTTTTGGTTGTGTACCAAAATGAACCAAATCAAACCCAGTTCAAGTTGAACCAAACCAGATTTGAACCCCGGTTTAAGAAAAACCCTAAATCGGTTCACTCCTTCTCCCCGGTTCATCTCCTTCCCTCGCTCATTCGTGATCGGCGCGATTCTCCTCCGACTACCTCATGCATAAAAGAGGAAGGGATCCACCGCCAGCTGTCGCACGAGCAAAATAGGAAGGAGATCACGATCGCATCTCCTCCGTTTGGCCGCTTCACATGCAAAGAAGGCAGGAGATAAGATCTTCTCCTTCGATCGGTTGGCGTGTGAGGAAGGAAGGAGATCCCAGTCGTGATTAGGGTTCGTGTTCTCCCTCCTTAAAAGGGGGTCACTAACTGCCAAAAGAGGGGATTCGAAGCTTGAGCGTCGCTGGTCCTTTTCTCCTTCACTGCAATCAGGATCGGCACCAGAGTCTGCCACCGCCGGAACTGCTTCTTCTCCTCCCGGTTGAAGCTTCTCTGCTCGTGGCCTACCACCGAGGGAAGGGTTCTTGAACCCTTCTTCGAATCAGCTTTCCCTACTCACGCCAGAGCCTGAAGCTTCTACTGGATGGTCTTGCCACCGCCGGACTGCACCACCGGACCGATTTGCTAGAGTTGCTGCCAGGACATGGAGCTATTGTTGGGACGTTGAGTTGCTGCAAGTCGACCTTGCCGAAAGCTTAGATGCTTCAGAGACTTCCATCATCACCGGAAAGGTTCTGGTCTTGTGCCTTCATAACTTCATCAGAAATCGGATTATCGATGATAGTTAGAAAGCCCCGAAAATGAATTCAATGTGTGTTGTTGTGCATTCTCGATATTAGAGTTTTCTCTCGTATCGACCGTTGTTGTTCAACGGTTAGTACCATAATCAACGACACGACTTGAGGCTTGAGAAGCTGTCTAGATAAGAACATGGCATGGATCACCGATAGAGGCAGACTTCGACGAAGTCGCTTGGTTCTTGTCATTTTTGCTGAGCGGCAAACGTCAGGTATACATAGAATAAGTTGTTATTCTAAAATTTTAATTTCTCAGCTATGCTATGTATGTGTTGTATCTTGCATGCGTATGTTGCAGGTGTTATAACAGTTTAGATTCTATTATTATTTTCTTCCACTGTGCACGTTTTTGAAATACATAAACACGCGCAACGCATTGGGCCGATTCCAACACTAGTCAGTGGGACTAGGCAAGGAAGTCCTGATTGGAGGGACTAGACAAGAAGACTTGACAGATCGAGAGCATCAGGCAGGAAGCTTTGGGGTTGAGGACACCAAGCGGAAGTCTAGATAAGGTGAGGACTAGAGGTCTAGAGGAAGTCCCGATGGTTAAGATCAACTGAGCAAAAGTTCAAACAGGTCGGGTAGACTAAGGTTTAACATCAGGTAAACTCTTTCGAGTAAAGTAGTGAGGACGCACTCTCGAAAAAAGAGAAATAGGAATCGATCCAACTTGAGATTTCATAGGAGATCAAAAATTGACACCAGACAATTGGAAAGTTATTGATCTTACCCATTATCTATAGTGCTTGTGCTAACTCTGTGATGTAGGAACTCAAAATGAAAGCTGATCAGAATCCATGATTTCAGGCGCTCGAATGGTGGTCCGGGTGCCCAGAATGGTCCAGGCGCTCAAAAAGACAAATTTCAATGAGCAAGCTGAGTTGGCACACATGAAGTGGTCGGTACATGTTAGCTTCCAAGCACCCAAAAGGTATCCAGGCTCCTGGAAAGGCATAAAGTTTGATGCAGATAAATCTTCGGTCAGATCCTGCCATGTTAACACTCTAGGTGCCTGAAGGTGGATAATTCACTAAAGAAGCAGATCAGATTGGCCTCGTTAGAGGTGCCTAGAATTGGATCCTGGCGTCCGGATCACTCTATAAAAGTAGGGTTTGACCAAAGCTGAAATAGAAACTTCTTCCTCGATTCTCCAAGTGCTACTCTGCGAATCCAAGTCTCCGAGATGGCATGCTCAAGCTTCAACAATACAACGATACCGTGAAACTGCTATGAGCTTAGACGAGTTTAGCCTTTGGTAATGCCTTATTAGTTGCTATTTTTCCTTTACGTTTCTTTTGTGCACTTAATCTCTAAAGGGTCGGTAGGTTTGTTATTGAACCCTATTATTGTAAAGAAATGAACCTTCTTCTCATTCGAGAAGAAAGGGAATAGTGATTGTCTAATGCAAGTGATCAAAGTAACTGCAGGCCTTGAAGTAGTAGCGGTCAAATTGACTGTGAGCCTTGAAATAGTAGCCAAGCGGTTGCGAACCAAGTAAAATAACTATATTTTTTATTGATGTGTTTTATTTCCATTGTAACGATTTAAATTCAAACGATTTTTGAACGCGTATAAAGTGCATTATTCACTCCCCTCTAGTACTTTTTCAATCCAACATACATATGTATTATAATGCCACTCATATTATATAAGACTTATGAATTTAATTAAAGTATGTTTTTGCTTATTTTCTTATGAATTCAATTAAAGTATATATATACTTGTATTATTTTTGATGTGATGACAAAATGTTTCTTTGAAAAGATATTAAAGACAATTACAATATTGATCAAAGTTGTTGGGTTGTGTCTGACTTGTAACTGTCATGTTTCGATCATATTAATTCAACTAAAGATGATGACTTAATAATTTCAATGTTTAGTGTGCAATTATGGTTATTGTTGAATTTTTAAATTGTAAGTTACAGAGTGTTAGATTATTTATTAATAACCTATTATGGCTTATGTAAATTATAGAATTGACTTTAATATTAAAAGGGCCTAATGTGATGATTGTTTGGCCGAAGATAATTAAAGTCATGGGGTTCTATTTTACATAGAATCCCTCTTCTCTTGCTTTTAAACATAGTTGTTATAAAAGTTATTCAGTATTAAAAGTTATCTAAAAAGTAATTATTGAGAGTTATATTACAATAACTCTTGCATAAATGATAAGGATAACTTTTAAACGTAAATAACTTCTATAACTTCCACAAAGAAGTTGTATAAAGGTTACACTTTCACATCAAAGATACAAGAAAAAGAGAAAAGCCATTACTGCATTATGGATCCGGGTATTCCTTCTTTGATTCCTTGGCATTAGATCAAATTGTGAAATTTGTTATATCCAACATCCTTCTTCATATCGATGTAGTTTCTCCCTTTGCAATTAATGTATTGTATGAAAACTACAATCATGGTTTTTCTAACACCTTCATCTTCCAAGTGCAAGAAATCTCGCACAACTTTAGTGGTTCAAAGTGAAGTTTGGTCGTTCCTTTGTTGGCACATCTTGCTTCGTTACTAATTATTGAGGATTGATCATTGAAGATATATGTCAAAGTATTGGGGATGGGGCGAAATAACTTCTAAGCGTGCAAATGTGTTCTCATGTTCATATGTTTCTTTCTTAAGTTATAGCTCCTCGATCGTATTCAACTGCTTCAATATGTTGAACTTGTAAAAATGTGTTCCTTTGTCTATTTTCTTCTTTTAATGAATTTCTTAAAATTTCATTTTCTTTATACACCTTCATCATGATCACCCATACATCGAAATTCAACATAAAGAGTGTCTCCATCCTCATCTTCTAATATCCATGTTGATTCCGTCGTCAGAGAGGGAGGATGTGTGGGGTTGTGTTCATAATTGTCGATTACAAATTCGAGGATGTTAAATCTTCAAATATAGAGAGCTTTGCTTGATAGTGATTGTAGGTTAGTATTTATTGAATGTAATATAAGCTTCATTGCTCTACTTTTAAACCTCGAGCTCTAATTCCAACTATAGGACTGTGTATATGACCGATTAAAAGGGGGTGAAGCCCAATTATCAAAGAATCCTTGCACACATATAAACTCAAATACAAGGGTTAGTAGCAAAATGTGTGTGTGATGATTAGGGCATTGAAATCAAAGTGAAATAAAAATATGGATGAAAATAACATGCATTAACAATAATATTTAATATTGATTAGAGCCTTACTCCTTCAGCGAAAAATAAAATCTGTCATCCCAACGATCCTACACAATCAACCCCACTACATCTCACTCCTACTCAAATAGTCAAATTCACTAAACCATCCTTTGCATGAGACAAATGAATAAAATTATAATTGTTCACTATTTAGTTAGCAAAAATAATGTATTTCAATCGAATGATATTGATTCAATCGACTGATCTACTCGATTAAATCAACAGATAGATGTATTCAATTAAGTCAATTGATAGTAGTTAGTTAATTAACTTAGGTTAGGTGACTTTAAAAAAAAATCAAGTCAATTGATTGGAGTTTTTATTTTGTTAATCTAGTCAAGTCTATGACTAAAATATTTCATAAAGCCCCTCTAACAACTTATGAACTCTATAAAGTGAAAGACTTCAACAACAAGCCTTAGCTAACTTGTCCACCATCCAACAATTCATACATTTATGTGCCTAAAAATAAATTTAAAATTATATCGATGTAATACAACATGAAAAAAAATATAAATAAAAAACCGTCTTAATTATTAGAATCATCAAAAGATGCTGTAAATCATCAAAAATACACTCCTTAATAAGTTAAAACAATGCTCCAATATATTTCTTATTATAATAAAAGTATCTTTATTTCAATACTATTCTACATGCATAACAATGATATCATAATTACTAAAACGTGTTAAAATAAAATAGTTCAACTTATCAAAAATACTATATATAAAATATTTTTATATAAAAATTCTTTATTAAATTGATCAAAATTATTTAAATTTAATTAAAATAGTAAAAACATATTTAAGATCATCTTAAAATTAGTCACTAAAGATTTTGATAACTTTAAAGTGATACTAATAAATTTTAAATGAAATTGACTAAGTTGATAAATAATTTTTTTATATAAAAAATTTTTATATATAATGTTTTTGACGCAAGAAAAATTTTATTTTATATATTATAACAACACATAGTAATATATATTCCGTGGCAGCTGTAATAATATTAAAATAAAAATATTTTAGATATAAAAAATATGATAAAATAATTTTTAAAAATAGAGAGTGTTTTTTTTTTTGATGATTCTATTAGAAGATTTTGGCCCATTTATATGTTTTTGGGTCTTAGCTACTCATATGAGTATCTCCTTAATTTAATCCTCCATCCCACCCATCCCACGGCTCCATCCAACCCTTGTTCTCCATTCAACTGTAAAAGATGGAATCCATCACGATTATATGTGAAGAGGTAAATCGAAAAATTACAGTTTCACGATACAGGATGGTATTATCTGATTTCCTTACACAGTCGGTCCTACGACCATCTATGAAGTTGATCAAGACACAAGAAGATATTACCTGACTTCATCAAAATTCAAACCTAAATCTACGCGTCATAACCAACTCAGTTTTCAGTTATACCCGGGGCAGACCCTAAACCCTTGTTCGAGTCATGTGGCCGGCATAACATTCAAATGAATTAACATGGCACCTTGCAGCTCCAAGCTCTTATTGGTGAATGGAGTCCCGATCGCCGGCGACGTTCCCCCCGTCGCCACCTTCCTGCAGTCCACTCCCGGTACTTCACTTGCCTCCTTCCTTATGCCAATTGTATGAGTATTGATGTTTCCCCTTTCTCGCCTTCTTCCTCACCCTCGCAGGCGCTTATACCACGGCCCGGACTTATGGCGGCGCCTCCCTCGTCCTCTTCTTGGAACGCCATATCCGCCGCCTCGTCCACTCCGCCCGCCTCCTCTCCCAGTGCCGACCCAGCCTCTTTGCCGCCGGATCAGTCCCCGCCGTCTTCCCACTCATCGATTCCGTTCCGCATCGGGTCCACGACTCGCTTGAAGTTGGCCTCCGCCTCGCTCTACGAGACCGAGATCGCTCTGGGAGCACGGACGAACTGGCCATCACGGCCTTGGTCCGGGGCCGTTGCGACTCTGATGGCCTGGATGTGCTCCTCCATGTAGGATTCTTCATTCCGTCCCCATTTGGTGCTTTTGGAGCGCGACTGGCGGTCGCTGGTCCAGGGAGGGATTTGGCAGAGGCCAAATACACAGACTGGGTGCGGTGAGGAGCCAGTTACTATACTCGATACATCCATTTTCGATCGAACAACTAGTGTTTCAGCTTTCTTTCAGCTTATTTTTTGTTTACGATGTTGCATGCTCTTGTCTGATGCCAGGGTAAGGCAGGGCCTGGAGAAGATGAGGCCTCCATCAGTGACGGAGCTCTTGTTGACGAATGATGGTGATAGCATCCTAGAAGGAACCGTGACCAACTTCTTTGTTGTTCGTAGAAAGGTGAGCGCTAATTCTCTAGACCATATCTACTTAGATATTTGCTTTGATTTGATAAGTGCTGTACTCTTGATGCCTTATTTTGATAAAAGGTTTTCAATAATTTGTTGACGTGATTTTTTTTTTGGTTGGTACAAGTAGATGTTGCAAGAACTGAAACCAAAATTAGATTATAGCCTTACTGATGGTTGTTAAAAGGGTTCAATTATATTTGCATTACAATTTTTCTGAGTCGAATACTTTCTAATAAGAAGATTGATATGAATTGATTTGTTAATTCATCAATTTTACCTTCTCTGAAAACTTAACTGAAAGCTGTTTTCTATTCATTATACATCTCTACATATATTCATGAATTCCATAAATAGTTACGTACATGCGTGTGCACATATATCTTGGTCAAATAAAAGCCAAATAGTTACTGTAATATGCAATGTTATTTACCTAACTGATAGCGGTTTACAAAGGTTAAATTCATTTTAATTGTGGAGAAAAACTTTAGGCCTTGCTTGGGGGAAATCTTTGGCTCTCAACATTGCTAGTGCTATTATTGGATCCACACCCAATCTTGTCATTTTCAATGAAAAGAAAAAAATTGAAAAATAAAAGTAGATTTCAATTTTCAAACCTTAAAAGGTTTATATATACTTTTGGTAGATGAAAATAAAAATCAATCTTAAAATTGAAAATTACAAAATGTTATTTGGTTGTAGAGAATATTGTAAATTCATATATTTCAATAGCACATTCATGATAAATAAATCAAAAACATTCTATTTAATATAATATACCTTTCACTTTTTAACAACACTACCAACTATTTCATTATATTCCTTAAAATGATACCGCAATATAGACACCCTTCACTCCAATATCCCTTTTTCAAAGAAACCTTGGCGAGTTATGTGCTTACTCATTTCTAGTTCTACATGCTTAATGTCACTTAATAACCCTACCACCCCAATGCTTTAACGTCCTTCATTAGATACATGGTCTGCAATGAAGCAGGTCCTTTTTAAACATTTGGCAAGAACTTGAGAATCAACAACCCAAAACCCAATAAACTTCTCCAAACAAAATTGTAACCCAGCTTTGATTGAAATTAGCTCCCCATGCACCACAGAAGAGGCTCTGCTCATTACAGCCACAACAACTAAAGGTATCACCACCACACCTCAATAGCTACATTTGTTAATCTGATACCCATGCTACATCACAGAATACCTACAAGCAATCTACCAACATCTGATAAATCAGTCCCCTAAACTTCCTGTACACATAATTACAAGTACCAGAAAGCCTGCAAAACTCTTGCACATTATTCTCACTGAACAAGCTTATTTGTAGAAGAGCACTGCACCTCATTATGTTTTCTGCTATTCCTATCCTTCAAAATATGTTCTAGACCAACTCTAATCAGAGACTTCATAAATGCTGCAACTTCTTTACCAAGACCAACTCCCTCCTCAAGCATTCTTATCATTCCACCATCCCCTTAAATTAGAACATACACCTCTTTAACCTCTCAAATGAGTCTATCTCACAGATCCACAACAAATGGACAGTTAAAGATTAGATGGCTGTGACCATACACCTTCCACAGTTGAAACAAGATGGTTTGACACTCCAAGTATAGTAATTGGCACCTTGTACACAATGTAAATTGCCTCTGAAGTAAGGTTTAAAATTTCGAGTTGTGCCGAGGTTTCGGTCCGGGACCGGAATGATACGGTTTCGGTACCGTATTATACTGTGCCGATATAGTTTTGATATTTTTAAAATATAAATTATATTAATTAAAAATAAAAAATTTAATCTAAATATTTAAAAATAATAATAATTATAATAATAAAATAATTATATATATTAAATTAATAAGATAATTTTATTAGATTTTAATTAAACATATTTAAATTATCTTAATCATAGTTAGGAGTTGATTAAAATGATTAACTTAAGTATTTATTAAACCTAAGTTAAACTCTTTGCCCGACTTCGACGTTGTTTCGCGTGACCACGAGAACGAGTGGCTCGTGCGACTGTGAGCATGCGCGACGCCTCTGGAGGTGTCACCGGGCTCGGGTGATACCTGTGGAGGCGTTGCCGGGCTCGAGTGACGGCTCCGGTCACCCAGTCGTACAAGAATGCACGGCTTGCGCGACTGCGAGCATGCACGGTTGGCACGACTCTTCCAGAGGCATCGTTGAGCTTAAGCGACGCCTTCGGAGGCGTTGCCGGGCTCGGGTGATGGCTCTGGTCGCCTATCCTGTTCGATGTAGTTCCACGTGACTGCGAGAATGCATGGCCCGCGCGACTGTGAGCACGCGTGGCCTGTATGACGCTTCCGGAGGCGTTGTCGGGCCCAGGCGACGTCTTCGTATCGTGTTCATGTCGGAACCACCTGTGCCGGTGCAGGCTTGCTGGCGGAATGGGATGTTTCGCCTGTATAAGGCGAAACGGGTCAAGATTTTAATCCATGCTCTGAAGTAATAACATCAATCCAGGTGACCTACAATTCTAGAATTGCATTCTGAATGCTCCTATAAGCTTAGAAAGGAGACTTAGCTAAAATATTCAAATGCCAAGGATGAGGCACCCTATGCTTTCCTCTCAGGATGTTATATAGCAAACACTCTTCATATTGAGAACTGGAAGAATTCTCTTATCATTCATGGTGTACTTTAGCAGCCTAACATCCTTCACTTCATTACCCCCCATAACTTTCCTAGTGATGATAACCTCCTACTTATCAAGCTAAAAGACCTGTCTATATCACCATTCCCCCAAAAAAGAAGCTTTCTACAAAGCATAAAGATCCTCAATCAGTCACTTGGCCAGTAACTAAAGGGTGCATTGGAATGGAAGAAACATGGTCGGTAAACTTGGCTGATCCTAATATAGATGGACCGAGTTGGATCAGGATCAACAGTAGCTGATCCAATTCCAGCCTATATCTTGGAGAGTTTATTGAGAACCTTTCAAATGTTAATTAAAATAATAGAAAGTAAATTAGAATTTAAAAGAAATTGATCGAATCAAAGGAAAATTGAAAGGCATCAGCCAATTCTACCGATCCAAGGCTCAAATGATGCACCATTGTTTGCTAGGACACTAGTGGGCATTGGAGCTGGATTACTGAAGGGGTTGGTTTGCTGAGGAGTTGGTGATTAAAAGACAAAAATCTTTAAAGGAAGAGGCATGGAGGAGACTTGCTATGGCGCTTATGTTAGCTTGTGTTTGCCTTCCGTTGCGACTCTTGGAAGGGGATGCCTTGTATGTAGGAGGTTAGAAGGTAAATAATAAACTATAACACTTAATAAGTTAATTAATAATAAATACTAAATATATAGTTATTAATAGTTTAGTAAGAAATTAATTGTAGTATTTTAAAATTGTAAAAAATATTTTTATATTATTTTTTTCATTAATGTAATATTCATGTTAGTTTGATTTTTATAATCTTAATTTAAAAATTTAATTAAATTAATTATATCAGATTTAAATCATACAAATCAAAATGAATTAATTTAAATCATATTTTAATTAAATTAATTTGATTCTAGTTAAATTTAATCAATTAATTACATTAAATCAGAAAATTAGTTAATTAAAAAATTAATTAACTTAATTGCAATAAAATTAATTTAAATTAAAGTACTTAAACTGAATTAATTTAAATAAAATTTTAGATCTGATATTTTAATTAAATAAGTTTATCAGATTTTATTTTAATTAATTTGATTCTAATTAAAATAATGAAAATTTAGTTAGTTATTTTAATTAAATTTATTGAGAGTAATCTTAACCAAATAATTAGAGTAATTCAATTAATTTTGATTAATTATGGGTGAACGTCAAAAGAGCACCCCTTGTTTTTGTTATCATCAATACGGCATTCTATGTTGAAAAAATATCAAAATTGTGCCTTATGTTAAATTTTCTTCTCAAATTACATTTTTTATTTAATCTATCAAGCACTATTGTAGCAATTTTGGCTAAAATTGCTACAATGTGTAGCAGATTTGACCACATTGTTTCTAGTACTCCATGTTGGAGCAGTTTTGGCCGAAACTACTTTAACTGCCCGCTCTACATTGTAGCACTTTTAATCAAGTTGGAGCAATTTTTACTAGTGTTAAAACAATTTTGATCTTCTATACCGTTGGAGCAGTTTCGACGAGCATTGGAGCACTTTTAATCAAAACTGCTTCATGTTGTAACAGTTTTTCCAAAACTATTACGATAATATTAGAGCATTTTTACCAAGTTTGAGCAATTTTAATCAAATTGTAGCAATTTTGACTAAGTTGGAATGGTTTTAACCAATGTTGGAGGTGTTAGAGCAGATTTGATTGTTTCAAAACAGTTTTGACTAGTGTTGAAGCAATTTTAACCAATACAACCTTTTCAATTTAAGGCTTGACATCCTGTCAAGATCCAAAGTCTTAACTTATTGACAAAATCATCTCTAATCCACAACGCTGGAGTAATTTGATAATATTGGAGCAATTTTAACTAATGTTGGAATACTTTTGACCAAAGTTGGAGCAATTTTGACTACATTGAAGCTGCTTTGACTCGGTGTCGGAGCATTTTTTATTAGTATTAGAGCAAATTTGACATAATATTTACCAACACAATCTTTTTCACTAAGGCTTAACATCCCATCAAGATTCAAAGTTTTAACTCAGACAGAATCATCCCTAATCCACAACATTTAGTCCAATTGTGGTTGCTCCATCATGTAGACAATGCTTTTCAACAGTTTTGCATCTCTAAGATTAGGTCCACTTTGATACCAATTGTCACAAGTTGCTCGAAAGAACTTATGCAGGTGTTTTACTCAATTAAGAAAGCAAATGTTAAAAAAAAAGAATGCAGCATATATGAGAAACTAAGATGGATGTGTGACATTATGAGGAAAGACATTATAAAAATAGTGCTATATGAGAATAATTAGGTGTATTTCTAAGGGAGAATTAGATGAGAGAAAATAAGTTGAATTGATATGGATATGTTCAAAGGTTATTGGATTATATAATTGGATGAGTTAAATTGATTGAAGGTGTAATGGGCAATGAGTCTCAAAGTCATAGCCTAATGTAATGAAAAATAATTTTATTGATTTGTAATAGTTATATACTTCAATGGAGAGATAAGATCCATGTACACTATTTGACATAGTTGGCACTTATAATTTTTTTTGGATAAGTAAAAGTGGTATAACATGTGTCAAAATGCATAAAATGAGTCTTTAGGGACTTCTCATGTTTGATTAAGTCTCAGATCAGAGTAGATACCTAAAGATCTGTATACATGTATTTGCACACTCTTGAAAATTCTCTTTATATCGAGTTGGCCCTCATTAAAAAAACTGCGATTTCGGGCCCTCCATACATAATGCATCATAGATGACAAGGTAAGGTAGTGAGCCTTTGTCAATGTCCAACTCCCATGATAATGTCGCCCGAAGGCTCTCATCTTCCACTGATAGGTGGACATCTCCTGACACATATGAAGTCAGTTTCTGATCCTCCACCACAGCTTCGCAATAGGGGGGGGGCATCTGAAAATAGATTCTCTTGTATCTTCATCACCTGCCCACAAAAAGTGCATTGATGGTTCTCCAGAAAATCCTATCGATCTCTAATGGGAATTCGCTTCTGCGCCAACATCCAGAAAATGACTACATCACTCGGCTATAAGTAGGTCTTCCACACTATCCTGGCCCACAACTTCTCGGGACTAGGCCGTTTGAAGAAGTCGTATGCCTGGGTCACCCCATTGTCTTGTGTAAACTAAGCTGCCAGCATCTGTCTAACATCCGCAGGTGACCCAACAACCAAGAATATGGGAGCGTGTATCTGCAGCAGTCGTTTGATCAAAGGGGAATTTGAGTGGGCTGCTTGCTAGACTCAAATGTTATCAAGATAACTTAATAAATCTTATTCCATAATTACAAGATATAAGGCCCTATTTATAGTTAGAGTTTAGGGACCTATTCTAGGAAAAATCTATAAAAAATAACAAATATTTATAACCAATACTCCCCCTCAAGTTGGAGCATAGATATTAATCATGCCCAACTTGTTACAAAGATAATCAACTCGGATCCCATTTAAAGCTTTTGTGAAGATGTCCCCCAATTGTTCTCCAGTTTTTACATATCCTGTAGTGATCAAGCCTTGTTGAATTTTCTCACGAACAAAATGACAATCAATTTCAATGTGCTTAGTCCGCTCATGGAACACGGGATTCGATGCAATGTGAATAGCAGCTTGATTATCACACCATAATTTTGCTGGTATTGAAATTTTGAGTCCTACTTCAGTCAACAGTTGATATATCCACATTATTTCACATACAGACTGTGTCATAGCCCTGTATTCTGATTCTGCACTGGATCGTGACACAACCTTTTGCTTTTTACTCTTCCATGATACTAAATTTCCTCCAACAAAGATACAATAACCTGAAGTAGACCTCCTATCCATTTTAGAACCTGCCCAATCTGCATCTGAAAAACATTCAATATGAGTGTGCCCATGATTTTTATATACAATACCTCGTCCGGGTGCGCCCTTCAAATAACACAAAATTTGTTCTAATGCTGCCCAATGATGAACCGTTGGAGATGACATATACTGACTAACAACACTAACCGAATATGCAATATCTGGACGAGTCAAGGTAAGATAATTCAACTTTCCAACCAACCTTCGATATCTCTCTGGATGTTCAAATAATTCTCCATCTGCTGTAAGATCCACGTTCTGAGTTATTGGAGTACTACAAGGTTTTGCCCCTAACTTTCCCGTCTCAGTTAATAAGTCGAGAACATATTTCCTCTGAGATAGAAATATACCATTTTTACTCCTCATTACTTCAACACCTAAGAAATACTTTAGCACCCCTAAATCTTTTGTATGAAATTGAGTGAGAATAAAAGATTTGAGAGATGAAATTCCCGTAGTATCACTACCAGTAATCACAATATCATCCACATACACAACTAACAGAATAATACCAGCTCCTGACTGCTTGTAGAACACAGAATGATCAGACTTGCTTTTCTTCATACCAAACTTTTCAATAACCTGACTAAATTTTCCAAACCAAGCACGAGGACTTTGTTTCAAACCATACAAAGTCTTTCGAAGACGACAAACTCGCCCCATCTCCCCCTGAGCAACGAAACCAGGAGGTTGCTCCATATATACCTCCTCTTGAAGATTACCATGAAGAAAAGCATTCTTGATATCAAGTTGATGTAAAGGCCAATGATGAGTAGCAGCAAGAGAAATAAATAATCGAACAGATGTCAACTTTGCAACAGGAGAAAAAGTATCAGAATAATCCACACCATATGTTTGAGCATAACCCTTAGCAACAAGACGAGCTTTTAGTCTGGCAACTGACCCATCTGGATTGACTTTAACATTAAATATCCATTTGCATCCAATAGCTTGTTTTCCTGGAGGTAGATCAACCAAGTCCCAAGTATCATTATCATCCAAGGCTTTCATTTCCTCTATCATTGCATCTCTCCAACCATGATGAGATAAGGCCTCACGGACAGTTTTAGGAATAGAAATAGAGTCAAGTGAAGCAATAAAAGAACAGGAAGAGGACGACAAGCCATTATTAGAAACAAACGAAGAGATAGGATAAGTACACTGGCGTTTACCTTTTCGTAATGCAATAGGAAGATCATCATTCGGAATTGGATCTGATGACGAAGTAGTAGGTGCAGGACATGAATCAGGAGGTCGACGCCTGGAGTATATTTCAATAATAGGAGGCTTGACAAGAACCGGTTCTGAGACAGGTGTAGAGGATGTAACAGAATATACCAATAAATCATCATCTTCCTTTTGAGAAGTCGGGATATGTGAGGATGAGAAATAAGGTGTGTCTTCCATGAAAGTAACATCGATTGAAACAAGATATTTATTAATACTAGGACAATAACACCTATAACCCTTTTGAAGACGAGGATAACCAAGGAAAATACATTTCAAAGATTTGGGGTCTAATTTAGTGACTTGTGGACGGACATCCCGAACAAAACAAGTGCTACCAAATATCCTAGGATTAACAGGAAACAATGACTTGTTAGGAAACAAAATTTTATAAGGAATCTCACCATGAAGAACAGAGGAGGGCATACGGTTAATGAGAAAACATGCAGTAGAAACCGCGTCTGCCCAAAAAGACTTGGGAACATTCATTTGAAATAAAAGAGCTCGTGCTGTTTCAAGAAGGTGTCTATTCTTACGTTCAGCCACACCATTCTGGGATGGAGTATCAACACAAGAGGTTTCATGAAGTATACCATTCTGACTCATATAAGATTGAAATAGACTGGACGTATATTCTTTGGCATTGTCACTTCGTAAAGTACGGATGGACATATTGAACTGAGTTTTAATTTCCGCACAAAAAGCACAAAATAAAGAAAATAACTCAGAACGATTTTTCATTAAATATAACCAAGTTACACGAGAATAATCATCCACAAAAGTGACAAAATACCTAAAACCAGGTTTAGACAGAATAGGACAAGGACCCCAAATATCAGAATGAACTAACTCAAAAGGACTAATGGCACGTTTATTTATCCTTGGACTTGAACTAAGACGGTGATGTTTTGCAAACTGACATGACTCACAATTTAATGAAGACACGCTACTATATTGTGGACAGAGTTTCTTGAGCAATGGAAGAGATGGATGTCCTAACCTACAATGAGCGTCAAAAGGAGAATTCACACCTGAACAAACGAGAGATTTTGGGACAGATGAATCGAGAATGTAGAGACCTCTATTTTCATGTCCTTTACCAATAATTTTCTTCGTCAAAAGATCCTGAAATAAACAATGATCGGGAAAGAATGTGATGCAACAGTTAAGATTGCGAGTTAATTGACTAACAGAGAGCAAATTAAAGGATAAATTAGGTAAATGTAAGACAGAGGATAAGGAAAGCAAAGGAGTGGGATTGACAGTGCCAGACCCACGAACGCAAGATGAAGACCCATCAGCTAAGGTAACAATAGGAGTGTTGGATTTGTGTGTGAAAGTAGAAAAGAGATTAGAATTACCTGTCATATGATCCGTGGCACCAGAATCAATGACCCACTTAGAGGATGAGGAAAGAAGACATGTATTGTGGTTACCTGAATCAGCAATAGCAGTGATAGAGGAAGATGAAGACTTAAGTGATTCCTGATATTGAGAGAACTTGGCAAATTCTTCTGCAGAGACAAGCACCATATCCATCACGATAGAATGAAGTCCAAAGATATGCAACTCCAAAACACCGAACTTGGTGCTGTTGTGAGACGAAGAACGACAATGTTCCAAATTTCAAGAAAATGTCTGTATCTAGGTTCTGTATAAGTTTCTGGACTTCTGAATATTGTGGATCCCTTAAAACAGAATAATAATCTTGGATGCAGTGTCAACAAAGGTAACAACCAAAATTAGGAATATTTGTTGGCTCCACGATGGTTTCTTCGAAGAGATAGATGATTGCAGTGCAGTCTTCCTCCGGATATTCAGATCAAGCGAGAAACCTCAAGTATCATCAAGATAACCCGATAACTGCGCGCGCGCGAGAGAGAGAGAGAGAGAGAGAGAGAGAGAGAGAGAGAGAGAGAGGGGCGCGAAAAAATTGGCGCCGAAAACCCAACCTAACTTGTTGGCTCTAATACCATGTTATCAAGATAACTTAATAAATCTTATTCTATAATTACAAGATATAAGACCCTATTTATAGTTAGAGTTGAGGGCCTATTCTAGGAAAAATCTATAAAAAATAACAAATATTTATAACTAATAGGTTCCATGCTTGCAAGTCCTTGAATGCCAAGCCGCCCTCGTCCTTCGGTCGACATATTAGCCCACAACACTAGGGCTCTGTTTACTTCATACAATGGATGAGGAAAAGAAAGGAATCCCTAGAGAAAATAAATTCCTAGGGAAAGGGAACGGAATCTTTTCTCTCTTATATTTGTTTACTTTGATACAAGGAGGATGAATAAATCTCTTATATTTAAATTATTTATTTATATAAACAAAAAATTTAAATTATTTATTTACTAAAATACCCTCTTCCTCTTCCTCTATCCGCCGAAGCCTCTCCTCATCGCGGCCCCGTCCACGGCGTCCTGGTACACTTCCCCCGTCGGCAATAATACCCCTTCTCCGGTCGTGCTTCTTCTCCCTTTGTGCATCACCGATCTGCCTCCCCCACGCACGTCCACGTCGTCGCCGTCGGATCTTCGATTTCCCGCTCCATACGCTTCTCCCTCAACCGATCCGCCTCCCCTAGACGCTCTCTCGCCTCCTTTGAAAACCGATCCGCCCCGGCCCCAGCCCCGGCCTACCGCACTTGCCTCTGCTCACCCTCCACCCACCCTGGATCCTTCCGCTGCCACCTCCACAAGGGCCTCAATGGAAGGGGCGGATCCGCCGCCGCTGCCTCGCCGTCGAACAGGCTCAACGCAAGGCGGTCTGCGATGGTGAACTCGCTGGTCCGGATCAGGACGGTGGAGGGTGAGTGGGTGAAGCACGCGCTTGCTGCGATGGCGAACTCGCTGGTCCGGATCGGGACTGCGCAGGAGAAGTAGAGAGGAGCAGGACGAAGAGAGAGCAGTGAAGAGGAGAGGATATTTGTGTCTTTTGGTTTTCTATCCTTCGCTTTCCGTCCGATTTGGAGGAGATTGATTTTGGCCAAAAATTCATCCGCGGACGGATGAAATTTCCTTTCCTTCCTAAAAACTTTGAGAGGTAAACGAGGGATGCATGCATGCAAAGGAAATCTTTCCGCAGTTTCTCTTTCCGCACCTCCAAGTAAACTGGGCCTAGAGGGTGCTTGGATGCCCACATGAATGACCTGTAGATGCTATAAATGCGATCAATGATACCCTAAGATAATGACATGATGGATAACCAACAGCACTTTATGCTTTGAAGCACAGATGTGATAAGCTACTCCTTGCCCATATGGGACAATGTCTTCTGTGGCCAAGCATTGATCCGTTAGATCAGAGAGTCTAGTAGGGGACTATAGTTAGATAGCCGGAGACGCTTAGTAGCAAATGGGATCCTAAGATATATGAAAGGCGTAGTACCCTCCTGAAAACCAGTTATGGAAAGAAGCCTTTGATGTGTCGTGTCATCACCTCCTGCCAAGTAGATGCTTGACTTTAGCCTATTAACTTGAAGTCCTGCAGTCTCCCCAAAATCCTCTAAACAGGTGGTCAGAGTCCCAACTGATGCAATATCACCGTGGTTGAAAAGAAGCAGATTGTCAGCATAAGCCAGGTGGGCTAGTCTGAGGTGGACACACTTTGGGTGGAAGCTAAATCCAGGTTGAGATGTGCTCTGCTGCAGCTATTCCCAAAGATCTCAATACAAATGCCAAAGAGATAGGGGGATAGTGGGTCGCCTTGCCTCAACCCTTTGGCTCCTCGAAAGTGTCCAAAAGTCCCTTCATTGATGGCCAATGAGAAAGAGGTGGTAGTCACACACTTTTTTTACAATAAATTGCTTCGGAAAATTCAGCCCGAGGAGAGCTTCATGTAGAAAAGACTAGTGCATTGAATCAAACGCCTTTTGGAGGTCAATCTTCATGATGCATCTTGGTGAAATGCACTTCCAACCATATTTCTTAAAATGCTCCTGTACTAGATGAATATTATCAGTAATAAGCCTTCCCTGCACAAAAGTTGCTTGGGACTGATGAAGAATATGATCTAAGATGTCCGAAATCTTGGCGGCCAACAACTTTATAGAATACAGTACAATATGAAATGGGTTGATAGTTCATCACCTTACTTGCATGGGCTTTGGGAACAAGTGCAATGAGGGTGTGATTCCATTGGCGAAGTAATCGTCCTCTATGAAAGAACTCCATAACAGCAGCCACAAAATCTGCACTCACAATATCCCATAAAGAACTCCATAACAGCAGGCACAAAATCTGCACTCACTATATCCCATGCATGTTTGAAGAACTTCGAGCCATGCCTATCTGATCCGGGTGCCATTTGATCACCTATATCGAACAGCGCCTTCTTGATTTTATCAGCGGTTGGCAAGCGGAGGAGTTGTGTATGCTTTTTAGAATGAAGGAGCTGGCCATACTGCAGGTTCTGTAGTAGTAGTGCTGTCTGGCCTGATGTGGTGCCCAATTGGTTCTGAAAATGTGCAGTAAAGACTTGTACGACCTCCTCAAATGATATGGTAAGGCTCCCATCAAGCTTCTCTAGTAGAATGAAGGAGCTGTGTATGCTGTTTAGAATGAAGGAGCTGGCCATACTGCAGGTTCTGTAGTAGTAGTGCTGTCTGGCCTGATGTGGTGCCCAATTGGTTCTGAAAATGTGCAGTAAAGACTTGTACGACCTCCTCAAATGATATGGTAAGGCTCCCATCAAGCTTCTCTACTGCTGTGATTTCATTTCACCGGTTGTTCCTCTTAACTAGTGCATGGAAGAAGGATGAGATCCGGTCAACCTGCTTGAAGTAGCCCACCTTAGCACATTGCAAACAGAAGCTATGTTCTGCTGCGTTAAGGTGCGCTGCTGCCTTCTGAAGTTCTTTGTAGTTAGCAGCCATGTTACCATCTGCTAGGCCTGCAACCTGCACCTCTTCTAGCCGCTGACAGGCTGCTGCTGCCTTCTCTGAAATATGCTGAAAGTGCTTGGCATTGAGCTGCTTCAAATCTGTTTTCAGCAACCAAAGAATCTGCCTCATTTGGAACTGGGCTGTACCATGGTTAACCTGCTGCCTATATGCTGTCCATTTACTTTCAACAAGCTGTGGAAACAGGTTGTGCTTTGCCCACATGTTAAAGAACTTGAAGGGTTGTGGGATACGCATGCCAACATCCAAAACTGAGACTAGACAAGCTGAATGATCTGAGAGGCAGCTCGGAGGAGTGAATTCAGCGAAACTGCGTAGTTCAGCCTCTAGCCAATCTTTGTTGATAAGTGCTTGATCCAATTTGCTGCAAATGTGTCCATTAGTTCATGTATAATGGCAGCCGGTATACGTCAAATCTTCCAAGCCTGCGGACACCACAAATTGTTGAAAATCCGAGGTGCAATATCGAGTGACCGGAAGTCCTTGTTTATCATCCGGCATCAAATAGGAGTTGAAATCCCCTATAACCAACCATGGTAGCCCCATTTCAGCAGCAAGGCATAGCAAACCTTCCCACAACGTCCGTCCGACCAAGGATAGCTGCCCATACACAAAAATGACAGTGAACAGTTTGTTGGACAGCTTACAAGTTACATGGCAGTGAACAAACTGTGCATTCCATTCATGTATCACTAAATCTACTTTGTGATCATCCCACACCAATAGAATCTGACTACGTTCCACTTGGTTTGGTTGTTGTTCTACCTGAAGATGCTGGAGATGCTGACATTTCAATTTCTGAAAACCATCAGTCAGGAACTTCATTTCCGGTACACCTAACATCCCCAACTTTTGTCTTCGAAAGAGGTTCTCCACCACCTTCTACTTGAGGCCTTTGCTGTGGCCTCGGATGTTCCACAAGCTGATCTTCATATTGCCTGAGACGGCATCAGCCGTCCAGTACTGCTGCCTTTCTTTCACATCTTAACAGTAGTGGCAGTTACAATCTGTTTATCAGTCTTTACCGTACAAGAATTGGTGCCAACTGCCTCCTTGGTGTTGCCGGCAGCATCTACCTGGTGGCTCCAGGGCTTGGGGTTGCATCCTTGCTGTGAATTCCAGTTCGATATGTTTTCTGAGTCTGATCTGGAGTTGGCAGCGCTGTGACAATCTGTTTCTGGACTGCAACATTCTGATTTTGAACAGCAGGAGCTAGAATCTATTTCTGTGTTTGTGCAGTAGGATCAGCAGGGTACAGGCACTTGCTCCACTTGAACTTCACTCGATCTGATCTTACGAGTTGTTTTCCTGCTGGATTGCACTTGCCAAGCCTCAGCTCCATCATTTGTGGTGTCTACTGCCATAGGATCAGGATGGCACACTGGTTGTTTGCCCGTGCCATTAGCTGTAACAGCTTCTGCAGGCTCTGCAGCTTGCTGTTTACCAGCACCAATTATGGCTGCATCACCTGAACTCAGTAAACTAGGAGGGGCTGTCGAAGTACAAATGCCATTCCCTTGATTATTGCTGTTTCTGAGCAGTAGTGCCAGTACAGGTCTGCACATGCATTTGCTCTGCTGGAACGGCACTCGATCTGGTCTTACGATTGGTTTTCCTGCTGTATTGCACTGTCTCAGCCACTGCTCCGTCATTTATAGTGATGTCTGCAGGTGGATCAACCTGGCACGCTGGTTGTTTACCCGTTCCACAACCATACCAGCAGGTGCTGTTGCTTTCAGTGCTGGCAGTGCGCCAGCACTAAGTGTAACTGCGTCCCCAGAATTCTGTAAGCGAAGAGGATCAACCTGGCACACTGGTTGTTTTCCCGTTCCACTATCCATACCAGCAGGCTCTGTTGCTTTCTGTGACCAGCACTAGGTGTAACTGCATCCCCAGAATTCTGTAAGTGAAGAGGAGCTGCATAACTGTTCAATTCAGCTAATTGCTCGAGTGTGGGGATGGTAGCCAGAGGAGCAGCTTGACACACTGATCGTATGCCAGCGCCATTAGCTGTGTCAAGGCAGGAGAGTTCATCCATTTGCTGTGAGGCTGCACCAGACATCATGCTAGCTTCAGGGGCGGCTGCTTCTGTAGGTCGTGGTAAACAGGGAGGGGCTGCAGAGTGAAGTATCTCGGCTGACTGTTGTCCCTCCGCATTGGCTGTGGGCAATTGAGCACTGGCAATACCTCTTGATAGATCAGCAGTTTCCACAATCTGAGTGCCTGGCGGTGTCGTTGCTGGACTAGCAGTAGTTGGTGGGGCCTGTGGACTGGCACTTATATGACTTGATGATGATGAAACATGCTAAATGATTCTTTATTCTTTCTCCTTTACAATGAGTTGTTTTCATTCTTTAAGATCTGAGTGATTTGCTTTTAGTTTGATTTTAGCCACAAAACAAACTTATTTGGTATACACACACACACACACACACACACACACACACACACACACACACTTTTGGAAGGAATGACACCAGTTGATGGATTCTATATAATATATGATCATGATAAACACGATAGGTGAGGGCAGGATTTGATCCCCAAGACCTTAGCAAACAACTTCCATAGCCCTAGCTTGGACTTTTATACTTGTTCTTTTTTTTTCTTTTTGCTTTTTTAATATCATTCTTTTATTCTTATCCTGATAATACTTTATTTTATTCTTCAACTAGGTTGTACATGATTTCACAGAACCACCTCCAACTGAACAAGAACTATGTTCATTTGTAGTGCAAACAGCTCCAATTAGTGATGGGATACTTCCAGGAGTTATACGCCAGTTAGTGATTGAGTAAATTCTTGCTCCCTCATCTACCTTTTTATGTTGATTTGATGTAAACATTATATATGTTTGTTTTGGATGAACAAGTTTTATTATATCAAAACACATTCAGATTGAAGTCCTATATGAACCATGAGGCTGTGCTATTGGATGCTCTAACACAGTTGTCATGAAACAAACATGATGTTTTCTGCTTCCCATCTTTTACTCTTACCCATCTTCATCTTGATAGGCTTTTGAACATAGTATCAACCCACTATTTGGTGACTTAATCAAGGGTTTTCTCCAAAAATATGCTTTGTAATGAAGTAATAATCTAGCTGGTGCTTGATTTTGTCATTCATTTATATTTTTCAAGTCTATTAATTGGTGGTTCCTTTACTTAATACGCCATACATGAATTTCTCATTTAGTTTAATAAACAATAATCAACCTGGTAAACTTTTATGAGCTGTCTAGAGTTATTACAGGTTTTATTGATACAATTTAAGTAGCAGGAGCCATTATATTTGTCAGGTTATCTTGTTTAATGAATAGTTAATACTGGTTTAAAATGTAAGGTTAATTTCTCCTTGCTTTGTCTTACTTTTTGAAGAATGCAAAAATTTTTCATACTCATCAAAATCCTATGAGGGTTTGAACTGATTTTCATTTATATTTGATCCCATGATTTGCCAGCATCTTCCAAGTTCTCATATAGCACATTTCAATCTTAAAATTTCTGTAACAGTAGAAACTACAGTGCTGTGCCCATTGTGCAGGATTTGCTCTAGCATGAACATACCATTTGAGGAGGTTGCACCATCATGGTCTGAACATGCGCTTTGGCAAGAGGCCTTCATTACAAGTTGAGTCACAAAAAGTATCTCTTAATAATTTGATTTCACGTGCTTCTTCAGATTGCAAATGTGATTTGCTCGTCATGTTAGTATTTATTTATTTTCTATTCTCTTTACTCCTTGCCACCTTTTTTTACTTTCCCTCTTCTTTTTTTCCTCTTCTTTATCTCATCTTTATTTTGTTTAATACTTTCATTTATCCTCTCATGGTCTTTTGACTATTTATCTCTTTTAAGTTTCTCCTTCATATATTTACTTTTAAATGATGAACCAACCAAACTTTCTAACACTAAAATTACATAATTCATGTTTTTGTATAGCAACAACAAAACAATAATTAAGTCTTCTCCTACTAAATGAAGTCGGCGATATGGATCCTCTTGTACCATTGGGCTTTATCCCCTACTATATCATCATATATGTTTAAATAAATTTTATCGTTGCTAATCAAGTTTTCTTTGGTCTTCTTTGTTTAATGTGTGTATTTGTTATAGTTTCACATCGTCTTACTAGAGTATTTATTGGTCGTTTAAGTACGTGTTCGTACCATCTTAAATGCATCTTTGGAGTTTTTCTCATAGATGTAATTCCGACTTTACCTCGAATGTTCTCATTTCTTATCCTATCCATCCTTGTATGTCTACACATTCACTTTAACATCCTCATATCTTCAATTCTTATTTTCTATTCGTATACTCGAGTTATAGCCAAACATTCAGCTCTATATGACATAATAGATTAACTACTATTTTGTAGAACTTTCCTTTAAAATTTAGTGATACCTTATGATCACAAAAAACGCCTAACACTCACCTCCATTTCAACTATTCTGTTTGTCTTTTGCAAAAATGATCCTAAATATTTAAAGCTCTAAATTACAGGTAATTTGTCATCTTCAATCTCAATAATTGTCTTACTACATCTAATATTACTAAACATAAATTCTATATATTCTATTATTACTTTACTAAGTCTAAAACCTTTCACTTCTAATATATCCCGATAAGATTCAAGATTAACATTTACTCTTTCATGTGTCTCATTTAGTAAAACAATATCATCTACAAATGACATATATTGTGATAACGTGTCTTGGATCTGTCTAGTGAGTTCATCCATAATTAGTGTAGAAAGAGACTTAAAGTTAATCCTTGATGTAACTCTATCTTTATAGGAAATACTTCAGTTAATTCATCTAAAGTCTTTACTTTTGTTATTATAACCTCATACATATTTTAATTATTTTAATATATGCTATGCTAACACTACTTTTCTAGAATTTTTTATATAATTTTCCTTGGAACTTTGTCATAAACTTTTTCTAGGTCGACGAATACCATATGCAACTCTTACTTCTATTCAGATACTTTTCAATTAGTTGTTTGAGAAGATGTATAACTTCTACTATTGACTTTCCAAGCATGAATCCAAATTGATTTTCAATCACTATGATTTTCTTAGTCTTTTTTCTATCATTTTTTCTCAAAATTTTATGTTATGATTCATTAGCTTAATGCTCTTATAATTTGCATAATTTTGTACATTTCTTTTTTTTATATATAGGGGATCTGAGTACTTATCTTCTATTAATTATCATTTTTTTATTTTCAATATCAGTTTGAATAACTTCATAAGCATTCAATACTCTGCTTCCTTAGACATTTTTATACCTCTATCGAAATATCATTCAGTCCAACTACTTTTTCATTTTGCATCCCATTTAGAGTCTATTTTATTTTTGAAGTTTGAATTCTTTGATAAAAAATTAAATTTCTATACTTCTTTGCCCTACTTAAATCACATAAGTTAGTTAATCACCTAAACCTAAACCTTTGTTAAAAAGTTGATGAAAGTTCTCTTCCATCACTCTTATTTTTTCATCATTCACTAGTATTCTATTATATTCATCTTTAATGCATTTTATGTTGGTATAATCTCTTATTTTCATCTCTCTCACGGTATAATCTCTTATTTTCATCTCTCTCGCTTTAATTATTTTATAGATATCTTTTGCCCTTTCTTTTGTATTCAAGTGTTGATATAAGCGTTCGAAAGTTTCATTCTTAGTTTTACTCATCTCTTTCTTGGCCATTGTCTTGACCGTTGTATACTTTTTTAGTTTTCTTCGTTCTTACAAGTGTGTTTAAGTTGTTCGTTTATCTGTCACTTTAAGCCGGATACTTTTTTCATCCCACCATCAAGATTCTTTGTTTGGAAGTGAATGTCCTTTTGACTCACCGAGTATCAAATTTAATGCTATCTTATCTCATGTTATATTCGAGCTACTTTGTATTTTTCCTAATACTTGTGTTCTTACCCTTTCTTTAAAGATACTTTCCTTCTCATCCTTTAACTCCCATCATTTGATTCTAAGATCCATCCTTGTTTTTATTCTATCGATATTATGCTTGAGATACATATATAATACTACTAATCTATGTTGAGTAATTAAGTTTTCATTAGGGATGACCTTGCAAACTTTACAAAATTTTCTATTCTTCTTCTTGACCATAAGAAAATTTACGATTTATTGTTCCCACTTTTGAACATAACCAAATGTTTTTCTCTTTTGTTAAAAAACATATTAACTATTATTAGTTCATAGGCTATCAAAAAATTCAATATAATTTTCTTTTTTCATTTCTTATTCCAAAACCATAACCCCATGGATCCATCATATTCATCATTTCTTTCTCTATATTTCCATTTAGATTTTTTCCTATTAAAATCATTTTATTTAGGAGAATGTTTTTGTATACCTTATTTATGTCTTTCCAAAATTTATATTTGACATTTTCATTCAATCCTACTTAGATGCATTTATGCTAATTATATTAATAGTATCTTTCACCACCACTATCTTAAGAGTTATAATCCTATCTCCATTCCTAACTACTACTTTTAACAAACTATCTACAACAATACCTATTCAATTTTTTGTTTTACTTCTTCCTATATAATATAACTTAATATCTAAGTTTTCTATCATCTTTGCCGTGTCTTCTACCCATTTTGTCTTTTGTAAATATAAAATATTAATTCTTCTCCTAATTATTGTATCTACTAATTCCATTGCTTTATTAGCAAGCGTTCCTATGTTCCTATATTTCAATTCTAAGATAATTAGTATTCTATAATGTTTGTTCTTATCCAATCTATGATGTGAAAATTCTTACATATTTAATACTATGGAGATGTAATGGTCTTTGCTGAGACGTTGCAGTCGGATCCTATAACGTATTCCTTTTGAGGAATAACCTAGCATTAATACAATAGTTTGATGAATTTATTAAATTAAGAAATGAAATAACAAGGGACATCACGTGACCTTGCATATGCTCCTACGCTTCTCTAAAAGACCCCTTGCCGACATCGACAACATTCACCCCCTCTCCTAATGTTGTGTGCAGTCATGTCTTTGCAATAGTGTTCCTAGCAGACACCTCATGAGCACCCACATATCTACGCCCACATTAGATCACAATCGGAAGTCCTTAAGCCTTTTCCAATGCGATTCCTGATGCCACCTCATTTGCATGATACTCGACTCTTACCTCTTCCTGTGACATGCCTTTGCTTGAGCAAGCTGACTAAAATTTTATTCAACCGTATTTTGCTATTTTTAGGTCCTAGTCTGGAGTTTACTAATTTGTAAAATAACCTCAATCTTGATTAAAGAAGCTTGCCATAAGACTGTAGAGTGAGCAATACATGAGACATTATCTTTTGACCATTAGGCCCCTTACACCTCCTAATAGGGTTTCACCACAATTAGGAAAATCAACTAGCTCGACTTGCTCAGGAACTTTCATCTAGTGAGTCGAAACTAACAAATTAGGCCCTAGGAGATCTAAAGACTTATGGTGGCATATGTAAATTCAAGTCCTTACAAGGTCGTGGCATGCATACCAAACTTTACTTCTAAAATATGGCATATGTACCAAACATTACCATGTAGCATTTGGTCCCTATTGAAATGGGCCCATATGCTGCTAAAATATGGTGTAATGCCATTTCTATGAACACAACTCATGTTATCCTTACTCGATGTTAGCTTTATGATGTCTTTGTTACTCATTATGGAAGAAAGAATACCTATTTCTTTAGTCACTTTTGTGAAGAAGTTTCTGGTTGTATTTGACCAACCCAAACAATCCCAAACTTAAAATAAAAACTAACACCCTCGAAGCACCCTCTTTACCTTCTCAGGTAATTGCAATTTGAGAAAGAATGTAAGGAATCAAGGGCGATGATAGCTCTAGTGGCCTAAGTCCATAATACATCACTACGTAACCACCCTTAGAAATTAAACTGTTCTTAAATGGGTTCGAAGATATTTCTGAATAGTTACCAATGAGCTTCCACTTATGCACATGATACGACATACAATTAATTTGGTTCTGGGATCACAATTACTGAATTGACCACACTATTGTATGAACTCATTGGAATGTGTTGAAATAAATAAGTTGATGGGTTTTTTTAAAAGAGGCTTCATTAGGAAGAGGATGAGTTCTTGCACCGTCCTTGCCTTATTGACACCTAAAAAGATGATTGTTGGAGCATATGCTTTCATAGTTTTGTTGTCAAACAAAATCACTAAGTATAAGTTTTCTATAATTAAACTTGATGACCTGAGTGTATTGCTCCTCCAAAATTAACTTGCATAGTGAGTATCACCAAATTAAAATCAATGTTAGTGACAAGTGGAAACTGCTTTTAAGTCATACCCTTTAAACATTTGAACACTTTTAGTACTTCTATGAGAGCAATGAACCAAATTTCAAAGGAAATTCCTTGTAGTTTTTATTCTAATTTACAGTAAGACACATGATACCCGCTAACATATCCGTTCTATCCTTGACACTCTAGGACTAAACAGTTGTTTGTTAATCCAAAGAAGTGCTCTTTATAACCCTATGCCCTCTTCGTTGGGTTTATAATTATCGTAGATCTGCTGAAGGTATTTTGACAGACCTAGTGAAAATTAGGTAATTATAGATAGGTCCAAATCCCGTACCTTCTACAAACACTTCGTTAAGGACTGAAACCATTTTATCTTTTTTTAAAAACTATGTCTCGACATGTTTAAATCATTTAAAATGTCTTGTGATGATCTAGTCTAAGAGGAGGAACCCTAAGTCAATAAGGACATTTAATTGCATTTTTTTAGTGATCCCTAACACCTAATTCTTTGTTTGTATTCGCCTTGAACGCACTCCTAAAAACTCCTTAAAAAAATTTTCATGCTTGTTCATTTAATCCCTTGAAAATTGTAAGGAAACTTGTTTAAATGCATATGTTATTGAGTTAGTTATTAATTTAAATATGAGTTTATTTTTTTATATAGAGGATTTACTATCATACTAATGGACAATCAAGACCTTTTTGTTTGTTGATTTGCCTAAAGGTTACACCCCATAGTTTAGATTCTTGCACACCCATCCATGACACAGCTCACTCCTTGAATCAAATGCATTATGGATGCTAAAATGATGCTAGTTCCTCATGAAAGTAGCTAGGGGTACCTAGCTCATTGGAGAGGACTTTTTGAAAATTGATGAAGTTTGGATTACTAAGCATAAAGTTACACCTTGCTCTCAAGTTACTTAAAGAAATAGAACAATAGTTAACCAATCTACACAGGTGCCCTCACTGCGAATGTATATGAGATGCTGCACATCTTGATCTCCCTATTCAACAAAGTCAAATTCTTCTTAATAGGGGAGAATGATGTAGTTTAGAATTTTACTTTATTTCTTGTTTATAATTATTTGGAAGTTGTTAAAACTTTCAAGAGGACCAAGTTATATTTTTACAGAGAGCAAGATCTTATTTCAAAGTTATAGAAAGGGTTACGATCTATGTCAGGGCATTTTCAACTTAATAATATCTCCCTTCGATGAGTTCTTTTTCTTGTTGGTATGATTTGTTTGTGTTGTGTTAGTTGCCATAGGACTCAAAAAGCTTCTTGTGGTGCTCTAACATTTCCTTTCTTGCAAAGGAAGGAAATGTCTAGGGAAAGAAAGAGGCAGTTAAAAAGATTGTAAAATATTTTTTTTTCTAACCCTTTCTTTGGAGGGAAGGAAAGAGTGAAGGAAACTTACAATTGAAGCTCTATTTGTCAAAAACCAAAAAAATCATAATAAAAATAAATTTGTTTTAGAATTTTATAAGTTCAGATTTGAGCTCTATTACACTGGTAGACAATATAAAAGAAAACTGTTGAAAGAATTCCTCATTCTTTTCCCTCTCTTTAGCTTTTTTCCACTAAAGGCAACTGTGGAAGGTGCTCTTGGTCACTTTATTTCCTTCTTTTCCCTTCTCTCACATGAAACACATATTAGGTGTTGAAAATTGTGGCAAAACTCAGCAGATGCACAATGCACATGTAAGCAACAAAGCATCGTCATTTCTTGATAGAAATATATAAAAATTTAGGTGATCAGAGCATGGCTCAGTAGGGATGTGCAATCATCATTTTTGGTTGCAATATGCATCAATAACACATCCCTTGCAAGAATGCCTAAAAATTAGCTTGCACGCCGTTGATTAGCATTGTTGCTTACCGTTCTTAAAGAACCACCTAAGCATAGGGAGGGCAAAGGGAGGTCAGGTACATGGGGAGGTCGTTGAAAGCGATCATTTTGTTAGGATCAATGTGGCTAGATGGGGTGTTAATAGATGCAACCTATAATTTAAAATTCTTTTTATTTGCTTTTGCAAATGCAAAACTTAATTAATATGTTAACAACTAATATCAAAGATATTTAATGGAAAATATGACAATCAATGCCAACACAAGGCTATTTAACATGGTTTAGACTCAGGATCTTATTCCACGAGGTATGACTCTTAAGGTTAGTCATCCCTCAAAGTCCCCTAACACGAAATAAGTTGTCATTCAAGGAGGTGTAGAAATCTTGTACAAAAATATTTTTCTTTTACTTATGATATGAAAGTAAAACACTAAGAGAATAACAATTGTAAACAACAAAAAGAAACCCTTTAGAGCATGGATTAAAATGCGAAACATCTTTGTTCCGCCAGCATACCGGTATTTGCACAGGTGGTTTCGGCCGGAACACCATCAGGAGGCGTTGCCCGGGCCTGATGATGCCTTCGGAAGCATTGTGCGGGCCATGCGTGCTCACGGTCGTGCGGGCTGCGCATTCGTAGTTGTGTTGAACGACGTCGAACAGGATGGGTGATCGGAGCCATTGTTTGAACCCCGCGACGCCTCCGGAAGCGTCTCGTCGACTGCGTGTGCTCGCGGTCGCGCGGGCTGCGCGTTCTCGCGCGACATAGGCAACTGGAGCCGTTGCTCGAGCTCGACGACGCCTTTGTAAGCGTTGCGCGGGCCGTGCGTGCTCGTGGTCGCGCTGGCCACGCCTTCTCGCGGTCGCGCGGAACAACGTCGAAGCTGGGCGATGGGTTTAACTTAGGTTTTAATAAATACTTAAGTTAATAATTTTAATCAACTTGTAACTATGATTGAGATAATTTAAATAGGTTTAATTAAAACCTAATAAAATTATCCTATTAATTTAATATATATATATAATTATTTTATTATTATTATTATTATTAAATATTAAATTTTTTATTTTTAATTAATATATTTTATATTTAAAAAATATCGAAACTATATCAGCACAGTACGATATGGTATCGAAACTGTATCGTTTCGGTCCGGGATCGAAATCTCGACAAGGTTCAAAATTTTAAACCTTTCTTTAGAGACAATCTTCTTTAAGGTTGTTAAGAATACTTGTAAGCAATAAGAACAATGAGCACTTGTAAATGACATAAATTGTTGCATTTCGAAGTGGCCTCGCTCCTCTATTTATAGTTGCAATCTATAGTACTTTTGTCAACTCAAATTTACATGTTAGCCAACTGAAACACCAATTTTGGAATCTTATTCACAAGATTGCTTCTTCTCCAATCTACTCAAAGTCCATTCAGTTTACGCAAATCTTTATCAATGGATTCAAAGCAATATCAATTGACATAATTATTGACCTTTTTGTTTAACGATTGTGTCTTCAGTTGACTCACATTGATAATTAATTAGTTGACTTAAATTTTATCAGCCAATGCATTTGGATATTGCTCTGACTTCTTTTCTTGACGAGTGTATTTTCAGTCAACTCGATCAATATTCAATCAACTCAACTAGATAAACTTGTGACTTTTTCTCTTGTTGTCTATGTCTTCAATCAACTCAATCTATGATTAGTCAACTCACTTAGATAACCTCGTGACTTTTCATTGTTGCAACAATTCCAATCTACTTTGCCAAGTCAACTCAAATCTTGTTGCCATGAATCTTATTTAGCCAAGAGCAAGTCTTGAGTTTATTGACGACCACTTCAGTCGACATAATACAAAGACGCAAAACAGTCGAATGGGTAGTTGACTCTAACAACTTCAATTGACTAAATTATAATGCACTTGATTCAAGCCAAAACAGAAACAAATGTTTATTTTCACCAGTAGCCAGTCTATAGTTGACTTCTGAGTCGATTTGACTATTAAATTGACGTCAATTAGTTGAATATGCTCAACTTCGTACGTATTCATCGACTTCGACCTAGAGCGCCTTTTCTTTAGTCAAATCCACAAGTTGAAAAACTATTTCAAAACCAAACTGACATACGCTCGTTCTTTCATCTCACGTCTTTGTACTCCTCCCTCGAGTTCTTCTTGAGAAGCCTCTAGCCCTTAGAAGTTTTTAAAAAGCTTTTCAAGTTTGACTTGCCTTCGAGTCTTACTTGATCAGGGTCTTTGAGTCATCGAGCTAACATCTTTATAGATGTGTATCTTCCTTGACACTTGTCAAATCAAGAGCTACCTGCTCCACAATCAATTTCCTAGGAGTTTACTACGGAACTTCAATTTTTGGTAAAGAGCTCTTGAACTTTTTCTCTGCCAAATCTCCAATTACTTTGACTCATTTATAGTTTTTCATCTGTTAAATATTTAGTCACCTTGGCCCACTTAGTCTTTTCCAACCTATGTTAAATTCCTACACCTACATACTTGACATCCATTAGAATAATATAAATTAATCCTACTTAAACCTTTTGCTAACTTCATCAAAACCATTTATACTTGCGACATGATTGTACCAATAATCACCCCTTAATTTAAACCTTAGTTCTAAGGGGATGTTGCATCAGCACATCCAAAGGGAGAAAGGGGTTAGTGTCGGCCCAATGAAGTGGAAAAGGCTATTAGGCGGGTACAGTGCATGTGGAGGGAGGAGTGTGGGTAGGTTGTGAGAGGAGAGGAGGTTTTCCTCTCTTATATAGAAAGCCCTAGGTTTCTCAATTGAATTGAACTCCCACTTAGTCTAGTTCAACTCCAATTTAACTCAAAGGTGCATAATTTAATTGTGCCAGATCTAAATTCAATTCGAATCAAATCTCTTTTATGCTAAATTCCTCTCTTATGACCTAGAAATTATTTTTATTAAGCCACATAAGAAAAAAAATTCATTTAAGATATATCTATCAAACTATTTATTTAGTCATAGAAAAGAAAAAGAAATATGGTGGTGGAAGGAGTTAGAGAAATGGCTTTCTGGTTGATCAAAGAGAGGATCAACAAGTAACAAATTTGGTGGGTATACACTTCTAGGAGGAGCACAGGCATAGGCTATTTGCAAAGAGGACTCTGCTTGATCCTCCGACACTAGATTTCTTGCTATAGAAGGTTGCATTTGGGGTTAAGTGGGCCTAAGAAGGAAGGACTACTTAATTGCCTATTGGGTTTTGGAGTTAAAATGATAGGAAGCGGATCCTATTGATTCGAGAGAGGAAGAGATTGTGTAGTGGTAGGGTGGGGTGGGAGGCTAAGAATCTGCCTGATATACAGCAACAGAAGGGGGATGGTGTTAGTGGGCTGGACGATAGCACATTGTGGCAGCTGGTGTTTAAGAGGGACTCGTCAGTGGGCAATGCATAATGGATACCAGATCATCAATGGCATGAAGTGGAGACAAACTGGTATGTGAGAGCCACATTTAGGCAGTTTCATTATCAAGGAAGAAATTCGGATGAGAGGAAAAATTGCCTACTCGTATTAACTTTGGCTTTGATAACATTTGATTCAACACCGAGACAAACAAAACTCACAAAGGAAAAATGAAATTTTATTGGAATGAAAGATGAAATAACAAAAGGGATGGAGACCTCTTTAAAAGCACTAACCATGATCAATTCTCAGTAAAACATCATATTATTTAACTGATTCCTGCAATAACTTAATCAAACCTTTCAATAAATAAACAAATTCCTAATTTGTTATGCTAATTAAAAAAAAAAGTTTACCAACTTAAGTCTAGTTTTAATTGGAAAGCCTAATAATTTCATCACTTAACTTTGATAATTAAGTTTATTACTTGATAATTGTGTAGTTTGACATTATGTAGGTAAAGATGTTTAACTGGTTGATGTGTGTTCCAATGTATCTTTAAGGTAGTTTGAGGCTTGTACAACATGTTGAGACAATCCAGTTTCCAACTTCATCAAAGATATTGCACACGAGATCTTTTCAGGAATTTTCATGGGAAACAAAGCAGTTTCAAGTACGTGTGCTTTTTCTATTTGGAGATTTTCATCAGTAATTATAATTTGCTTCTTATCTTCTGGAGCATCTGATAATTTGTTTTCTTCAATTGTGTATCTGAAATCAGGGAATAGGGCATATCACTAGACAAATTCAGGTATTCAATTATTTGTTTATTGCATTGAATAATGTTTCTCTATGCTAAATAAAAAGCACAATATATACATTGCTCAAAAATGTTTATCTATTAAGCTCATGGTGGGATTTCTGAATTGTTTTGTCCTAAACAAGCATTTTATACTTGAATATAGTATATAACCTGTATACTAATATTATTCAAAATTCACCTCTGTTGTCATCTGACTCCACTAAAACCTTATGCAAATAATGCAAATTGCATAAATTTCATTTTATCGACAAACTGATTGCTTAGGATCTAAAATCTAGCCTAAATTGCAGGAATGGTTCACCAGGAGACCTTGTCATTGTCCTGATAATACTATCTTTTAAACAGATTATGGATATCTTATTGCTTAGATGCACTTGTGATGTCGCCACACCTCAGCTTTGTTATGCACTAAAATAGAAGTATTTGCAAATCTACTCAATCACTTGTTCTTGGTGACCATGACAATTATATGTGTGATTATAAAAATTAAAATGGATCAGGCTAAATGACTGGAAAACTAGACATTCTTGATCTGATTTGGTCCTATTACAGTATTAAATATGCAAATTAGGTGGATGAACGTTCAATTTTCACTATACTAAGAGAACCAATCAGTTTAATAGAATTCCGAATGGTTCTGCAATTCTCTTGAAAATGCCCAGCATGCCCACTTGTCTACTGTAAGAACTAGGTAAATAAGTCTTGTAAACTTTATCTTACTAGGTTATCTCCCACAACATTAAATGATCAACAGCAACAACTAAGCCTTATCCCACTAGGCGGTTTGGCTACAATATCAAATTATCAAAAGACATAAAATCCTCAAAAACTAAAGTCCTAACAGCCGCTAGCCTTCTGTGACTTGCCTTCCTGATCTATCTATCAACCTCTCGACCAATCACTGGCCATATACCTCCAATAGCCCTCCAACAACCCTAACAACTTGCCTACCCTTCGCCCTAAACCATGTTACATCATTGTGCTCAACTTGATGACATTTTATGTTTTTTATCTTGCCTTACCTTACAACCCATTGGCCGTGACTAGTGGACCACACCATGGAGTCGATATTGTGATCCAGATCTTATGTTCTTGCGATTTAAATTGAACTAAATGGCTTAAATCCCAAGTAACATCTAGGGTTAGAAACTTACAAACATAAGATTTGGTCTTTATCCCTACTTATTTTACACAAGATCCCAATATCAACCAATTTGATTTGATGGAATATTTAAATTCATTTAAATATTTTAAAGATAGACATTTACTATAACAATACTGCTAGTTAAAGAAATTTATTTTAATTATTGTTGTTATCATCCATTCTATATATTCGTATGCAAAGATAGAATCTTATTTCTTATATAGTTATTTATGCTTCATGATATTAGACCAATAATGTTTAGAAAGTTCATGGTAATATTATATAAAAAAAAATAATGAATATCATAGATTATAAATTGTCCATGCAATTGGGCCCTAAGTGATCGCGATCAATCATAGGTTTTGATGTTTGGGTAAAGGGTTTTAACTAGAATTTTAATGTGGTTCGCGCCAACTCCCAAGTTTCTATTCTACGACCTATAGTCCTTTGGTAGATTACTTTTGTAATCCTTTATACTTTCTGTTCCACGACAGCAAAGGTTTTACAAGTTGATTAAAGATAACACAGAGGGTTACAATAGAGTTTTTAGAGTTAACAACAAAGCACACAAAATGACAGAGTATTGACGTGAAAAATATTTTAATGTTGTTCTAATTCATGGTCTTTTGAACCCTTAAAATAGTTTCTTCAATGAAATGAAACTTTGATTCAATCTTGCTATGTTGATGCCCATTAGTCAATTGCTACGTACCAATAGTTGATTGGTTGTCTGATTCCATTGGATCATGATTATTTCTTAGGCGATTGCTTCATCTAAGCTTCACTAGTTGATTGGACCTTCACTAGTTGATTTGCTAGTCGACTAGTATGTTTGTGTTTGAGTCGACCACCTAGTCGGCTGAGGAACTCCTTTAGTAGACTACCTAGTCGACTGACGAACTCCTTCAGTCGACTAGTATATTGACTATTGCCAAGCTAATGACCGAATTTGCCTAGGTTGAGTCTACTCTCGCCCCATGCATACGGGTCACTCAACTTGTAACTCCCATGGAGTTTCACCATCTTAAGGTTTTTCTCCTTCAAGCTACTCATCCTTCGAATATACCGAGCTCTCAGCTCACTCCAAATGTCATATTTCATCTTTTCTTATGTAGTTTATTTCCTCGACTTAGTAATATTCCGATGCTCCTCGTCCTATAGTGCCTTAGTTGTCCACGCTATCCTTCTCCAAACTCCAATGGACCTCGTGCCATTGAGCCATCAAACACCAACTATGTTTTTGCCCAAGTCCTGAACGACTTTTCAAACATATCGAATATAATAATAAGCCTTATCTTATAATCTTTGCCATAACCATCAAAGCCGTGATAAATCTCAATCCTAAAAAAGGGTCAAATGTTCCATTAATCCTCTTTTGATGGTTGGGAATATATTTATGTTTGGTAAGAATCAATGAGGTATAAATGGAAGTAAGCACTCTAAATAGGTTCTGGCTGCACTCAAGCTGCCCCTTGAGTAGGATATACTAGGAAGAATAACCAAACTTAACCAAATTTCAAATTGCCCTTCCCCTTTGCCATTTATCAAAAACATAAGCATCCTTTACAATTTAAGAATGTCAACAATGAAACAAGATCAATAAAATGAAACTGATTTTTTTTAAGTTCTTAACCTACTTAAGGTATTGAACCAACCTAGTCGATTGGAATTTTGAAACTCTTGATTGAAACACAAAAAAGAGAAGGTTTGAAGTATCAAATTTCTAAAATATGTTGAAAAATTCTATAAATTTCATAACAACAACCACTATCAAATCTGTATCCCACTAAATGGGGTTGACTATATAAATCCTCCTATGCTATTGGGTTTGATGCCTACTATATACTCATAAATTTAAATAAAATTTATCGTATTTTGTCGTTGCCATCTAAGTTTTTTTTCATCTTTTTCTTTTTCGATTAATGTGTGTATTTGTTATGGTCTCACATTATCTAAATTGAAGTATTTATTTGTCGCTTAAATATATGTCCATACCATTTAAACACATTTCTTAGAGTTTTTGTTCAATAATAACAACACTGCCGATACTGACCTCTTGAGTTCTACTCTATTTGAACCATATTTACTTTAGTCAAATTATTGTCTGATTCTGACCTCTTTCAGCTAAAATCCCACATCTAAAACTCCATTTGCCTTTGATGTGAGCAAGCTTCATTATGCGGGTGGATTCACCTATAACATACTGATCTTAAATATGTTAAAATTAATAATTTTTTGTCTCTCCGATTATGTTCTTATTTTTATTTCAGTTATTATGGTGCATGAAAGGTATACATATCCTTTGTAGTTGCTTTTCTTGGATGGATCCACCCGATTTATCATAAATTTAGATATTTACTATTTGCAGTTCAAAAATGTGGTTATTAGTTTTCATTCTTAATGTTCTAGATAATAATTCCATTATATTTTGTTACAATGTGTAAATGACGTTTCACGGAGCTGTATTTTCTTGTAGAATGAAATAATCAATAGAGCAGCCGAAGAATCATTCAAGATAAACCAATATTCGTAAGAATGATTACCAAATCCAAATTATGGTCTCAGGTGAATATATAGACACTGACGTTACTGCCAAATGTTGCAAAGTTACGTGGCGTGTCCTAGACAAATTTGGAGATCGGAGATGATTATGGTTTTGTTTTGTTAAATTGCGTTTACATAGTTTTGTGTGAAGACATTTGTTTTCTTTATACTCAGTGCATAACAGAACCCTATATATGTATCCTAAAGGAGATCGTTTATAATCTTTGATTGGAATTTAGTCTGTGTAATTGCGATTTTACTTGCAAAATCTAGACTGATCTACCTAGAAAAAAATATATAAAATTGCATGTCTCTTACATGACTCATGTAAAATAAAAACTCAAGAAGCAATTTTATTTTGTGGTGAAAATGAGTATCAATATCTATAATTCTGTATTCATGTGATGCGTATTCATTTGCATATGATTCTGAGTTTTTAAACTGAGTTTGTTTCTTAACTTTTTCTTGATGCTTATTCATTTTTAGTCAATTTGCTTGCATAAGTTTTGACATGGTTGAATTTGTGTAATTTTTAACTTTTAAAATGGAACGAAGGTAATATGTTTTTACCTCGACAAGTGTGTTTACCATTTGATAGCTATTCGAATGAAGTTGGACATTCTAAGTGAAAACTTTCTTTAGGTAACAAGGGAAACTTGTTAGGGGTGATATGGTTTTTGTCTTAAGAAGGATGCTAAGTGTTTGGCTGATTACTTGAGCGGATCAAATGTTTTTTCTAACTTGACACATAATAATAAAATAGATAAAGGTGTAGATCATATTGGGAATGTTATGAATCTCTCATCGTAGGTGTTTGTTATGGTTCTCACCGACAATATATTTCTCTCTTATTTCTTCCTTAAAAAATAATAAATTTTAATTAGCCTCATTGATTATTTCTGAGGTGACCGGTCCGGTCTTACAGAAGTTTCCCATTGGCCAACAGGGTAAATCGGAAAGTGCACGCAGCGATCAGTCCAAACGCTCAGCATCTTTTGATTGCGTTCCTCATTTAGAGGAAATTTTTTACAAATACGTCGTGGTTGGGGATTGAACCGCAGATGCTTGGGTGACAACCTGAATGTCCTACCACGGTACCATTGTTTCAGGGACTTATTTCTCCCCTAAAGAGCTTGCTATGATGGGGCATCTTGGGGTTTGATGTGATTTATTTATTTATTATTATTATTACTCTTGATATTAATTAGGTCTTTGGATTGATCAATTTTTACTCGTGTCTACAAACATTTCTTCTATCTAATCTTCTTATATATATATATATATTTTATGCTTGGGTTGTGAATTATGTGAGTTAAATCTACAGATCCATAAAAAAAAAAATAAAAAAAAATATTAAAAATTTTAAGTTTGGTGGTAAGTTAAGTTCATGAACTCATTAAACTTTTTTTTTAATTTTAGATGAATTTTTTTTAATCTGGGAATCAATTTAAGTCCACCGTAGGTCGATTTGCGCGAGTCGTGGGCTCAGGCGGGATAATTCATCTGGATTCACATTAAAATGAGTTGATGAAATATCAAATCAATTTATTTAAATTGTTTAATGGGGGACTTAATTTAAATGGATGACTTTACATGCTTCAACATACTTCCTTAGCATCCAAGTTAGCTGGAGTTTAGGTGAGTTTTCACTCTTTTTGTGATTAGTTCCTGACTTTTGCCTGTAAGATTTTTAGTGGAACTGATCTCAATTTGCTTACATGATAAATCCTAGTCAATCTCATGGACTCAATCTCTGAGGGTGGCCGGTCCGGTCCCATGGAAGTTTCCCACCGACCACCAGAGTAAATCGGGAAGCGCATACGGCGGTCAATTCAGATGTCTAGCATCTTTTGATTGCGTTCCCCATTTGGAAGAAAATTCTTACAAATATACCATAGTTGGGGATCAAACCACGGGTCCCTGGGTCACAACCCGGATGTCCTACCGTTGCACCATTACCCCGGAGACTCAATTTGCTTACATGGGCCTTACGAAAGTTGAGCTATTAGATCTCTTTTCTCCTTGAAATTAATTTAGTTCATTGATGACTTATTTTATACGTCTATATTTAATAGGACTTGTCATTTTTTTTCCTTTTACGTATAATATTTTGAGGTAGAGTTCCGGTTGATCTTACCAAAAGCTATGACTTATAATAAATTAAATAATACAATGGGAGCCATCAACAGGTTCCTGTGCTATTTATTGAACTAATGGAAATTTTTAGATGGTAATATAGTTCCATGCCTAATGGTAGACTTAGAGGATGATTGAGTTTGAGGCATGGTCTTCCATGCTAAAACTTTGCCATTTTACCACACCACGCACTTAGATTTCACAAATACTAAAATCACGCATCATATTTTACATTTTATTAAAGGGCACATTTATTTTCCATAATGCCCTTCCTCCTATTACCATTCCAAACCAAAGCAAAAATTGGTTTTTTCTTACTTGAACTTGAATCAATACAAAAAACAAAAACATAGTTATTTTATCAAGCACTTTCACTCAAAAGTTATTGACAACTTTAAAAATATTAGATTTATGCTAAATTAATTTTGTTGCATTCCTAACGCCCCTTCGAATCTATCAATATTTTTTAAAAAATAAATAAATCTTGTCCAATAAAATTTTGATCAAATTCATTAATAACCTTAAAGAGTTTGAAGTTTTTTCATTTTCACATAGTTGCACTAGTGATGGTCCCTTAAATCTATCTATATTCTTTTTTTTTTTTCAAATTTGGAACTGTATAGATCCACGGAAGACTTTTTGTCAAAAGTCATTAATGACATTTAAAAGTTTTGGATAAAAATAACTTAAACATATCAAATTCTTTTCAAAATGTACCATTTTGTTCCTAATACTCTTCTGATGTTGGCCGTGTTCAAGTTCCATGATTTTGGTCTCTTTTCAATCATCAATGAGTCAAAATTTATTGTTGGACCTAAACATTCTAGAATCAATATAAATTTGGACCATTACCTTCCAAAAACTCTCTAGAGATTGAAAATACTAAAAACCCAAAATTTTAAATAATTTAAAGCACTATGTGAAGTTTGAAACAAAATTTAGCAATCATTATTTATTACATCGTAATTTATTAGAATCACTACTTTTGAATTCTATTGCATTGCTAGATTAGGAGTTGATTTGATTTCAATTGCATTTCGTTTTTTTTTATTCATTGCGTTCTTTATTTTAATTTCATTCTAAAAAAATACCAAAACCCCCCATTTTCATAGAAAACCCCAAAAAATACGACACCCAAGCTTGAATTGAACAATTGTCTACTAGTCCTTGGAAAAATACGACTCGAGGCCCCTATACTTCATTTATTTGAATTTATTATGGGTTTTCGATAAAATTAAAATCAATTTGCAACCCTACTCGTGACATCTAATTTAGGGTTGTCAAGACATCGTGGAGAGAGAAATGCGAAAGCTCTGATACCAATGTTAGATCTTGATGGAGGTGAGTACCTTGTCCGTTGCGGAATCTCGTAGGATCGGGAAGAAGTCTACAAGAGTCTTCTTCGTAGTTTCTCGCTCCAAACGCCCTCGGGATCCGATGGTGATTTCCCGTGAGAGAAGTCTCGTACCGAGAGAGGGAGAGAAGGGGAGTCTTGCGCAATTCCTTTCCGAGAGAAAACTTGGCTTCACACTTGATGGATCAGTTCAGTGAGTGCCCATTGAACAGAATAGAGAGGTTGGTATGTAGATTGAAATTGGATTGAAGGGTCAGAAGGAATACGTCACCCATGATCTCTAGGTAAGGAAACAACACTGATCGAGTCAGGAATGTCTAAACTGAGTTTGGACACCCGTTGTCTGACCAGATCTGGCTAAAGAGACTGTGTCATAGGGGGTCTGTGGATGTCAGCCGAGGAAGATGGCATGGCGCGTTTGATGAGGTCGGCGATCATGGATCTAATCGCATTTATTAATCTAGGAGGTCTCGACCTTTCTCCATGTGGCTCCGTTACACGTCCTTAAGTATGTGTCAAGCTCTCTTAGAACTCGGTATGCTTCCTTGTGTTTGCCGAGCTCTCTTTGAGCTCGGTATGTTTCTTTAAGCATATACTGAGCTCTCTCTGCAATGTTTACGTATCTCCCAAACGAAATTCCAAGGCTCCATCACCACCTAATCCGAAGAAGATAGAGCTGATTCCTCCGCAAAAGCAGGAACCATATGGATAAACAGAAAAATTCTTTCCAAAAGCGGAATAAGTATTGTAGAATATTTCTCCAATAGTTACGAATATTTCAGAAATCCCGCTATAAAAGGGTAGCGGCTGCCATGGGTAGAAGTGCGCACACATATCTGCCCTAATTTCTTCAAGCCTTTTAACTCCTTGCACCAAACTATCGTAATCTAGTGGCTTCCATTTAACCACGCCACCTCTGCCGGACGACTTTACCGGCATATCAAATTCAAGTGTTGTTTGAGCCTTTGCCTTTTTACGTCTGATCATTTTTTCTGCGTCCAACCCATTCTTACGTAAGTCCTGACCCACATGGCTTCCTCATCTCTCAAAATTTCATGGTTTGAAATCCGATGCCATGTTTATGATCGGGATGCCATCAGCATGTTCCGGACCCAATTCAAAATCCCTCGCGATCATGCAATTTATGTGTCTCTACCCGATCATCGACCTTACCGAACTCCTCCTGGCCATGTAACTGTTTTATATGTCGGCTATACTAGATTCCACTGACCTCGACCCTGCTTAATGCTTTGTACGCCTTGCACTGATTTGAGTGCGGGGTTTTCTACTTCTTGATCAGGCAAGGACTCAACTTTTTAGCTAAGTATCCAACCTTTCAAAAGGGTTGTAAAGATTATTTTATATTCATTAAACCCCCTCAACCCTATATCTAGCCGACCCAATGGACGACCAACCTGCCCCCTGTCCCTGCTTCAGGTCAGAGCCGCCAATCCTGAGTCTTCCTAGAGGCGTCTACTACACTAGAGGGATTGAGTTTCAATGCCAGTGATCTAGTGGAGAACAAAACCCTGCTATATCGAGCAGAGCTCAGCCCGATCCGAATCCGACTGGGGAATCGTCTAAGTAAGAGTTTATTTGATAATTGGATTCACTGTTGCTCATTAACCTTCTATTTTCTTTGCAAGTCGCATCATGCTGAATGCTTCAACGAATAAGGTCCTCAAGTGGGATCTGGCGTGTGTTGAATGCATGTGAGTGACAGGAGACGCTGTTGAGGACCCTCGAGCTTGGCCCTCGTCTCGCATGTCCCCAACGAGCCGACCAGCTGCTGTTGCTGCTCCTCGTCCCAAGATCAAAGGAGCTGGTTTTACCCAAACCGAAGAAGCCTTCAACTGCTGAAGGCTCGTCTCGAACTCAACTGACCGAAGAGAGTCAAAAGAAGAAGAAGAAGACCCGGCCTCCTAGTACAACGGCCAGGCTGAACTGTCTAAAAAGCGACACCGTCTTGCTGTCGTTGAAGAGGCCAGCTTGAGGCCAACATCATCGTTGCAACCACAAACCCTCAGAAGTAAAGGCAAGGAACGCCTCAATGATGGGTCGGAGCCCCCTCGGCCTTCTTCAACTTTTCAATCCCGTGGTGCAGCCTCTAAGGAGCGAAGTCCTTTGGCGTGCTCATTGCCCTCATCGCCTTTCCATTCTCTCTCTGCACATATGCAGATTGACCCCGGGAGTCTATTTTCACGTACAGTGGGCGGGGCTGCTACTAAGCGCCTGACAACCCTAGATTTGCAATGTGTCACGAGTAGGATTGCAAATTAGAATTTATAAATTTATCGAAAACCCATAATAAATTCAAATAAATGAAGTATAGGGGCCTCGAGTCGTATTTTTCCAAGGACTAGTAGACAATTGCGTGAATTGAGCTTTTGTGTCGTTCTTTTTGGGGTTTTCTATGAAAATAGGAGATTTGGTGTTTTGAAATGAAATCAAATAAAAATGCAAATTTAAATTCAACAAATGAAACGGAATGCAAGTTTATTAATCTAAAGATGCAACTATCAAAACAAGGTATCAAAACAATCCAACCATGCAACTCAATCTTAATTCAATGATCAAAATCTATACTAGTTAGAATCTAGTGGAATGTGCCTAATCATGGAGTGTGCAATTCAATTTCCTAAGCTTGTAAAAATCTAAACCCTACCACTGTCTATGAAAATCGAATTTAGTGCTAAGAGCATGAAACCTAGAATTTCGAAAACCTAACAACACTGTATGAACTAAATCTAGCTATTCCAATGTAATAAGCTTCAAAAGCACTATTTCCTACAACAAATTAACCAGCAAAATTGATAAACATTGGCACGGAACAGTGCCCGTGGCACGGAACAGTGTCAATGGAATCAGAAACCACTTATCCGAATTCTAACACAAATTGGAAATCAAGAACACTTCAAAATAGCAAGTTTAGCTACAAAATCCAATGGTTCAAGCAAGTAATTCGAATTCACAATTATAAGGACTGATTAACGAAGTTTAGAAATGAAATTTCAGAAATGAAAGGTGTAGATAATCAGAAACGAAGAACAAGAATAGTAATTGCATCCAGCCCTCTTCTTCTCCCTCGTTTTTTCTCAGCTGGTCGTCAATCAGCCGCTGGATAACCAGTGCTGGCTCCGATAATCCCTTGGAAGCTTGAATCTGGTTGTTGGAGTGGTTTACTTGTTGCCCGAGCCAGGAAAAATCGAAGAAACCCTCTTCTGCACAGACAGAGCTCGGCACGGCACTGATTTTAGCTGCAAAACTGAAAATCGCTCCTCCTCCTTGCGCCGGTGAAATTGCTGACCCCTTGGATGTGTTCCGAAACCTTCAGAGAACCCCTCTTCAGCTTGCGGCGTCGAAATTCTCAGCACCTCGCCGGAACAAACAAGAACAGAGCTCGACGCCGCCGGAAGAACCCCCACCGTCGCGCGTCGTCCGGTCGCCGATTGTCACCCAACGAACCGGCTTCAACCTTCCCAAGGATCAAGGATTGCGGTGGAAAAGATTTGGGAGGATGGGACTGCCCGTAGAGTTACGTCGCCGAGCAGAGTAAGGCTTTTCGAGACGACGATGAACAGTGTCAGGCGGCCACTGTTCATCGATTAAGCTTGGGTTTATATACACTGATTAATCCGATGATCTGGACCGTCCAATCTTGAATCCAGCGGTCAGAACTTGATCTAGTCTCTAGAGCAGCTTAGGGTTTCCAAAAATTTGAGGGATCTTGATCGGGCTTGATCTAGGTCATGTCCTTCATGTGGGCTTGATCAATTTGGGCAAATTGACTCGATTTGATCGCGATTGAGCTCGAGCTTGATCCGATTTGAACCCTAAAATTAATTAAAACCCAATTAATGTAAAAATTACCATTAAATCCTGAAAATTATAATCAAGCTTCAGATTATGCAATATAGGACAATTAAGATCAAATCGATTCATTTTATAATTTATTTTCATGTAAAAGCACAAAATTGAATCAATTAAAATCATAAAAACCCTAAGTCATCAACGCCTCGATGCGTGTCAGAGACTCCTTCCTCATCTCAGAATGGTCGAACTGAGTGACCACTTATATGAGTCCTATATAAAGGTAAATCTGATTAGGCTTAGTCTTGTTTATTGTTCTGTTTTCTAACTAAGTATATCTGGTTGTAGACCGACATGGAGCAAAAATTTTTGCACCGCTATCTGGTTCGATTGGAGAAATGCATTGCTTGGATGGATGGTGAAATAACCCATTTACGGGCAGAACTTGCTGACCGACCCCTGATGCCACAAGGGTTGGCTGAGGCCCTGATGGATGTTGACCGAGCCCAAGCTGAGGTGGTCATGGCTCAGAGTGCTCAGTCAAGAGCGCAAGCGAGGATCGAGGAGTGGAAGACTAAGGCCCAGGATAATTTATCTCATGTCCATGAGCTGGAGCTGGAGCTAGCTCGGGTCAAGTTCGAGGCCCAGGAATTGTGCCAGGCTGAGAAGCAAGCTCAGGAGTTCTGCTTACAGGCAGAACACCTCACTACAAAAAAACCTGACTTTTGCGATGAATTTTGTGACAAATTTCAAAAAGAAATTCATCGCAAAATCGTTTGCAACAAAATTTGTGACGAATTTAAATTTGTCGCAATCAAATTGTCACCAAATTCTGCAACGAAAAAATATTTTTCGTCACAAAATTTTATGACGAAATAGCATTTCCATCGCCAAATTCGTCGCCAATTGACGACGAAAATCATTTCATCGCCAAACTGATTCGTCGTCAATTGACGATGAAAGTGTTTTTGTCACCAATTGGCGATGAATTTTGCAACGAAAATGCTATTTCGTCATTGGTTTAATATGAAATTAGGGCTTTGCTTTTGAGATTTGGTTTAATCTCCGCCGGTTCATTAATCAGCTGTCACTGTAGCATCCTATACAAGGTGAGAATCATAAAAAACAGGATATGCTCCTGTTCATCGTCTTCACCAGGGTGACGCCCCTGTTTTCTCACTTGCTGAAGGCACCGACTCTCATCCTCTTCGTGAGCAAGGGCACGACGACAGAACAGAGGAGAAACCGGACTGAGCTCCTTCACCGATTAGATGTGCTGCAATCCTTGCTTCCCTGCCTGCGCGAGCATCGCCGGACGGGAGAACCTCCTTCGCCAGCCGCGGAGGTGACGTGAGCAGCCGATGTAATTCTTCTCCCCGTCTCATGGCGCCTCGTTTCTTCTCTGTGTGGGCTACGCACTGCCATCGGCTGATCTCCTCTGCTTGCCAAGCCGCGGAGGTGAACACCGCTGCTGTTGTTCAGCTGTAGAGAAGGAGAAGAAACAAAGATCACTGCTCGTTGCCGGCCCATGTGAGGAGTTGCTGTGAGGATTAGTTCCTCTCCACCTTGTTGCTGTAAGGAGCCACCGTGAGGTTTATTTCCTCTCCACCTTGTTGCTGTAAGGAGCCACCGTGAGGTTTATTTCCTCTCCACCTTGCTGTTGTGAGGAGCTGTTGTGAGGTGCTGCTGTGAGGAGCTACCATGAGGTTTATTTCCTCTCCACCTTGCTGCTGTGAGGAGTTGCCGTGAGGACCATCTCTTCTCCATGTTGTTGCCGGAGGAGAAAGCTTATTCTTGTTCGGCCATGTAACGAATCTCGTTCGTGGAAACTTGCGAAGTTTCCGGAGAACTATTCCATCATTACCGGAATACGGTTTTCGGTTGTTTGTCCTAAATTGGCGATCAATAGTTGATTACCAAAAGCTACATCGAGAATACGATTCTCGATGATAGTTGGAAAGCCCCGGAACAATCGCGATACACGTTGTTGCATGATTTCCGGAACAAGGCTTCTCTCGATTCGATCGTCATCGATCATTGGCTAGTACCGAAGACGATGACGCGACTCGTGGCTTCCGAAGCCGTCCAGACGGGAGCTTGGCGTGGATCACCAGTAGAGGCGGGACTCCGACGAGGATCACTCGATTGATACCAACACGGCTCAACATCGTCATCGCGAGGTACACGTTTAGAATAATCTTTTATTCTGTAAATTTTAATTGTGCAAGTAGAATAAATTTTATTCAAAAAATTTTAAATTCCTGCCATGCCTTGTACTTGTTTAATTCCTGCTTAGCATGCGTGTGTTGTATGATAATTAGTATTAATTATTGTTTTATTTCTGCTGCGCACGTTTACGAAACGTGTAGACACGCGCATTACACCGGGACGATCCCAACATCCTGAGCATGGGCAGGGGCAGTGTGCTAGGTAGCTGACCCCTCGGCATGCTTGCGCTTCTTGAAGGGCTCACCTATCGTAAGCACGCCTTGGGGGTGCCCTTGAGCCGAGGGCCCCTTCCGTTGGCCGAGCCCGCGTTGGGCCTGCTATTCTCAATGGCCCCGATGGTTTAGAAGGTTTGCGAGGCAACTATCGACTTGATTCAGGCCCCTTCATCTTCGATCGGGGTAGTGTCGTTCTAGCAGACGTACTTGTAGTAGTACGGGTCGGAGGTAGGACTCCTGTATCCTTCACTTTGTCCT